>NW_027223771.1:1800000-2180000 GCF_028538775.1 Myotis yumanensis
CCCCACCCTGATCCAGGACACCCTTCAGGGCAAACCAGTCGGCCCCCACCCGTGCACCAGGCCTCTATCCTATATAGTGAAAGGGTAATATGCCTCCCGGCACCGGGATCAGCGGAGCAGCGAGGCTCCCGGCACCAGGATCAGCGTGACAGGGGGCAGCGCCCAAACCCCCTGATCGCCCTGCGGCTCTGTGTGTGACAGGGGGTGGGGCCACAACCTCTCTATCTGCCCTGCTCTGTGCCTGATAGGGGGGAGCTCCCCAATCCCCTGATTGCCCTGCGGCTCTGTGTTTGACAGGGTGCAGTGCACCAACCCCCTGATCGGCCCTGCTCTGTGTGTGACAGGGTGCAGTGCACCAACCCCCTGATCGGCCCTGCTCTGTGTGTGACAGGGTGCAGCGCCCCAACCCCCCACACCCCCCCACGGGCCCTGCTCTGTGTGTGACAGGGTAGAGCCATAACCTCTCCATTGGCCCTGCCCCGAGTGTGACAGTGGCAGCGCCCCAACCCCCTGATCGGCCCTGCTCTGTGGGTGATAGAGGGTGGCGCCCCAACCCCCCTCCACGGGCCTTGCTCTGTGTGTGACAGGGTAGAGCCATAACCTCCCCATTGGCCCTGCCCTGAGTGTGACAGGGTGCAGTGCCCCAACCCCCTTATCCGCCCTGCTCTGTGTGTGACAGGGGGCGGTGCCCCAACTCCCCTATCGGCCCTACTCTGTGAGTGACAGCGGGGAGCTCCTCAACACCCTGATCGGCCCTGCTCTGTGCATGACAGGGTATGGAGCCCCAACACCCCTGATGGGCCCTGCTCTGTGAGTGACAGGGGGTGGCGCTGCAACCTCCCCATCGACCCTGCCTTGAGTGTGACAGGGGGCGGTGCCCCAACCCCCCAATCGGCCCTACCCTGAGCATGACTGAGGGTGGCATCGCAACCTCCCAATCTGCCCTGCTCTGTGCATGATGGGGTGGCGCCCCAACTCCCCAATCAGCCCTGCTCTGAGCATGACCAGGGGCTGCACCTAGGGATTGGGCCTGCCCTCTGCCACCCGGAAGCAGGCCTAAGCCAGCAGGTTATTATCTCCCGAGGGGCCCCAGACTGAGAGGGCACAGGCCTGGCTGGGGGACCTCCCCCCCTGAGTGCACAAATCTTTGTGCACTGGGCCTCTAGTGTAATTATATATGTGTTTTCCGATGGTCTTAAGCGACCCCTGTGAAAGGGTCGTTCTACTGCCAAAGGGGTTGTGACCCACAGGTTGAGAACCGCTGCCTTACATAGTTCTACCCCATTTCTTTCTTTTTTAAATATATATATATATTATTGATTTTTGAGAGAGAGAGGAAGAGAGAAGTAGAGATAGAAACATCAATGAGAGAGAAACATCCTCAATCAGCAGCCTCCTGCACACCCCCCACAGGCGATCGAGCCCACAATCCGGGCATGTGCCCTGACCAGGAATCGAACCAGTGACCTCTGGGTCCTGGCTGGACACTCAACCGCTGAGCTACAGCAGCTGGGATACCCCATTTCTTTATTTTATTTTTTAAAATATATTTTTATTGATTTCAGAGAGGAAGGGAGAGGGAGAGAGAGATAGAAACAGAAATGATGAGAGACAATCATGGATCGGCTGCCTCCTGTACGCCCCCAACAGGGGATCGAGCCCACAACCTGGGCATGTGCCCTTGACGGGAATTGAACCCGGGATGCTTCAGTCTGCAGGCTGACGCTCTATTCACTGAGCCAAACCAGCGAGGGCCCCCATTTCTTTATCCACCCCCCCATTTCTTTAAATAGCTGCATAGCATTCTATTCTTCGGATAAACCATAATGTATTATAACTGACCGCTATGGAGAGACCTGTAGGTTGTTTCTGGTTATCCACACTCTAAGCTACGGCTGGACTGTTGCAACATTTATGGGAAAGGAAGTGCTGATATTTATTTTCCCGTTCTTGGTTCTTATCTGGCAGTCTGCAGCTCAGCGATCAAGAGGGTACACAGATGAATAATCCAAGCATGCCCGTACCCTTCCCAGGATACACGCATGAAGGGCTGGTGAGTGCTTACGTGGGCATGCGTGGAGCTGGGAGCCGGTCCCAGAAGAGCAGGGCAGAAAAGCACGGATTTACGCAACCTGGGCTGGAATGAGCCTATCTCGTGGGTTCAGGCAGATCAGTTAACGGCCTGGAAACTCCAGTGCTCTGAATGAGTTCTGACTCACGGACAGTCACCCATCAACAAGTCATCCTAGTTGATTTACTCCCAGCACACTGTGCAGTCTTTGGGAAGGTCTTATGACATTAATCATTATAACCCTAAAGAACACAGATAGAGGCCTCTTCCTGTTCCTTTATTTCTATTTAGGGGCTTTTTTCCATTGCTTTTCAAGATGAAAATGGCTTTTTTTTTTTTTTTCTGATTATAAAGGAAATGTTTGCTCACTGTAAAAAAGAAATAAATCAGCCTGGCCGGTGTGGCTCAGTGGTTGAGCGTCAACCTATGAACCAGGAGGTCAGGGTTTGATTCTGATCCAGGGCACATGCCTGGGTTGTGGGCTTGATCCCCAGTGTGGGGCGTGCAATGATTCTCTCTCATCACTGATGTTTCTATCTCTCTCTCTCCCTCTTCGAAATCAATTAAAAAAAAAATCAGGCAATACCAAAATGCATAAAGAAGAGAGTACAGCCCTGACCGGTTTGGCTCAGTTGATAGAGCGTTGGCCTGCCGACTCAAGGGTCCCAGGTTCGATTCTGGTCAAGGGCATGTACATTGATTGTGAGCACACCCCCAGTAGGGAGTGTGCAGGAGGCAGCTGATCAATGTTTCTCTCTCATCGATGTTTCTAACTCTCTATCCCTCTCCCTTCCTCTCTGTGAAAAATCAATAAAATATATTTTTAAAAAAGAAAAAAGAAGAGAGTGCAAATCACCGAGAGATGCCACCATTGGCACTTTGGAGCACATCCTTCCAGACCGTCTCTGTGCCCGCCTGCACACCCACACTGGCCCATGGGTAAAGGTGCCAGTCCTCTAGGTTTCTCTCCTCCCGGGGAGGGCTGTCATGTACCCCGTCACCCCTGTGCACCCCAGAGCATCTCATCCCCTCCCTCCTGTGTAGATTCAGCAAGACTTAATAAGCCCTTAATGAGCTTAATAGAGGCAACTAAACACGGCGTTATGATTCTAACCATTTACCACACCGTGAAGGACTCCACCTCCCGTGCCATTGCAAGTGAATTCACAGAGGAGAGGGGTGGGAAGGACGCCCTGCTCGGGTCGGACCGGCTGGTTCTATCGCTGAGTTCTAGCCCCGCCTTTGCCACTTTCCTGGTGGACAAGTCCCTTCCCCTCTCTGAGCCTCACCTGCAAACGTGAGTGTGAGGGACAACTGTGCAGAGTACTAAGTACTAGGTGCCAGGTACTAAGTACTGGGATTCCGCTGGTTTGGCTCCGTGGATAGAGCCGTGGCCTGCAGGACTGAAGGGTCCCGGGTTCGATTCCTTTCACGGGCATGTACCTCGGTAGCAGGCTCCTCCCCGGCCCGGGCCCTGGTCGGGCGCAACCAATCTACGTGTTTCTCTCCCATCGATGTTTCTGTCTTTCCCTCTCTCTCCCACTCTCCCTAAAAATCAATGAAAAAATATCCTCCGGTGAGGATTTTAAAAAAAGAAAAGAAATGTGGATTGTCTCTTTTAAGGCGTTCCGTGTCTGACTCTGACTCAAAGTCCTGGAAAGAGCTTCCTGAGCCACCTGTGCTCATGCAAGTGGCTCCAGGCAGGCCCTGAGGCCTGTGGGCGCCTCACTTTCCTCATCCACAAAACGGAGCTCCTGGCCTGGCTCTACCCGTCTGACAGGTCGGCCGGCGTGAGGTGGCGGTGAGGTGGCGGTGAGGCACCGCCTGGGAAAGTGTTTTGGAAATCTCACGTGTTTTCACTCGGGGAATGCTGCCTCATCACATCTCTGGTCCACTGCCCAGCGCGGGGAAGCGTGACGGGAGCACTCACTGTGACTTCCTTACGCGGGGTTCACGGGGAGGGGGGGTGTCTACGGGCTCTGCTCTGGGGCTGGGAGACAGTGGGAGGAAAGACAGACCAGGCCCTTCTCACAGAGCTTTGGTGCCCGGGGAGAGGCGGGCCACACAAAGGGTGACAAATGAGAAACAAGATACGCTCAGGGAAAGGCCAGTGCTTGGTGGAGAGGGACAAGGCAGGGGCGAGTGTAGTGGAGACCGGAGAAGGCTTCTCTGAGGCCGTCACACCTGAGCGACCAGGACAGCGTGCCAGTACCTGGCACCAAGTGTTCCAGTGCAAAAGCCCCGAGGCAGGGACACACGCCAGGTCAAGGAGGGGGCGGCGGGAGGCGGGCCAGGGTTTAAGCCAGCGGTTCTCAACCTGTGGGTCGCGACCCCTTTGGCGGTCGAACGCCCCTTTCACAGGGGTCGCCTAAGACCATCCTGCATATCAGATATTTACGTGACGATTCATCACAGTAGCAACATGACAGTGATGAAGTAGCCACGACAATAATTTTATGGTTGGGGTCACAACATGAGGAACTGCATTTAAAGGGCCAGAAGGTTGAGAACCACTGGTTTAAGCAGAGGCGACATACGATCTAGTTCGTGTGGCATTAAGATCGCCCTGCAGACCCGGAGGGTATCTCGCTAAGTGAAGTAAGTCAGCCAGAGAAAGACAAGTAGCACATGATCTCACTCATATGTGGAATCTAAGTAACAAAATACACGGATGAACAGAGTGGATCCGGAGACATGAAAGCATAGAACAGAGGGCGGGATCTCGGAGTGAAGGCGGGGGAGGGTGGGTGGGTGGGTGGGAGGTAATTAACCAAAGACCTTGCGTGCATAGATGCATAACCCATGGACACAGACAGTGGGGTGGTGAGGGTCTGGGTGGGGGTGGGGCGGCTGAAGGAGGCTGATGGGGGAAAAAAGGGGACATATGTAATACTTTCAACAATAAAGAATTATTTAAAAAAAAAGAAATAAGGCTACAAGCAACCAAAGGGAAAAAAAATAAGATCACCCTCCATTTGGGATTGCAGTGCCATCTCCCACAGGCTGTGTTGGGCACCCCAGAAAAATCTGAGGGCCTGCAAGAGCTAAATCTAAACCAGCCCAAACGTCGGAACCTGCATACTAGCAGAACTGAGACGCAGAATTTAGACAGGCAGCTGGTCTAGGGTCACCCTCCTGCTTCATTCCCTGGTTGGCATTCGGCCCAGGCCTCTGACCCCCGCCTCTGAACCCCGGCCTCTGCCCCCGAGGCCACCCCACCAGGGGAGGATGGGAGGGTGTCTTCACTGAGGCCACAAGGGCTGGACGGGGGCCCAGTGCCCCAAGGCTTCCCGATTGGGTCTCAGCCACGGAGACCCACAGGCTGGGCTCCGGAGAGAAAATGCGTTGCCCAGCTGAGCCTCGTCCTGCACCGCCAGCCCCGGCCCTCCGCCCTCAGCTGGCAGGGGCTGGGAGGAGGGGCGGGTCTCCGGGCCCAGCCAGCCAAGAGCAGCAACCTGATCCAGCAGGAAACGGGCCTTCAGCCAGACAAAGCACCAACCCAGCACCTGGAGCCTTTGTTCCCTTTATTCCTGTTGCAAACTTTCCCAGGCACCTGCACCTGGGCCTGGCCAGGGCTCCCACGAGATCTGGTAGCCCGACGGGGTGACCCCGAGGGAGGTCTCGTGGTATTATAACAACAACCACGATAACAGCATCCACCTTTGGCGCTCTGACTACACGCGGGTGTCATTTCGTTTGACCCTCACACCAGACCCGTGAGGCAACAACTACGTATTATCATCCCATTACACAGATTAGGAAATAGAGGCACACAGAGGGGCGATAACCTGTGCAAGGTCACGCGGCATAAGGAAGTGACAACAGCCCGGGCTTCGGACTCAACACACCCCATCCCCACATGCGTCTATGACCTTGGACAAGGCACACGTGCATGTTGCCAAGCCTATCATCTGATTCTGACCTCGGCGGACGGCTGTGCAGATGAAATGATCTGAGGACCTCACAGCCTCCGGCGCCTGGCTCCCAAGCCAGACACCTCTTGCCACCCCCCTCCCCCACTTCCCACAGCTCCGTGACCTTCAGCACGTGACCATCACTCAGCCTCAGTTTCCTCACCAAAAAGATCAGACAATAGTATTACCTCATGGGCCTGGGGAAAGCCTGGAGCCCATCTGTCTCTCTCTTTTTTTTTTAATTTAGCACTTTAGCCGTGGCTGGTTTGGCTCAGTGGACAGAGCGTCGGCCTGCGGACTGAAGGGTCCCAGGTTCGATTCCGGTCAAGGACACATGCCAGTAGGGGGCATGCAGGAGGCAGCCAATCAATGATTCTCTCTCATCACTGTTTCTAACTGTCTTTTTCTCCCTTCCTCTCTCTGAAATCAATAAAAATATAAAAAAAACTTATCACTTTATTTATTTATTTATTTCGTATTTATTGTTAATCTTCACCCAAGAATGTTTTCCCTCTGATTTTTAGAGAGAACAGAAGGTAGAGGGAGAGACCGAGAGAGAGAAACATTGATGTGAGGGAGACATATCGATTGGTTGCCTCCTGCATGAGTCCCGAGAGGGTCTGGGGATCAAGCCCGCAACCAAGGTACGTTCCCTTGACTGGAATTGAACCTGGGACCCTTCAGTCCGCAGGCCGTCGCTCTATCCACTGAGCCAAACCAGTCAGGGCCAAAGTTGCCTTCTTTACTTTCCACCCAAATAAACACAGACACACAAATGGAAAAACCAGTCTAGGAGCCACTCTCCCCTTGAGACAAAAAGCCAGTCTTACTCATACCGCTGGGCTCAGTGGCTTCTCTCAGAAGAAAAACCAGAAGTGACCGCTCGGGTCACCACGTGGCTAACAGAGTTCTCTCCAGTTCCACACCCTGAGACAAGACAAGTGATCCCACTCGAGACGCACACACCAAGTGTAGGGGAGATCCACCAGGGATTTCAGCCATAAAAACAACAAAATACCTTTTCCTATAAACCAGCCAATATTTGTCAACTTCTGGTTGTCCACAAAGGCGCTATGGGCATGTATGGTTTGTGTCCCCGATATCAGGGGATAAACATGAAAACATAAGCACTGGCACAGCCAGAATGGCTCCGTGGTTGAGCATCGACCTAGGAACCAGGAGATCACGGTTCGATTCCCAGTCAGGGCACATGAATGGGTTTCGGGCTCGATGCCCAGTGTGGGGCATACAGGAGGCTGCTGATTAATGATTCTCTCTCATCATTGATGTTTCTTTCTCCCTCTCCCTTCCTCTCTGAAATCAAGAAAAATACATTAAAACAAGAAAAGAAAACATAAGCATACATCCGTTGTAGGTATACCTCAGGGGGGCGGTCCCACTTTTCCGAATGGCCATGTTTGTTTTTCCCGATGCACACTTTGGGGATCAATTGCTTTTCTCTAGTCTCATGCTGCCATTCAAGTAGGGGCTGCCAGTCATCTTACATCACTGCCCCTGGCCACAGGGATTGGTCTAAGGGAACAGCATGTAATCTAGAAAAACTAAGTCTATCAGACCTTTCCCAGGAGTAAACATTGAAGCTGAAGACACGATGAGTGGCAAGAGAGGAGCCATCATGGCCTCTCGGATTCCTGTCGTCCCTAAGGCAGGCTCTGCCTACTCATCCCCTGGTGGTGTGGTTCAATGAGCCAATAAATTCCTGTCTGTTCCTGGCCTCACCCAACCACCAGGCATTGGTCGAATGGTCATAAACACAACAGAGCAGTAGGAGAGATGTCACGGGCAAGACTTGAGGATTTGCCAAGTGAAAGTTTTAAGCAATCAGGCTGTGAGGTCAGACCCAGACAAGAACACCTCATGCATTCAAGTCAACAAATATTTATTCAGCCCTTACTTGTTACGCACTTAGGACACAGCAGCGACTGAGACAGACGAGGTCCCATTCCTCACTGGGGAGTTGTCAGAAGGGACTTCCTAGAGTTGGAGAGGCTCAAGGAAGTCACCGAGGGATGGTACAATGTGGCCCGGCAGAAACGGGGGCGGGGAGAAAAGCATAAATAAGAACGTGGAGGTATGAGACTGTAGTTTCTCTGAAGGCACAATGTCTTGTACAGTGGGGCCTTGACTTACGAGTGTCCCGACGAACGGGTTTTTTGAGATACCAGCTGTCTCTCGGCCGATTTTTTGCATTGAGTTGATAGCGTAATTTGAGTTAACGAGCTCCTTAACGAGCTCGGTCTCGGAACGAATTAAACTCGTAAGTCAAGGCCCCACTGTATCTCCATAGTGCCTGGCTACAGTGGGCACTCAATAAGTGTTTAGGGCCCAGCTGGCGTGGCTCAGTGGTTGAGTGTCAATCTATGAACCAGGAGGTCATGGTTCCACTCCCGGTGAGGTCACATGCCCGGGTTGCGGGCTCGATGCTCAGCGTGGAACGTGCAGGAGGCAGCCGATCAATGATTCTCTCTCCTGATATTTCAATCTCTCGCCCTGTCTCTTCCTCTCTGAAATCAATAAAAATATATTTTAAAAATAATTTAAAAATAAGTGTTTATTGCATGTACGGATGAGTGAAAGGATGAATGAATGAATGAATGAGGTCAAGTACAAGTCATCTGGGGGGAAGGCAGGCCATCCAGCTGGGCTGGAGAAGAGCTACTTTTAGAGAAGGTAACGCTGAGGAAGGGAGACCGAAGCCAGGCCACAGAGGACCTCAATGAAAAATGTGGACTTTGCACGGGCCACATCACACAATCCCAGGGCGGGGACGGGCTGGCCCGGCGGCAGAGCGGCTCCCATAGGCCCTGTGTGGCCCCCCATCTCTGTTGTGGTCGCCACACCCAACCAGACTCCACCCAGCACCCTAACCAGCACCACAGCACCCAAGGTCATGCCCCAGACACCACCGCCTTCCTGGCTCCTGGGCCAAGCTGCCAGCACAGCATTTCTGCCCAGCCTGTAATTTACATATGACCTCCTCCCTGGCCTGACCACTCTTGGCCCTCTGCACACACACACACCCGCTGCGGGAGCTGCCGGAATAGGAGAAATGGTCTGGTGTCCACCCCAACCCTGGCACCTGGGCTGCAGAGAGGGGGTTGAAGTCCCTAGAGGGAGGCTGAGGCTGGGCACAGCCTGTGTCACCATACTTGGCTCCATGGCCTAGGATTAGGCAGACAGCGCCCTCTTGTGGACAGGATCCACCCTGCACCTTGGTCTTTTTGGACAGTAAAAATTTCTTTAATTTTTCAATTTTTATTTATTTTTTAAAAATATTTTTTATTGATTTAAGAGAGGAGGAGAGAGATAGAAACATCAATGATAAGAGATAAACCACTGATCGGCTGCCTCTTGTACGCCCCTCACTGGGGATCGAGCCCGCAACCTGGGTATGTGCAACCCAGGCATATGCCAAGGCCACGAATTGAACCGTGACCCAACCTCCTCCTGGTTTATAGGTTGATGCTCAACCACTGAGCCAAGCCAGCCCAGCTAATTTTTTTTTTTTTTTTACTTTTTTAAAAAGAAAATATCCACCTAGCCAGCATGGCTCAGTGGTTGAGCGTCGACCTCTGAACCTGGAGGTCACAGGTTCGATTCCCGATCAGGGCATATGCCCGGGTTTCGGGCTCGATCCCCAGTAGGAGGCGTGCAAGAGGCAGCCGATCCATGATTCTTTCTCATCATTGATGTTTCTATCTCTCTCTCCCTCCCTCTCCCCTCCTGTCTGAAATATAAAACAAACTCAATAAAAGTATTTTTTTTTAAAAAAAAGAAGAAAATATCTTTCTGAAAAGCCAAGCACACAACTAAATCATTTAAATTAGACAGACTGCTCTGTCAGGGTATCTCACAGTAAAGACTTTCGGAAAAAGCTGTTTCAGATTTTCCAAAGCCCAAGCAAATTTTTCTGACTCTGATTTCCTTGAACACTTATGTGCTGAGGCGGAAGAACGAGATGTCCGGACACGGCTGTTTTAGCTCCTTGCCGGCTCCGAGAAGGGTCTCCCGGGTCAGTCTGTTCCGTGAGGTTACGCCACAGGCCTCCCACCGCTTTGTAATTCTAACAGCTCCATCAGGGCAGGTAGATGCCTCCTCGGCTAAAGGAAATGCCCCAGCAGAGGGCTCCTCCATAGACATTCCTCGGCTCTGAACACGCAGCTTTTCACCTCGATCGTGTTTGTTTACCGTGGGGGCCAGCCCGGGAGTGGCGGCGATGTTAACGCGTTTACAAGCATTTCTGTCTGTGTTACGTAACGCAACGCCCTGTTTACATTCTAGTGGGTGGTGGTGTGTCTGTGTGGAGGAGGATGGCGAGTCCAGCACAGCTGGAGACAGATTCTGAGCTCAGGGGCCTGGATCCACCTTAGACACAACACCCACACATGACACAACCTGCAAACAGCCACAAATCAGCGGCAGAGTAAACTAAACATGCATGTGCTGAGGGCAAGAATCAGGGTGGATGGAAGGCTGACAGCAGGATACTTGCTGCAAAGAGAGCTTGAGAGGAGTCTGGGAGCATGCCAGACCCACGGACCGAGGCCTTCGGGGGCTGGAGTGATGTCAAGGAGGAAGCCAGCATCTACCCATCTTTGGAGACACAGCCATTATTCCCCCACAGCACGGAGGCCCACCTGGACCACCTCTGAGTGTTGCGCCCTTGCCAAAGACCCCACAGGCCTTCCACCTTCCTTCTGCCCTCCACCAGGCTGCCCGTATCAAACAGGAACCACACGATCAAACACTACCAGGGCCCTAGCTGGTTTGGCTCAGTGGATAGAGCATTGGACTGCGGAGTGAAGGGTCCCGGGTTCGATTCTGGTCAGGGCACATGCCTGGGTTGCAGGCTCGATCCCCAGTAGGGGGCATGCAGGAGGAAGCTGATCCATGATTCTCTGTCATCATTGATATTTCTTTCTTTTTTAAAAATAGATTTTATTGATTTTTTACAGAGAAGAAGGGAGAAGGAGAAGGATAGAGAGTTACAAACATCAATGAGAGAGAAACATCGATTCAGCTGCTTCTGCACACTCCCTACTGGGGATGTGCCCGCAACCAAGGTACATGCCCCTGACCGGAATCGAACCCGGGACCCTTCAGTCCGAAGGCCAATGCTCTATCCACTGAGCCAAACTGGTCAGGGCTCATCATTGATATTTCTATGTCTCTCTCCCTCTCCCTTCCCCTCTGAAATCAACAAAAACCCTATGTGATAAAACCCTAATATGCAAATCAACCGAACAGTGGAATGACCAGTTGCTATGGCGCACTGACCACCAGGGAGTAGAGGCTCAATGCAAGAGCTGCCCCTGGAGACCAGTGCGCTCCCACAGCGGGAGCACCGCTCAGTCAGAAGCTGGGCTCACGGCTGGCGAGTGCAGCAGTGGCGGCGGCAGTGCTAAGGACCCCTCGCGGGGAGTGGGCCTAAGCTGGCAGTCGGACATCCCCAGAGGAGTCCCGGATGCATGTGAGAGGGCTCAGGCCGGGCTGAGAAACCCCCTCCCTCCCCAGTGCACGAATGTCGTGCACCAGGTCTCTAGTATATGTACATATATATATACAACACACAAACAACAAACATTACCAGGGATACGGGGCCCACTTGTATACCTCTCACTGCCCCTAAGACCGTGGGGGCATCCGGGTACCCCTTGCCAGCACAACCTTGGTTGAGGTACTACTGGCTACGCCTCTGTCCTAGCCCTGCCTGCATATCAGAAGGGAGCAGACCGAGTCCTTCAGATCTACAGAGTGGGGAAGACTTGCAACTCGAGAAGCCAGGAATTCTCCCTGTCACTGTGCCCACGGATGGGGCTGCAGCACACACACGTGCCAGCCGTCCACTCTGACTGTGACTAGCCTGGAAGTCAGTCCCGGTCGGTCCCGGGGTGCAGCTCAGAGGGCACGGATGCCGAGCTGCAGGTCCGGAGCCGTGTGGCTGGAGGGCAGGAGGAGTCAGCTGTCTTTAACCACATCTCAGACAAGGAAGGTTATTAGGGAGGAATGTTGGGCGTGGGGATGCGGAATTCCTCTGGGCCTGTCTATGCTCCGCTAGCGATTATTCGAAGGCCAGTTTACTCACGGACGGTGGGATGTGAGGGGACCAGGAAGGTGCTCGGTGAGAAAGCAATTCATCTGAAGACAAGCAGATGCACCACACAGCTGGAAACATTAGGACATCAGGTGAAGAAACGATAGGGGCAGAAATAGAATATTGGGGACCAGCTAGAATTGTAAGAAATACGAATCATGCTCTGTTAACCGTGACTGTTTTGTTCTGACGAAAGAAGGCATCTTCTAACCTGGCTGTGAGTTACATGCGAGACCTGGGGGCTCACCTGGAAACGCAGCCCATCCTCTCCATCCAGGAGCTGCCTATCATCAGGGAAAGATTAATCACCCTGTTGCAGAAACCAGAGCCGCCAGCCCTTTGAAGACCCCCAGCCTTTGACAATCTTCAGCCCCCGTGACCTGTACGCTGCCCATTTGGCATTCCCTTCCCCATGTAATCTTGGTCCTTCTACCCAATATAAGCAGCTGGCTTAAGGTGAGGGGTAGAGCAGATGTTTGTGGACGGCCTGCTGCTCTCCCATACGGCGGCATTATTGGAATAAACGCTCACAGATGATTCAACCCGGTCTCTGCTTAACTGGCTCAGGTAGTGACAGGGAGCCCCTGTTGTCCAGTTACAGAAAGACCAAGCCGCCTTCTTACCAGCCCATTTCCAACTCCTTGGTCATCTCTGCATTTGGATTCCCCCCAGGACTTCGAACCCCTCAGAGGCAGCCCCCTCTCATGACCATAGGATTAGGGTCACCCTGGGCAGGGCACACCCACTGTTTCTAGAACGGGCTTTGCTCATGGCCAGGTCACTGGGAGAGATCCGGCCTTAGGGATGACCTCAGCGTTCGGACCTGGACCTGCTTGGACTTGGCCCCTCACAGGTAGGCTCTGTGATCTGGCTTCTGAACAGAACCTCTTGGCTGCTGAGCCTGGGGGCGGGAAGGGGGTGAGACAGGGATAGTATTTGCTTCTAGGTAACAGAAACCCTGCGGGAATCTGGCTTAGCCAGCGAGGAAGCCCCAGGGGAGGGTGGGCTTTCAGGTCTGTGGCTATGGCATCCCGATGGGGACACAGAGTGTCCTTGAGGGACTGTGGGACTGTGCCATTTTCCCTTCACGCACGAGGCCGCCTGCTTCCCCAGTCTCACCAACAGAACGTGCTGTCAGACACTTGGACTTTTGCCAATCTGATAGGTGCAAAGCGGCATCGCCGTGTTATTTCCATTCTAATTGCTCTTATTGTGAGAGAGGTTGAGCATTTTTCCGTCTGCTTAAGGGCTACTAGTGTTTCCTTTTCTGAGAAATCTGGCTCGTCATCTGGGTTTCTGGTCTTGGGTGCGGGTTCTGTCTGTCTGTCTCTTTGCTGGTGGTGGAACCCAGGTGACAGCCGAGGTCCCGGATACTGAGAGGCGGAGGAGTCAGGAGGGCTGTGTTCTGTCTGTGGCTAAATTCATCTCAGTTCCCAACCCCAGGCTCTCTCTCCTGCTTCTTCTATAGGTAAGAAGAGCTGCCCTAGCCAGTCTGGCTCAGTGGATAGAGTGTCGACCTACGGACTGAAGGGTCCTGGGTTTGATTCTGATCAAGGGCATGTACCTCAGTGGCAGGCTCCTCCCTGGCCCCGGGCCCTAGTTGGGGCATGTGCAGGAGGCAACCAATCAATGTGTTTCAATCACATCAATATTTCTCTCTATCTTTCCCTCTCTCCCACTCTCTCTAAAAATCCATGGAAAAATATCCTTGGGTGAGGATTGAAAAAAAAAAAAAGAAGAGCTAAAAACTCACGTTCCACCCGGCCAGTGTGACTCAGCGATTGGGCGTTGACCCATGAACCAGGTCAGGGTTCAATTCCTGGTCAGGGCACATGCCGGGGTTGTGGGCTCCATCCCCAGTAGGAGGTGAGCAGGAGGCAGCTGATGAATGATTCTCTTATCATTGATGTTGCTCCCTTTCTCTCTCTGAAATCAACAAAAATATATTTAAACAAACAAACAAACAAACAAAAAAACACCTCACGTTCCTAATCTGCCTTACCTCTCGGGGTGGCCACGTGGCACCGGCCTGCTCGGTGAGATGAAAAGTGGAAGGGTGCTCGGGAATTTCTGGGAAACCTCTGGTTAGAAAAGGGACCGGGGTCACTGGCATAGCCCCTTCCTTCCTGCCTCACACTGGATGGAATGGCTGCCTTCTTGACACCATAAAGGAAAGACAGAGAGAACCAAAGACATGTTGATCCTAACACCATTCCAGCCACCAAACCAAGGCCAGGAACCGCCTCCCTCCAGACTTGTGCACCGAGCTCATTAAATATCTTCACTCTTGCCCTGACCGGTTCCGCTCAGCGGATAGAGCGTCGGCCTGCGGACTCAAGGGTCCCAGGTTCGATTCCGGTCAAGGGCATGTACCTTGGTTGCGGGCACATCCCCAGTGGGGAGTGTGCAGGAGGCAGCTGATTGATGTTTCTCTCTCATTGATGTTTCTGGCTCTCTATCCGTCTCCCTTCCTCTCTGTAAAAAAATCAATAAAATATATTTAAAATAAATAAATAAATAAATAAATAAATATCTTCACTCTTAAACCACGGCTTGTGCCCTGGCTGGTCTGGCTCAGTGGATAGAGTGTCAGTCTGGGGACTGAAGGGTCCCGGGTTCAATTCTGGTCGGGGGCACATGCCCAGGTTGCAGGCTCGGTGCAGCCAATCAATAATTCTCTCTCGTAATTGATGTGTCTCTCTCTCCCCCTTCCTCTCTGAAGTCAATAAAAATATATTTAAAAAACAAACAAACAAAAAATCCCCACCGCTTGTCAGGGTGTGTGCAACGGGCGGGGGTGTCCTGCTACTTGCTGATAAAAACAGTCCTAATTGATAGTACGTGGCTGTCTTTTAGGAGGGAGAAAACTTGTCCCGGAAGTCACCCCTTCGTCTCCCTGGACTTCTCAGAATATTGGCTACTATTGGTTCACATGCCTTTTCCTGAATGAAGTGCCTTCAGGGGAATAGGTTCCCCTTGGGCCAATGCGGTGACACCTGGGGTGTGGGGGTCAACTTCCCCTGAGGCAGATGGGCACAAGGAAGAGAGGAGGGTCCAGCCAGCGTGGCTCAATGATTGAGCACCGACCTATGAACCAGGAGGTCACGGTTTGATTCCCAGTCAAGGGCACATGCCCAGGTTGCGGACTCGATGCCCAGTGTGGGGCGTGTGGGGAGGCAGCTGATCCATGATTCTCTCTCATCATTGATGTTTCTATCTCTCCCTCTCCCTTCCTCTCTAAAAAATCAATAAAGGGGAAAAAAATACATGAAGAGACTACATTTGCTTATACACTCCACAAAGGCAGGGGTATCCCTGATCCCCAGGAATTGATGGAAAATGTTGGCTAGGACAGAGCCCTTCGACATCAACCCGGAGGCCTGCCTGCAGCTTGGCATGAGTCCCCTGACTTGGGGGCTATGGTAATTCAATAGGCTGCCCTCGGACCTAATTGCACTGGTACCTGCTCTGTATTTCCCCGTCGCGACCACAAGAAACCCGTGTTGCCCTAGCTGGTGTGGCTCAGTGGATAGAGCGTCGACCTGCAGACTGAAGGGTCCTGGGTTCGATTCCAGTCAAGGGCACATGCCTGGGTTTTGGGCTCAATCCCCAGTGTGGGGCTTCCAGGTCTGAATGGCAAAGCCCCATTGCCCTCGGGTTCCTGTCTTCTGTGGCCTCCACCCGCATCCCCCCTCTCGGCTCCTAGCAACAGGCCTGCTCTGTCTTTCGTCATCTCTCTCTGAATCGAACAAAAAGCTCCTTTCAATGGTCCTCCATGGCAGTGTTCTGTAACAGTTAAACTGCTTCCCCCATTATAACAAGTAAATACGCTCATTAAAGAAAAATCCAGTTAAGTAGGAAGATGGAATAAGGGAAAATAACTCCCTGTCCCATGACCTAAACCCAGCTTAGTTAACGTCGCAGTGCCTTCTGGGAGGTGTTACGACTTGTTAATCTTGGAGTGCTTTCTTTTAAAAGTTTCCTTCTAGCCCTACCCAGTTTGGCTCAGTGGACAGAGTGTTGGCCTGTGGACTGAAGGGTCCTAAGTTCGATTCCGGTCAAGGGCACATGCCCGGGTTGTGGGCTCGATCCCCAGTGGGGGGTGAGCAGGAGGCAGCCAATCCATGATTCTCTCTCATCACTGATGTTTCTATCTCTCTCTCTCTTTTTCCCTTCCTTTCTGAAATCAATAAAAAAATATTTTAAAAAATTTCCTTCTAAATCTGAGCTCTCACGGCTAACCTTTGCAGACCCTTTGACAAAACAACCAATGCAATTTCTACAGAGATTCTAACCATAGTGCCTTCATTTCTGAAGTTTCCAAATTTTCTATGGGGGACCTATGTTGCTTTGGTAATCACAAAAATGTAACATCTGTGTTGTGGGCTGAACTGCGTCCCCCCAAATTCCCATGTGGAAATCCTAACCCCCAGTACCTCAGAACATGACTGTATTTGGAGGGAGATGGGGTCTTGAGAGAGTTTGGGAGACCTGATTCTGGACCCACACTTACCTGAGCTCGGCAGTTCAGATCCCAGCTCAGCTGTTTCTTCCCGTGTTCAACGTTTCTCATCTGTAAAATGAGGTCACAAAAGCATGGGTATGGAGACTCAATGAATGAATGCAGCTGAAGTGATACATTTGAATGAATGTATCTAAACTGCTCTGTCCAGTAGAGTAGCCACCAGCTGCACACACCTGCTGAAATGCTCATTTTTTTTAAAAAATATATTTTATTGATCTTTCACAGAGAGGAAGGGAGAGAGATAGTTAGAAACATCGATCAGCTGCCTCCTGCACATCCCCCACTGGGGACGTGCCTGCAACCCAGGTACATGCCCTTGACCGGAATCAAACCTGGGACCTTACAGTCCGCAGGCCGATGCTCTATCCACTGAGCCAAACCGGTTTTGGCCTCATTTTTTAAAATAATTTTTATTTTTACCACTGAGCCACACCAGTTGGGCCTATTTCATTTAAAAAATATTGTTTAGCCCCAGCCAGTTGGCTCAGTGGATAGAGCATTGGCCTGAGGACTGAAGGGTCCTGGGTTCGATTCCTGGCCAGGGCACATGCCCGGGTTGCGGCTTGAGTCCCAGTAGGGGGTGTGCAGGAGGCAGCCGATCAATGATTCTCTCTCTCCCTCTCTCTTCCTCTCTGAAATCAATAAAATTTAAAAATAACTGGATAATTTTTATTTTTTAGTTTAGTTGATGCACAATATTATATTAGTTTCAGGTGGACAACCATGTGATTAGACATTGATATAACTTACAAAGTGATCACCCCAATAAATCTAGTACCCACCTGACATCATATATGGCTATTACAATATTGTTGACTATATTTCCTATGCAGTACTTTATATCCCCTTGGCGATCCTTGTTTCCTTTTAAAAAATAAAATAGCCCTAGTGGGTTTGGCTCAGTGGATAGAGCGTCGGCCTGCAGACTGAATGGTCCCAGGTTCGATTCTGGTCAAGGGCATGTACCTTGGTTGCAGGCACATCCCCAGTAGGGGGTGTGCAGGAGGCAGCTGATGGATGTTTCTCTCTCATCGATGTTTCTAACTCTCTATCCCTCTCCCTTCCGCTCTGTAAAAAATTTTTAAAAAGAAATAAAAATAAAAAAGGAAAAAACAAAACAAAAATAAAATAGCCCTAGTGTGTTTGGCTCAGTGGATAGAGCATCGGCCTGCGGACTGAAGGGTCCTGGGTTTGATTCCGGTCAAGGGCATGTACCTTGGTTGCAGGCTTGATCCCAGGCCCCGGTCGGGGCACCTGCAGGAGGCAACCAATTGATGTGTCTCTCTCACATGAATGTTTTTCCCTCTCAATCTCTTCCCCTCCTTTCTTTTTTCATTTTTTTATTTTCAAAAATGTATTTCTTATTGATTTCAGAGAGGAAGCGGGGAGAGAGAGAAATAGAAACATCAATGATGAGAGAGAATCATTAATCGGCTGTCTCCTGCACGCCCCACAGTAGGGATCGAGCCCACAACCCCAGCATGTACCCTTGACCGGAGATCGAATCATGACCTCGTTCATTGGTCGATGCTCAACCACTGAGCCACACCGGTTGGGCTCCCACTCTTTTCCAGTCTCTAAGCATCAACAGAAAAATATCCTTGGGTGAGGGTTAACAAGGAAATGAAGTAACACGCAGCTAGTAGGATGTCTGCACTGGCCCCCGTGGTTTGCATTGTGTCACTGCAGGGCTATCAGACAGCGCTGGCTCGAAACGACACCTGGCACGGAGCGATCGCCACTGTGGCTATTGTCGCTGTTTAGTGCCTGGCACATGGAAGTGCTTTTCAAGTGGCAGTTTTTGTTCTGAAGACTCTCACCGTGCCCTGTGCCCCCGCTTTGGAGATCTGTGCCTGGAACGCATGGTCTGATTCTCTGCCCAGCTTGTCCTATCCACCCACCGTAAGGGCTTTTGGACTTTCCTTTCATCTTTCAGGCCCCCCCCGCCCCGGCCTTTCCAGGGGCATCTACACACACACACACACACACACACACACACACACCACCCTTTTTTTTTAATTTGCCCTCTTAACCATTTTTAAAAATATATTTTATTGATATTTTACAGAAAAGAAGGGAGGGACAGAGAGTCAGAAACATCGATGAGAGAGAAACATCCATCAGCTGCCTCCTGCACGCCCCCCAGTGGGGATGTGCCCGCAACCAAGGTACATGCCCTTGACTGGAATCGAACCTGGGACCCTTGAGTCCGAAGGCCGACGCTCTATCCACTGAGCCAAACCGGTTCGCCCACACACACCACTCTTGGCCATCATCGATCTGTTTCCTCCCCGGACCCCGCACATCGGAGGCCTGGTCTGTGATGCTCAGACAGATGGAGCGTTGCCAGCAGGGGCTGTTGGCAGGCTGCCAAGGGGCTGCCCGAAGCGGCGTTTCCCCTGACAGATCCACGCCCGGGGCTCCCAGGCCCACCCGCAGCCTGGCAGCTGGTGGAGCGGAGCGCGGAGGCTCGGCTGCGGACCTGGAGGGCTGGTCTCTCGGGAGAGCAGCGTGCACACCAGATGGCGATCCTGGGCACAGCCCGCAGGGTGAGAACAGTTTCGTTTAAAAAGAAAATATCTCGATTAGCCACTTGGGTTGAGGAAGCGGAGGTGCCAGGGACATCACTGGTTAACTGCGGGGAAATAAACACGGTAACAGGGTTTGTTCACAGGGACTTGGAGACAGGGACCCCCCAAAAAGAGAGAATTCAAGGGAGAAGTTGAAAGAAATGAAGGAGGGTGGAGTGGGACAATATGGCAGGCGCCACAGCCTGGGAGAAATTCCAATGAGAAATTCCCAGTGGCAGGGACACCTACATTTTACCGTGTGTTATGTATATACTAGAGGCTCGATGCACAAAATTCATGCAAGAGTAGACCTTTGCAGCCCGGGCTGTCTCGTGGCCCCGCCCCCGCCCACTGGTCATTCTGGAAAGTCATTCTGCCCTCTGGTCTAATTAGCATATTAGCTCTTTATTATATAGGATGGTGCCAGATGGGTACTAGGTTTATTGGGGTGATCACTTTGTAAGTTATATCAATGTCTAATCATGCGGTTGTACATCTGAAATTGCTATAATAGTGTACATCAACTGTAATTGAAAAATATTGCCGAAACCAGTTTGGCTCAGTGGATAGAGCGTCGGCCTGCGGACTGAAGGGTCCCAGGTTCGATTACGGTCAAGGGCATGTACCTGGGTTGCGGGCACATCCCCAGTGGGAGATGTGCAGGAGGCAGCTAATCGATGTTTCTCTCTCATCGATGTTTCTAACTCTCTATCTCTCTCCCTTCCTCTCTGTAAAAAATCAATAAAATATATTTAAAAATAAAAAAATAAAAAAATGACACAATTGTATTATATGGTAAAATACACATAACACCACTGACCCTCTTTTTAAAAATATATTTTTATTGATTTCAAAGAGGCATGGAGAGGGAGAGGGATAGAAACATCAATGATGAGAGAGAATCATTGATCGGCTGCCTCCTGCACACCGTGTACTGGGGATCGAGCCTGCACCCAGACATGTGCCCTTGATGGGAATCAAACCCAGGACCCTGCAGTCTGCAGGCCGACACTCTATCCACTGAGCCACACCAGCTCGGGCACCACTGACCCTCTTAACCATTTCCAGGTGCGCAGTTCAGTGGCGGTCAGCACATTCACATTGCTGTGCAGCCATCACCACCATCCACCTCCAGAGCTATTCCACCTTCCTTCCCACACAGGAGCTCCTGCCCCATTAAAAACTAACTCTCAAGGCCTAACCAGTTTGGCTCAGTGGATAGAGCGTTGGCCTGTGGACTGAAGGGTCCCAGGTTCGAATCCGGTCAAGGGCATGTACCTTGGTTGCAGGCACATACGCAGTAGGGAATGTGCAGGAGCCAGCTGATCAATGTTTCTCTGTCATCGATGTTTCTAACTCTCTATCCCTCTCCCTTCCTCTCTGTAAAAAATCAATAAAATATATTTTTAAAAAAACACACACAAAAAACCGAACTCTCAAAAAACACACACACACACACAAAAAAAACCCCTAATTCTCTGTTCTCCTCGCCCCCAGGCAACAGCCATTCTACTTTCTGTCTCTGTGAATCTGACTCCTCCAGGCGCCTCGTAGAAGTAGAACCAGGCAGTCTTGGTCCTCTGGAGCCTGGCTCACTTCACTCGGTATAATCTATGCTGCAGCCGCACCGTCTCCCATAGCGTCTGCGCCATTTACGTTCTCACCAACTATGCACCGAGTTCCAGTTTCTCCACGTCCTCGCCAACATTTGCTATTTTACTTTTCTCATTTTTGTTCTGTTTTGTTAATCTTCACCCGAGGATATTTTTCCATTGCTTTTTAGAGTGGAAGGGAAGGGGTAAGACACAGAGAAACATCGACTGGTTGCCTCCCACACCAGGAAGGGATCGAGCCTGCAACCGAGGTACATGCCCTTGACGGGAATCGAACCCGGGACCCTTCAGTCCACAGGCTGACGCTCTATCCTCTGAGCCAAACTGGATAGGGCTTCTTTTCTTTTCTTCTTTTTTTAAAAAAATGTTTTTATTGATTTTAGTGAGAGAGAGAAAGAGAGAGAGAGAGAGAGAGAGAAAGAGAGAGAGAGAGAGAGAGGAGGGGAGAGGGAGAAACATTGATGAAAGAGAACCAGCAATTGGCTGCTTCCTGCACGCCATCTACTGGGGATCGAGCCCGGAGCCCGGGCCTGTGCCCTGACCGGAATTGACACCCAACCAACTGAGCCACACCCGCCAGAATTATGTGTCTCTCTTTATGGCAGTAACACATTGCTTTGATTACTATAAGCTTTGTACGAAGTGTGCGGTTTCCAACTTTGGCCTTCTTTTTCAAGATTGTTTTGGCTATGCGAAATCCCTCGAGGTTCCATATGAACTGTAGGATGGGTTTTTCTCTTTCTGAAAAAAAGTCTTTGGGGTTTTGATTCCATAGGACTTTTAAAGACCAGGACCGATAATATTCCATTCTAAACTGTTTGTTTTCCCAAGCTGTATCTTCTGCAAGGAGAAGTCCTGGCTCGGAGACTGACTTCCAGTTCAGGCGCATGGCAGAGGGAAGAGACGGACCAGGCAGTGAGAGGCAGGGGCTAGGGCAGTGATGGCGAACCTTTTGAGCTCGGCGTGTCAGCATTTTGAAAAACCCTAACTGAACTCTGGTGCCGTGTCACATACCGAAATTTTTTGATATTTGCAACCGTAGTAAAACAAAGACTTACATTTTTTATATTTATTTTATATATTTAAATGCCATTTAATAAAGAAAAATCAACCAAAAAAATGAGTTCGCGTGTCACCTCTGACATGCGTGTCATAGGTTCGCCATCACTGGGTTAGGAGGTCAGCAGTACAGCCCTCGGCCGGGGGACTAGGTAACAAGCCCTCTTAATTTTTTAAAAAATATATATTTATCGATTTCAAAGAGGAAAGGAGAGGGAGGGAGAGAGAAACATCAATGATGAGAGGGAATCATTGATCGGCTGCCTCCTGCACGCTCCACACTGGGGATGGAGCCAGCAACCCAGGCATGTGCCTGACCGGGAATCGAATCGTGACTGCTTGGTTCATAGGTCGATGCTCAACCACTGAACCACACCGGCCAGGCAACAAGCCCTCTTGGACCCTGGAAACAGTGAGGAGGATGCTGGGGGTCCCACTGCCTGTGAGATGGGAGTGGGAGAGGATTCTATTTAGATCTCAGAGGCCAGGGCCTCCCCAGCTGTCATACGGGTCACTGACGAGGCACTTGGTCATGGGCAGACCAAGTCGGGGACCAGGCCACGGGAGGGAGGCCTGGCAGGCTTGGCGCATGGCGAGGGGCAATGGGGCTGCACGTCAGGTGACTAGCTGTGGTGGCTAAAGGACACTTCCTCAGCCAGAGGCCCGGCCCTATGCCCCTCCCTGGGTAGACACTGCCACCTTCTGGCTCTTTGTTGACTGACTGCTCTACCCCATCTTTTTTTTTTTTTTAATTGATTTTTAAAAATATATATATTTTTATTGATTTCAGAGAAGAAGGGAGAGGGAGAGATAGATACAAACATCAATGATGAGAGAGAATCACTGATCAGCTGCCTCCTGCACGCCCCCAACCAGCGATCGAGCCCACAACCCAGGCATGTGAGCCCTCCGGGTTCATAGGTCGATGCTCAACCACTGAGCTATACTGGCCGGGTTTAATTGACTTTTTTATAGAGAGAGGAAGGGGGAGGGGGAGAGAGAGAGCGAGCGAGTGAGAGAGAGAGAGAGAGAAACATCGACTTGCTGTTCCACTTATTTATGCATTCATTCGTTGATTCTTGGAGATCGAACTAGAAACCTCAGCATATTGGGATGACACTCTAACCAGCTGAGCTACCTGGCCTCGCCATGTCTCACCTTAAGAAGAGCTTCCTCCTGGCCAGGAACTTTCTCCTTTACCTGCTTATATGCCTATCATCCTGGGCCCCACCCAAGTCACCTTCCATAGTCTGGCTGATCCCAACCATTTCGATGTTTTGGTCTCCGCCTACTGATGGCTTAACACCACTGTCACCCTAATCCCTCTCCCAAGATGGCTTTGTTTGCCTTCTTCTCCAGGCGGCTGGGGGCAGGGCCTCACTGCGGACAGCCATAGCTGCATGAGGCCACGGGGCTGCTTCCTGTCCTTGTCCATTGTTTTCTTTGTTTGATGGTTGGTTGGCTTTTTTTTTTTTTTTTCTGGGAATCCTCTGTTCCTCCCAACTATTGTTCCCTTTTAAGCATGCTGGCTCGGCCCCTGTAACCAGTACATCCAAAATATCACAGGGGTTTTCTCCCTTCCCTTCAACAGGGTGTTACCTCTCTCTTTCTCTCTCTCATGACCTGAAAGGTGAGCAACTTTCCTGCTACCTCTCCACCCCCCAAGAATCAATCTGCCCGGGCCCAGGCCCTTTGTTAGAGTCTCAGACTCAGAGCTGGAACCCACATTTCCTGCCCCCGCCAGCAGGCACCACTGAAGACCCAGCGCTTCACCATGGGGTCTTCCCACACCCGAGGCCCAAGCACGGAAGTGAACTGGGGCTGCCATGTCGACTGGTGTCCTGCCTTCGGCTCTAAAGATGCTGTCCTGCCCTTGTCCAGGGAGGTACTTCGTCCTTGTGGATTCACCTGGGAGGCCTGGGGGAGAGGCCGGGCTCCTGGGTGCAGTCCATCCCCGCCTACTGCTTGTCCTCCGCAGGCCCCCCTCCCTGGCTTGAAGGCTCTTTCAACCCCTTTCCCCCCCTCTCCACAGGCAGACCCCGTCACTGGGCACCCCAGCAGCGCAGCCCCTCCTTCCTTGTCCACCCCCCACCCCGACCCCGTGCGCCTTGCTTCCTGCTTGGGTCGGAGCACCACAGAGGCTCCCATAATATCACTGTCCACTGGAGGCCCAGGGCCACACAGCTGAGCCCGAGGATGGGTGGCAGGGCATTCAAAGGGCTCGCCTTCCTTTCCACCCCAAACGTGGCCGTCAGACAGTCTGGGAAGGGGTGCTCCCCTCTGGACCCCTGGGGTTGCTAAGGGCCCCTGACACTGACCCATACCCACAAATCCCAGCGGCATGGGTAGGCAGGAGCCCTTTTGTTCTCAACGTGCTCTGGGGGGTGGGCGTGAGTAACGGGGAGGCCTAGCAGAGGGGGCCTCCGTGGGAGTTGGGAGGAGCCACCCTCTGTTCGTGACTGCCCCCTGACTGTCAGACCTGCAAGGACCAGGTTCTGCCAACATCCCTTACACTCCACCTCCCCCCCCCCCCCCCCGCCCCCGCCCCGCCAACTGCCTCCACTTGCCACCCTCTTTTTGGAATTGTGTGCGAGCCGTTGTCCACACACCACTCTGTTGCCCCTTTCACAGTGAGCCTCCCTGAAAAGCCTGCAATGATTTCCCACGGATCCCGGAATAATGGCCAGGCCTCCTTGCCAGGCCTCCAAGGCCCATGGGAACCAGCCCTGCCCGCTCCTCTGAGCCCAGCATGTCTCCCTCTAACCTGGCTCACCGCACTCCGGGCACACGGATCTTCTCCGGCGTCTGGCATCAAGCCTGTTTCTGCCTCAGGCCCTTTGCACGTGCTGCTGCTTCTGCTCAGAAAGCTCTCCACGCGGATGTCCCCCGGGCCAGCCCCTTGGCATTTGGCTTGCAGCTCAGAAGTCAACCTCCCCGGACGATTCCGAGCTGGGGTCGCTTCCCCTGTCCTGGATGCTCTGTCCATCCTCGCACCATTTTATTTTCTTCTCCACACAGATCCCTTTGTGAGGCTTTCAGGGCCCGTCCCTGGCACGGGCCCCTTCCAAGGCTCAGTACCTAATTCTGTATTCTTTTCTTTAAATGGCACCCCCTGCCTGGCCGACCCAACTGTGTGAGCTTCAGGGCCCACAGAATCTGAATCCGTTTGTACCCAGAGCACAGGACCAGGCTGCATCTGGTACGTCCTGTGCTCGCCTCTGGCAGGAAGAAACTCAGCATTCCTCCCACCAGGCTATTTTGACAGGCCCCTGGCCTCTCCGTCTCTTCAGATCTGGGCGCCAAGAGGCAGCCTTGGCCAGAAATCTTGGTAACTGCTCTGCTCACTGTGCCCTGAATTCAACACGGGGCGGGGGATGTACAGATCCTGAGGGCCGCTGGTTTGTCCTTCTCCCTTCTGCATGCCCCCTGCCTTGATTTCCCCAAATAGACATAAACATTCTCAGGCAACAACCGTAGCACCTAAAACTACTCATTGAGGGACCTGGCGAGGTAGCTCAGTTGGTTAGAATGTCATCCCAATACAACAAAATTATGGGTTTGATCCCTGGTCAGGGCACATACAAGAATCAACCAGTGAGCCCTGAGCAGTGTGACTCAGTTGATTAGAGCGTCAATCCATACACCAAAGGTCATGGGTTCGATTCCCAGTCAGGGCACATGCCTGGGTTTCGGGTTCAATCCCCAGCAGGGGCACAAACAAGAGGCAATCGATCAATGTTTCTCTCTCACACTGATGTTTCTCTCTCTCTCTCACTCTCTCCCTCACCTTTCCTCTCTCTCTGAAATCAATTAAAAACACACACACATATCCTTGGGTGAGGATTATAAAAAAAAAAAAAAAGGAATCAACCAGTGAATGCATGAATAAGTGGAACAACAAATTAATCTTTCTCTCTCTCTCTTTCTAACTCTCTAAAATCAATAAATATTAGCCCGGCCAGCGTAGCTCAATGGTTGGGCATCAACCTATGAACCAGGAGTTCACAGTTCGATTCCTGGTCAGGACACCTGCCCGGGTTGCAGGCTCGATCCCCAGTAGCGGGTGTGCAGGAGGCAGCTGATCCATGATTCTCTCTCATCATTGATGTTTCTATCTCTCCCTCTCCCTTCCTCTCTGAAATCAATAAAAATATATATTGAAGTAAATAAATAAATATTTTAATAAAAAGAAACTATTCGGCGAAGAAATAGAAAGACCAAGGTTTCTGTAGACTCTTCCCTCTCCAAGCTTTTCTGCAAAGCTCGTCCTAGCACCTACCTTAGCCCTGACCAGCTTGGGCAAGTATTGGGCACCCAGGGTTAACTCTCGCTCCGCCTTGCCCTCGGCAGGCGTGGCTAAGTGGTCACAGAACTCTTTCTAGGTGCCTCCTGTGTACCCACTGCCAGAGGTCAGAGAGGAAAACTGCTTGCCTCCTCGTGAAACTCGGGTCTGAATTATTGAAGAGCTAAATCAGGTTCCCAGGCAGAGGGCCAATGCTTGCAACGAATTCCTACACCTAGGCCGAGTCCAGGGAGGCCAATGCCAAGGCTGTATTTTCTGTTTGACCAAGTAAGGGGAGGCCTTCGGAGACCACGGCACCTTGTGGTGCAGCCCGTGACACAGCGGAAAAATCGCTGACCTGGCTCCGGAAGTAAGTCCGAGACCGAGGACTGGCCGACTCCGTGTCTGCTGAGCGCCCTTTCCCAGGTTGCAGGCAGCTGACATCTCCGAGTAACCTTCCAGGCTGGGGAGAGATCTAGTCACCTCCACGTAGCTCTTATTGGGGGGCCATGGGGAGCTGTCCTTTGAAACTGGAGCGAGTGTCACCTCCTGGTGGCAAAAGCAATAAAGAAAGGAGAGAATGAGAGAGCTTAATGGCTACAGGTATAAACAGCGTCCACAAAGACGTCTAAGGATTCGGCTCCTGGGGGACTGTCTCACTCATTTATATTACTTCCTTCTTCAGTTGTCTTGGCAACCTCCTCGACCTATTCTCCCAAACTGGGTGTTGCAGACTCCACCAAGCTATTCCATCCCGGCCACTCTCCGCTCCTACTTATCAGAGGCCACAGAGGCCACCAGGCTGTGACCGTCTCAGCCCCCTCATCCCTGGAGAGGGGGTGAATGTTCTCAGTCTGCAGCTTGGACCCCTCAGCGTGTGGGCTCAGCCACCTCCCTCCATCACCCTCCTCTCTCACTGGCGCCTTCAGCCTCACGTCTGCCAGCTTCCTTTCCTTAGCACATCAATTTGCTAAGGGTATTTCCAGCTTATAAAAACAAAACAAGACAAAAAACCCCACCTAAAACCCACCCTGGCCAGGTGGCTCAGATCATTGGAGTGTCATCCGGTACACCAAAAGGTTGTGGGTCTCTCTCTCTCTCTCTCTCTCTCTCTCCTAAATCTAAAAATCAACAAAAGACCAGCCGGGTGTGGCTCAGATTTTAAGTGTTGTCCCAGGAACCCAGAGGTCACCAGTTGGACTCCCGGTCAGGGCACACGCCCAGGTTGGGGGCTTGAGCCCCAGTAGGGGGCGTGCAGGAGGCAGCCGATCGATGTTTCTCTCTCATCGATGTTTCTATCTCTCTTCCTCTCACTTCCTCTCTCTCTCAAATCAATAAAAACATTAAAAAAAAAAGAATAGTACCTACTTTGCCCTGGCCAGGTAGCTCAGTTGGTTAGAGTATGGTCCTGCTACAGCAAGGTTGTGGGTTCGATCCCTAGTCAGGACACATACAAGAATCAACCAATGCATAACTAAGTAGAACAATAAATCAATGTCTGTCTGTCTGTCTGTCTCTCTTTCTCTCTCAAAAAAAATAAAAAAAAATAAAAAGAGCCCTAGCCGGTTTGGCTCAGTGGATAGAGCGTCAGCCTGCGGACTGAAGGGTCCCAGGTTCGATTCCAGTCAAGGGCATGTACCTTGGTTGCGGGCACATCCCCAGTGGGGGGTGTGCAGGAGGCAGCTGATCGGTGTTTCTCTCTCATCAATATTTCTAACTCTCTATCCCTCTCTGTAAAAAATCAATAAAATATATATTTTTAAAAAGAATAGTACATACTTCATAGGGCTGTTATGACACTGAACTGGGTTAATTCTAGAGCAAGTACCCCATGCACATCACCCTCAACATTACGACTATCGCTGGTGTTTGCAAGGGGAGAGCAGCAACAGGAGAAGTGAGGTTACACGGAGGAGCGGTCATTTGGATCCAGGTCTGAAACATATGAGGGCAGAGGACCGTGGGGGTCCCTCCTCACCCAAGACCACAGATGTCCTGGGGCCGAGAGTCCAGGAGCCGGCCGCTCCTCCCCGGCGGGGGCCGCTCTCCTCTGGCCATGTGGATGCCCTTGGGAGCACCTGACGTGGCCCGGCACTGGCTGCGCTCGCTGCTGCGGGTGCACGTCCTGGGCATTCCTGACATAGTCTGTCCTGAAGTGGGGGCAGCTGCTGGTGGCTCGGCATGAAAACCGCTTAGAGCCAGGGAGGGGAAAGGTCACCTTTTGGGCTGCGTCCAGGGGGAGGGGACACAGTTACCAGGGGAACAAGCGCTGGTCCTCACAAAGGACACTGAGCCCGTCCTGAGCACCTGTCCAGTGGCCGGGCCCTAAACCAAACATGAAGGCCGTTTGTACGTCGGGACCGGTAGGCTAATTCAGCGGCAGGAGAGGGCTTGTCCAGGCTCATGGAGCCGATTGTTGTTACACTGTCAGGAATTTTGCAAGCCGGCTGTTAGACACAGCCATTATTATAATAAAACCCCCCACAAAAGTTATATAAACTTACAATGAAATACATTATATTAAAAGACTCAAAAGTTGCCCTAACCGGTTTGGCTCAGTGGATAGAGCGTCGGCCTGCGGACTGAAGGGTCCCAGGTTCGATTCCAGTCAAGGGCATGTACCTGGGTTGCAGGCACATCCCCAGGAAGGGGCGTGCAGGAGGCAGCTGATCGATGTTTTTCTCTCATCGATGTTTCTCACTCTCTCTCCCTTTCTGTAAAAAATCAATAAAATATATATATATTTAAAAGGCTCAAAAGTCATCATTTCCAGGTTAAAAAGGTGCTGGCATTAAGCAGAAAAAACAAACAAGCAACTCATAGGCAGACAACAGGATGGTGATTACCAGAGGAGAATGGGGGGCGGTGAATGTGCGTGCGTGCGTGTGTGTGTGTGTGTGTGTGTGTATGTGTGTATTATATATAGTTCAGTAAAAGGTTAAAAAAAAAAGTGAAGGTAAAATTGAACAATTTGAGATGGAGACACTTGATTCCTCATCCTTTGTTGAAAGACCCATTGCCCTGCAGTTATTAGGAAGTTGGACCCAGGAGGCAGGAGGGGAATGCGAGGCACGATGCTGAGCTAAGCAAGGGCGAGGGCGAACGTCTTGATGAATCTACTTGATAAACAAACGAAGGGCCTCAGAAAACCCAGGGGAACTAAATTACCGTGGAATGATAACATGAAAGCTCGGAGAGAAGGAATCGGAGAGAAGTCATCTAAGCTTCTCATATATATATATATTTAAATATATTTTTATTGATTTCAGAGAGGAAGGGAGAGGGGAGAGAGAGAGATAGAAACAGCAATGATGTGAGAGAATCATGGATCGGCTGCCTCCTGCAGGCCCCACACTGGGGATCGAGCCCACAACCCAGGCATGTGCCGTTGACCAGAATCGAACCCGGGACCCTTCAGTCTGCAGCTCTAGCCACTGAGCCACACCAGCTAGGGCAAAGTTTCTCCTATTTTTAAGAGTTTCTAACTTTGTAAAGTCAAGCTGAGAATTTCATTTCTAAACTAGCAGAAAGAGAATGGATAATTTCCAGCTCAGGCCCCCTCCTTCCCCCCGAACGCGCCCCTGCCTTTCCCTTCTCCCTCTTCTTCCCTCTCAGGCGTGCATCCCCTAAACTCTAAGGGTCCCCACCAGACTTGTAACCATAGGAGCAATGGGCTAACCCCCAACCCTGGCCCCAAGGCTCCCTTTTCTCTGACTTCTCAGTGACCCAAAGCCGTCCTGCCTAGGCTCTCTCCTGTAGCTTCTTCTATCCTGAGCCCTTCCTTGTTATACTGTCCCCAGCTTTAATAAATGTACTCTCAAAAAAAAAAAAAAAAAAGAAAGAAAGAAACAAGAAAAAGAGAGAAAGAATGTATAATTTCCAAATCACTAAATGGGGTGAGGGAGATTAAAGACATCTTAATTGCTCCAATACAAAACTAAAAAGGGCCCAGGCCAGGTAGCTCAGCGGGTTAGAGCATCATCCTGATACACCAAGGTTGCAGGTTCGATCCCAGACAGGGCACATGCATCGACCAATGAATGCATGAACAGGTGGAACAACAACTCGATGCTTCTCTCTCTCTCTTCCCCTCGCTCTAAAATCAAGAAACATGTCCTCGAGTGAGGAATAAATAAAATAAAAACAAATATTCTGATTTTTAAAATCTTGCAAAGAAAAGAAATCTAGCTTCAAGCCTACGTTATAAAAGCAAAGAGAAAATTGATTGGTTTTCTGCTCACTTATCATGTTTAGGATCATTACAAGAGTGTGGCGGTTGCCCTAGCCTGTTTGGCTCAGTGGATAGAGCATCCGCCTGCGGACCAAAGGGTCCCGGGTTCAATTCTGGTCCAGGGCACGTACCTTGGTTTCAGGCTCCTCCCTGGCTCGGACCCTCTGGTCAGGACGCATGCAGGAGGCAACCAATCAATGTGTTTCTCTCACATCGATGTTTCTCTGTCTTTCACTCTCTCTCTCTCCCACTCTCTCTAAAAATCGATGGAAAAATATCCTCAGGTGAGGATTAACAAAAAGAGTGTGTCAGATCCAAGGGAGCACAGCTATGCTCTCTCTGTGACAAACATTTCATGCGCTGTCCCCGGGCGTGGAAATAGCTGGCTGACTGTATGTGCTCCCCACTGGTTCTCCCACAAACAGCGACATGGCTATCACCTTATTCTTTCCTCTCGTGGGAAGCAGTGATGCATTCTTGCAGGAAGTTATCACGCCTCCTTCCCCCACGAAGATCCGGACCCACTATTCCTCTTTATCTCTTACGTCGAAGCAGCCACTGCCGCCCAAGACGCAGCAAACCTTACATCCACGGGTACGCGCTCCTCGCAAAAGATCTTAACCTTATCTTCATAACTGGGCAGTTCCTCTCTGCTCAAGGTCATTAGGTCCATTCAGGAGCAGTTTCTAGTTTCTCTTTTTGGAACTTTTCTAATTCTGGATCATTCTCATGCTTGTCAGTTTCCAGGAAAGGACTCTGAGCCCGAGCAGCTGCTCCAGGTGGACCGGGCAGTCAGCTCTGGGCCACGGGGCCACCTCAGGTCGTCCTGGGACTTGTCCACGTACCAGGCCTGCACCATGGCCCGGGCCAGGGGTGCATCTGGGCAAGGGGGGCGCTGCAAGCTCAGGGGCCCCTGATCTGCGTGAGTGTGGGCCCAGATGGCCTTTTTATCCTGGGCCTCAGAGTGGCTCTGACCAGAGCACTATTCCTTGGCCTCAGTTTCCTGGTTGCTGAGACTTAGGTGTGGCCCTATCCAGGCTATTATTTTTTTAAATATATTTTTATTGATTTCAGAGAGGAAGGGAGAGGGAGAGAGATAGAAACATCAATGATGAGAGAGTTATTGATTGGAGGCCTCCTGCAAGCCCCTTTCTGGCGATCGAGCCCACAACCCGGGCATTTGCCCTGACCAGGAATGGAACTGTGACTTCCTGGTCCATGGGTTGACGCTCAGACTACTGAACCACACCAGCCAAGGTGGGCTATTCTTTTACTACTAGAAGCCCAGTACACAACATTTGTGCACTGGGGGGGGGGATGGGGGTCCCTCAGCCCAGCCTGCACCCTTTCAAGGGGGCCTAAGCCGCAGTCAGACATCCTTACCGTTGCCAAGGAGGCGGCACTGACCACCAGGGGGCAGCTCCTGCATTGAGCGTCTGCCCCCTGGTGGTCAGTGTGCATCATAGTGACCAGTTGTTTCACCATTTGGTCAATTTGCATATTACCCTTTTATTATATAGGATAACAAAATGAACAAGTGATAGATTCCCAAAGGTTAATTACTTTGTGGAATCTGAAACACCAATGTGCCTTTCCAACTCTGTTCCATTCAAATCTATCCTTTTAAAAATAAATATTATTATTGATTTTAGAAAGAGAAGAAGGGAGAAGGAGAGAGAGAAATACAGAGAAAAATTGACTGGCTGCCTTATACATGCACCCCGACCCAGGCTCCAAACCCACAACCTGAGTATGTGCCCTGACCGGGAATCGAACCAGTGACCTTTCGGTGTATGGGATGATGCTCAACCAACTGAGCCATACCGCCCATATATATGTATGCAGAGTAAGATGGGATATTTCTCTGCAACTTTCCCTTCTCACTTACTATATCTCAGAATATGTTTCTTTCTATTGAGAGTCTCCCATAATCCCATCTCCCCATACACTCTGGTTTATTTACCTTCAATGTTTCGTGTATATTTTTTCATACATATGCAAACTTTTTAACACCACACATTGGTCATTTAAAAAATATTGGATTTACGGAGTTATGCAGTTCTTCTAAAAGTTGATACATTTCATTATAGAATGTGGAAAAAAAAAAAACCCATGTTGGGTAATACAACTAATCTCATTAGAAACACCTGTAGGAATCAGGATGCTCTCGCCCTAGCTGTTTTAGCTCAGTGGATAGAGCAGTGATGGCGAACCTTTTGAGCTCAGCGTGCCAGCATTTTGAAAAACCCTAACTTAACTCTGGTGCCGTGTCACATATAGAAAATTTTTGATATTTGCAACCATAGTAAAACAAAGATTTATATTTTTGATATTTATTTTATATATTTAAATGCCATTTAACAAAGAAAAATCAACCCAAAAGAATGAGTTCGCGTGTCACCTCTGACACGCGTGTCATAGGTTCGCCATCACTGGGATAGAGTGTCAGCCTGCGGACTGAAGGGTTCCAGGTTTGATTTCAGTCAAGGACACATACCCCAGTTGCAGGCTCCCTCCAGGCCTGGGCCCTGGTCAGGGCACATACAGGAGGCACAGGAGGCAATCAATTGATGTGTTATTCTCAAATCAGTGATTCTTTCTGTCCTTCCCACTCTCTTCCACTTCCTCTAAAAAAAGAAAAATCAATGGAAAAATATCCTCAGATAAGGATTAAAACATGAATCAGGATGCTCTCAGATTCGGGGTAGTATACACAAGTTGTTTTAAATGTTAGTTTTCCCTTGAAAGCTCGAATTTCATCATTATCATTGGAAACAAATACTGTCAGTTATTTCCTTGAAGTGATTGTTTCATTTAAATCTTTTTTTTGTCCAGAAAAAAAAAACCAACTACCTAATATTTAAGTCTGAATAACTATGGTTTCTCTATAAGCTGTTCTTGCCATTTAAAATGTTCTTTCTAAGGGGGAAAAAAGGACACTTATGTAATACCCTTTGTAATACTTTAAGCGAAAAATAAAAAAAAAAAATAAAAAAAATAAAATAAAAAATAAAATAAAATAAAATGTTCTTTCTAGGGGACACCTGTAATACTTTCAACAATAAAGATATATTTTTTAAAAAGTTCTTTCCAGGAAAAAGCTTCTGCTCACAAAGTTAATAAGCCTCAGTGCTTTCCTAGGAGAGGACCATGGGATGAGGGTGTCATTTGCACTTCCCATTTTTATTACATAGGCTATTAGAAAGATATATACCCAAGAGTTAAGATCTAACAACATTATTTATTTTCACGGCTTCATTAAGGATATCATACTTTCCTCAAAAAACTAAAAATGGAACTTCCATTTGACCCAGTGATTCCACTTCTAGGAACATATCCCAAGAAACCAGAAACACCAATCAGAAAGGACATATGCACCGCTATGTTCATAGCAGCACAATTCACCATAGCTAAGATTTGGAAACAGCCTAAGTGCCCATCAGCAGATGAGTGGATTAGAAAACTGTGGTACATCTACACAATGGAATACTATGCTGCGGTAAAAAAGAAGGAACGCTTACCATTTGCAACAGCATGGATGGAACTGGAGAGCATCATGCTAAGTGAAATAAGCCAGTCAATGAAAGAAAAATACCACATGATCTCACTCATTTATGGAATATAATGAACATCATAAACTGATGTACAAAAACAGATCCAGAGACAGAGAAGCATCTATCAGACCGTCAAACCTCAGAGGGAAGGTAGGGAAGGGTGTGGGTAAGGGGGAGAGATCAACCAAAGGACTTATATGCAAGCATATAGGCCTAACCAATGGACAAAGATAACAGGGGGTTGAGGGCATGAGTGGGGGGGATAGGGGGTAATGTGGGGATAAGGACACATATGTAATAACTTAGTCAATAAGAAAATTTAAAAAAAGGATATCATACTAATAGACTTTTTGTTTTTTTAAAGATGGGGAGTTGTTTTCACAAATGTTAACACAGTGAGAAAGGCTGGTGGCTTCTTAGTATTATTATGAAAATGGGTTTGACCTTGGGGATACCCTCCCCTTTCCCACCTCCTCCAGGGCTGCAGACCACACTTTTGAGAACCATCCTGTCCTAATCGCCACCTAAGTTTACATCAGTGGTTCCCAAACTTATTTGGCCTACCGCCCCCTTTCCAGAAAAAATATTACTCAGCGCCCCCTGGAAATTAATTTTTTTAAAATTTTAATAGCAATTAAACAGAAAGATATATGTATTAATGTTTCTACCTTTTTCGTAAAATATAGTAAAGAAAGGTGTAAATTAGAAACATTGAAGTTTGAAATTATGAAACTATTTATTGAACTCAGAATAGAAAGGTAATACAAAAAAAGTTAAAACAAATGCACCTGTGGCCATCACCGCCCCCATGGATCGCTGCAGCGCCCACCAGGGGGCGGTAGCGCCCACTTTGGGAATCACTGGTCTACATTATGTTTGGATCTTTCATCCTCCTGTGTCCCCAGGAATAGCCCAATGGTGGTGGCTGCTCCCAGCCCCTAGCAGGGGAGGGGGAGGGGGGCAGTGCAGGCCTGGCCCCTCACCCCTCTTTCCCTGACCTCACTTCCTCTTCCCTCCTTTAACCCTTTACTTCCCCCAAGGATGAAAACAACGCAAGAGGAAAAGCCTCAATGTAAAGGAATTGTGCTGGGACCGTCCGAACAGCGCATATGTTACTGCAGTTATTTGTTTAAGAAATTTAAAAATTATGTGTCTTCATTGTTCTTTTTCTGGTTACAAAAATAACAGATGCTTGCTCTGTAATATTCAAATCCCACAGAATTGTATAAAGTAGAAATTGAGAGTCTCCCATAATCCTAACTCCCCATACGCTCTTTGGTTTCTATGCCTTCAATTTTTCATGCATATATCTATATACGTAAAAGCCTAAGCAAACAAACAAATCGACAGGTCAACAGGTGGCTATGACGTGCACTGACCACCAGGGGGCAGATGCTCAATGCAGGAGCTGCCCCCTGGTGGTCAGTGCACTCCCACAGCTAACCTCCCATGGCTGGCCAGCCCCGATTGGCCCAATCCGGACTGGGCAAGATGGCCCAATCCATTCTGCCCCAATAACCAGCCAGGCCGAGGGAACTCCCACCCATGCATGAATTCATGCACCAAGCCTCTAGTTTTTATACATATGTATGCATAGTAAGATGGGATATTTCTCTGCAACTATCCCTTTTCACTTACTATATCTCAGAATATTTTTCTGTATCAGCAATATACATTTACTTCATTCTCTTTTTAAAAATGGTTTTTAAAATTAATTTTTCTAGAGAGAAGAAGGGAGAGGGAGAAACATAAATGTGAGAGAGATAAACATCAATTGGTTGCCTCCCAACTGGGGATGGAACTCATAACCTGAGCATGTGCCCTGACTGGGAATCGAACCAGGGACCTTTTGGTGCATGGGGCGAAGCCCAACCCACTGATTCACCAGGCCAGGGCTTGAATGGATAATTTTAACACCACCACCATGTGTCTTGATATATGCCAGGTATCTTCTAAGCAATTTTATCAGCATGAATCTATTCAAGCCTAATAATTAGTAGCAGTAGGTGTTACTACATCCATTCGCAGGTGAAGAAATTGAGGCTCCGAGAAATGATTTGCCAGGGCAATGAGACAATCATAACAAATGACTTCAGCATCAGGGAGCAACCTTTAAGCTCCAAAAAGGTGATGTTACCTCTCAATCATTCTCCTCTTGCTCCAACTTTGAATTTCTGGTTTCATTAGGAATCTTTAGGATTAACTGAAGCAACCTGTGAGAAAATTTCATAACATTAAATCATATTGTATAACCTGCCAAATTTGTTTCTGGGCCCAGCCTGTTATTGTCCATAGATTTATTTTGCAAAATTAAAATCAGAGTAGTTTTTTGTCTCTTTCATTAGGAGGAGGTCTGGGGGATTGTTTACCTTGTGTGATGACTCAGGTGTAAATGAATGTTGCTGTGTCCCCGCCCGCCCCCCCCCCCCCCCCCCACTTGTAGGCTGCACAAGCTGGGCTTGGCCACCAAGGATGAGTTGGATCTGGCCACAGGGAGTGGAAAGGGGTCCACTGGATGAAAGGAAGGGACAGTGCAAAGGCTCAGAGGCAGGGATGATTCCGGGCAAGGGCTGAAGTTTGCGTCCTTGGGGAGAGGAGATGTAGATGAGAAGGATGGTGAGGGAGATGAATGCCAAGAAATGGTATAAGCAATTCAGATTTTATTGTATTAGGCCGCGGAGAGCTACTGCAAATATTTGACCGTGAAGTAACTGCAGGGACCTGCACGCAGAGCGCAGATGGGGAGGCGGGAGGGAGCACAGACTGCTGGCAGAGAAATCGCTTTAGAGATTACCATAAATAGCTCTGCTTTCGGCACCTCCCCCACAGCCCTCCCCTTCCCCCACTGTTCTGATTTCTAATAATGGCACCGCCATTCTTTCTGCCCCAGGGATGCACATCTGAGTCACGCTAACTCCTCCACCACGGCTGCAGGTCTAGGGGGTGCCCGTTCTATCGCTAAACCAGGGGTGGGCAAACTTTTTGACTGGAGGGCCGCAATGGGTTCTTAAACTGGACCGGAGGGCCGGAACAAAAGCATGGATGGAGGGTTTGTGTGAACTAATATAAATTCAAAGTAAACATCATTACATAAAAGGGTACGGTCTTGCCCTGACCGGTTTGGCTCAGTGGATGGAGCGTCGGCCTGCGTACTGAGGGGTCCCGGGTTCGGTTCCGGTCAAGGGCATGTGCCTTGGTTGCGGGCACATCCCCAGTGGGGGGTGTGCAGGAGGCAGCTGATTGATGTTTCTCTCTCATCGATGTTTCAAACTCTCTATCCCTCTCCCTTCCTCTCTGTAAAAAATCAATGAAATATATTTAAAAAAAAAAAAAAAAAAAAAAAAAAAAGGGTACGGTCTTTTTTTTTTTTTTAGTTTTATTCATTTCAAACGGGCCGGATCCGGCCCGCGGGCTGTAGTTTGCCCACGGCTGCTCTAAACCATCTCTGGAATCTTGCCCTTCTCCGGGTCCTTCCAGGACCCTGTGTCAGGCCTGCCCCTGGTTCAGGCACCCTGCCTGGCCTTCCTTCCTTCCTTCCCCAGGCCTGATCCCCTATCATCCTCTTACTGTTGCCAGATGTTTCCCTCTGCCCACACACACACACCACAAAACAAACACCGTGAGTGTCCCCCTGGGTGAAAAGCAAGTCCATCTGCCTGTCCAGCTTCCCCTCAGATTATAAATATTCTGAGGAGCCAGCTTGATGGGTGTTCCTCCCCGACGCTCACCAGGTCTCCCCCATCAGAGGTGACTTTCTCTTTGCCAGATGCTGCCTGTGTCATCTAAACTCCTCTTGGGGATGCTTCTCTCTGTGCCTGCTTTGGGGTGATTGCAGAGATGTGTCTTGCTCCAGGAGGGTAGGGACTGAGCGATAGGCATTTTTGTGGCTCCACAGGGAACTTGCACACGACCTAGACTCAATAACTAATTGGGTTTTTTAAAAATATATATTTTTATTGATTTTTTTTATACAGAGGAAGGGAGAGGGATAGTTAGAAACATCAATGAGAAACATCGATCAGCTGCCTCCTGCACACCTCCTACTGGGGATGTGCCCGCAACCAAGGTACATGCCCTTGACCAGAATTGAACCTGGGACCCTTCAGTCTGCAGGCCGACGCTCTATCCACTGAGTCAAACCGGTTAGAGCTGGGATTTGATTACAGTGTGCAAGGGAGGGACTTTCCAGTTCTGCTGACCAAACTGGAGGATCTAAGCACCTTTTCTTGGAATTCCAAAAAAAAGTACAATAAATAGGGGCTCTAGTTTTCCTATTTTTTTTTTTTCCTTAGAAGAGAAATGAGCCCTAGCCAGTTTGGCTCAGTGGATAGTTGATGTCTGCCAGGTACCTTCTAAGCATTTTATCAGCATGAATCTATTCAAGCCTAATAATTAGTAGCAGTAGGTGTTACTACATCCATTCGCAGGTGAAGAAATTGAGGCTCCGAGAAATGATTTGCCAGGGCAATGAGACAATCATAACAAATGACTTCAGCATCAGGGAGCAACCTTTAAGCTCCGGAAAAAAGGTGATGTTACCTTTCAATCATTCTCCTCTTGCTCCAACTTTGAATTTCTGCGGACTGAAGGGCACATTCCTCGGTTGCAGGCTCCTCCCTGGCCCGGCCCCTGGTCTGGGCGCTTGCAGGAGGCAACCAATCGATGTTTCTCTCACATTGATATTTCTGTCTGTCTTTCTCTCTCTCTTCCACTCTCTCTAAAAATCAATGGTAAAATATCCTCAGGTGGGGCAAAAAAAAAAAAAAGCAATGATCTATGAGCCAGGCCTATGGGTATGAACTAGAGATCTACTACTTCCCAGCTGTGTGACTTTGAGCAAGTGTCCAGACCTCTCTGAGCCAATGGAGCTGATGGCAGCTGCCTCCCAGGCATTGTCTAAGAAAGGCTGGCTTGGAATTGGAGCCCTGGGAGGCAGGCAGTGAGAGGCAGTTTAACCTGAAGATCTTACCTCCGCTGCCCTGGGCTGCTGCTGTGCTTGCAAAGGACACATGTGCCCCCATCCCGATCCCTCTGCAGGCAAAGGCCAGACTCTGGAACACACTGAGGCTTCAGTGCTGCCTCCTACCAGGCCCCTGACACACTGGTCCACCACGTAGAGCAGTGGCTCCCAACGTGGGGCACATGCCCCACAGGGGGGCAATTTGATGCTTAAGGGGGGTAATTTGAGAGTGAGTTATTCACAGTGAATCTTTTGCATGTCTTATGGTCCTAGGGGCCTCACGTATAGTCTATAAATATATATGGTGACATTTATGCATTTCAGTTCTCTATTCTATGTTCTGAAACTTTTATTTGCTATTTTTTCATATCACTTCATATTATTATTATTTTCTTTTTAGCAATTTCTTAGTGATTTCTTCCTCAGTCCTTCCACTGTCCTTTTGATTTTTGTTTTTAAAAAAATATATATTTTTACTGTTTTCAGAGAGGAAGGGAGAGGGAGAGATAGAAACATCAATGATGAGAATCATGGATCAGCTGCCTCCTGCACGCCCCCCACTGGGGATCGAGCCCACAACCCGGGCATGAGCCCTCGATCAAATTCGAACCTGGGACCTTTCGGTCCGCAGGCTGATGCTCTATCCACTGAGCCAAACCGGCCAGGGCTGTCCTTTCGTTCTTTTATTTTTCTCTTTCATGGATGCCATGTTCTTTGGAAGCTTGTTTAGACCAAGTTCATGGCCTCTGAGGCTTCCTCCACGTGAACAGGAGCTCACTTTCTGAATAATGAGAATTATATGTCACGGGAGGTGGAGGTCATCAGGATGTTAGAGATGCTTAGGTGGGGCGTGGCCACAGGAAGGTTGGGAACCACTGACCTAGAGGAGCAGATGAGTCCCTGGGGGTGGGCAGCAATCTTTTATGGCCACTTCAGAAGGGGCAGTATGGCACACATAACTGAATGAGAACATCTGGGTCCGAAGGATCCCTGGGGTGCGGGTGGGGGGTGCATTCTCCCGGTTTACAGGTGTGGAGGCCCAGGTGCTGCACGGTAATACCAGGACGGCATGAGAGCCACATACCAGAGGCTTCCACGGTCTCTGCTTGTGTGTGTGTGTGTGTGTTTTAATGTTTATTGATTTCAGAGAGAGGAAGGGAGCAGGAAAGAGAGATAGAAACATCAATGATGAGAAAGAATCATTGATGCGCTGCCTCCTGCACGCCCCCTACTGGGGATCGAGCCTACACAACCCAGGCATGTGCCCTTGAGGGGAATCGAACCCGGGACCCTTCAGTCCGCAGGCCGACGCTCTATCCACTGAGCCACACCGGCCAGGGCTCTTGCTTGTGTTTTGAGCAACAGAATTGGGAACAGAGTGAACGGTTTGCCAGGGGTCATTCTGGGACCTGCTGGCCCAAGAACAGGCATGTGACGGTCGCCTCCGACTTTGGGGGGCCCAAAAGCAGCCTGGCCTGGGGGGGTTCGGTCTGTGGACCTCAGGGCCGGAGCATGATTGGCTCTGCCTGGCTGGGACGGGGAGAAGGAAGTGGTGAAATTAGTAATTCAAGGTCGCTTTCCTGGCCCGGCTCCATCTGGCAATGTCCACTGTGGAGGGGAAGCCAGGAACCCAGAGCAGAATGAGGGTGAGTGCATTTGGAGTGAGTTGTGACTGGAAAAGTGGGGGTTGGGGGGGTGAGGTGGGGTGGGGGTTAAGGGGTCAGATTTTTTTTTTTTCTACATAAAACCCCAGTCCTGTTGGTGTCTCATTTCAAGAAAATGGGTGAAAAGAGAGAAGGGAAGGGAGGGGTGGGCAGTAAAAAGAGGGTGGGGAACCTTGGTTGTTTTTTGTTGTGTTTTTAAAATATATTTTTATTGATTTCAGAAAGGAAGGGAGATGGAGAAATAGAAACATCAATGATGAGAGAGAATCATTGATCAGCTGCCTCCTGCACGCCCCCTACTGGGGATCAAGCCTGCAACCTGGGCATGTGCCCTTGACCGGAATCGAACCTGGGACCCTTCAGTCCGCAGGCCGACGCTCTATCCACTGAACCACACCGGCCAGGGTGAACCTTGGGTGTTTTTGACAGAACCAACCAGGATGGTCTTTTCTATGAAAACTTGGCAAAAAAAAAAATGGAGCTGTTTACCTGGGCGAACGCTGAGCTTATTCGGCGCGGGCTGCGCGCTGGGCACCCACCTGGAAGCAGCGGGGTGTCTGTCCTTGAGGACAGCGCGCGCCCGGGCGCAGGCCTGCGGCTGCGAGGACGCCCCTCCGCGGCCACGCTGGGTGCCTTCGGGGACCGGCAGCTTGACCTTCGGCGGAGACGCAGGCGGGGGGCTCCGGTCAGTCCGCACCACCCCCCGGGGAGGGGGCACGAGCAGCTGAGCGCGACCCCGAGGAGACCTGAGGTGCCCGCGGTCTATGTTCCAGAGCGCACGCCGCGCGCTGGGCGGACGCGCCTCAGGGTTTCAGCGCCGCGAACGCCAAGGACGCAGGTGTTTCCTCAGATTTGCCTTTTTTGGGTTTTTAAGCTGTGCCGGCAGTTGACACCCTGACTTGAACGAGGGGACCTGGAGAGAGGGGGCGCCCCTCAGCCTCCAGCGCCGACCCCCGCGCGCGGGTCCCGGGCGACGGTCTCACCCGCCTCTGGCGCGGGTCCAACTGGGCTTCCCGCGACTCTGGTGCCGCGCCGGCTGCGTGAGGGGGCGTGTCCCGCCGCCTGGCCACGCCCCCTCCCGGCGCGGCCCAATGGGACGGAGGCCCCGGCGGCCCCGCCCCCGCCGTGCCCGCGCGCCCAGCGCCCAGGTCTGGGCAGCCCGCCGCGAGGCAGCGGAGCAGCGGCCGGCGCTCGGATCTTGCCTGCGGGGTTGGTTCCTTCTGCTCGGCATGGCTGGTTACCTGCGGGTCGTGCGCTCGCTCGGCAGGGCGTCGGGCTCCGGGCCGGCGTGGGCGCCGGCCGCCTTGACGGGCCCCAACTTGCAGGAGCAGCCGCGGCGCCACTGTGAGTGCCAGAAGGGTCCGGGCGGGAGGGCGCGCGCCGGGCTCGCGACGTGGCGGCCTCCGGGAGGGAGCCGGGGAGCGCGATCGGGCCGATCGCAGGCAGGGGGGCCGCGGGTTTGGGCACACAAAGAGCCGGGGCCGGAGGACAGCCTCGCTCCGCGGCCCCCTGCCCCGAGCTCCCAGGCCGCGCCAGGCGCAGTGGCGGGGACTTGAAGGACGGTGGCAACTGGTGGCCCGGGCGATGCCAGCCCTGCGGCCCTGCGCGCGGGGGTTGGGGGCGGGGGGGGGAGCGGGCAGAGATCGGGGCTGCCTCGCGCACCCGATTTAACTGTATGGAGGTGCGGGGGGTGTCCCGGAGCAGGAGGGGATCCCACACGCGCTGGCGGGAGACGAGCAACCGGGTGGGGGCCGGAGCACCCCGCGAGCTGTTTCTGCTCAGACAAAGGCGGGAGGGAGGAGGCATCCACTTCCCGTTCCTTTTCAGCCAAGCGCGCTGTAACCCCTCCTGGCTGCCAGGCCCTCGTCAGCTATTTTTGGAGCCTTTTTATGCGACAGCTGGAGAAGCGTGCTTTTCATTTCCCCCTTTGTTTGGACTCCCCCCTTCTCCTTGTCGCTGCACTTGAGGCTCCATCCCAGGCCCTGTCCTTGGCTGGATTTGCCTTTTCTCGCGGGCCGGCTCCTGCGCTGCTCTTCGGCCCTGCCGGGCTCACCGATGCGGAGACTTTGTTCACAGCTCATGGGGTACCCTGAGCTCCCGGCTTAGCGGAGGAGACAGCGGTGGGGTCAATGGGAAGCAGGACGTAGCCTGAACCTCCATGATCAATGTAGGCTGCCCCTGCTGGTATGTGGGCACGGCCTGCACCCAGGCTCTCCACCGCCCGCTACAAATGGCAGGGAACAATGTAGGTCCCTTGTCCCGGTCTGATGCCTGTTGTCCCGGAAACCCCTATGCTCACCTGGCCAGGAGCCCCTTGGGGTGAGCCAGGAGAGTGAGGAAGAGGGGGTGGGGCTCACGCAGCCTGGCTCTCCTGCCAGTGTAGGTAATCTTTAACCCGGTGTGGGAGCAGCTGACTAGTGTTGGGGCCCCAGCACCCCCCAAGCCCACTTGCCAAGGAGAAAGGGGCGTTTCTGCTTTTGAACGTCTAGGATTTGTCTCTACAGGGTCAGCCCCCCAATCCCTAGGTTCCAAGTGCCCCCAAACCAAGTTTCCCATAGGCACCACCTTCAGCAAAAGATGGTGCAAGTTAGATACGGTCTCCAATTCTCCTTTTTATTGTGCATTGATGATTAAAAAAAATATAGATATATTTTTAATTTTTAAAAAGAAAGAAAAGAAATCCTGGCCTGTATGGCTCAGTTGGTTGGGCGTCATCTGGTCACCAAAATGTTTGGGTTCGATTCCCCATCAGGCATGGGTTTCAGACTCAATTGCCAGTAGGGGGCGTGCAGGAGGCAGCCAATTGATGTTTCACTCTCACATCGATGTTTCTCTCTCCCTTCCTCTCTTTCTAAAAAATCAATACAAAATATATTTTTAAAAAGAACCCCCACCCCCTCCACACACAAACAAGAAAACAAAGCACCTTCGTGGCCTGGATTTTGGTAACACATAAAAAGAGCAGGCAATCGCCGGTCCTTCCGAAAGTTGGTTATTAATGGGAAGAATGCCTGGTATTTGAGTTGGACGTGAGAGTGTACGATTCTGACCTCTGCTCGCTTGGTACCAGGCAACACTGGCAGAGACAAAGTAGTTGGCATTCCCCTTGATGACACGGAAAGAGTATTTTTGGGCTAAAACACCCTGTGTCTTTGCTGCCTGGTGGATCCCACACATGTCTCTTTCTAGTTGTGCAACTCAGGCCTCCAGCGACTGCTCCTGTTGTTCTGATACATTAGAGTTTGGGGATGTGACCGTGGGCTCCTTCTAACCACCTGTTGGGAGAATTACTCATCTAGCCTTCCTCCGTTCTACTCCTAGTGGGGGAACTTCTTAATTTTCTCGGCTGCCTTTTAACTCTTCAGATCTTGGTGACTTGCCTGGGCTCATAGATTCGAGGGAAATTTATTTAATGATGGTTCAAGGTTTTGCAAACCTAGTAGAGTTCTTTTTAAAAAAAAATACATTTTAATTGATTTCAGAGCGGAAGGGAGAGGGAGAAAGAGATAGAAAGAGATGGGAGAGAATCATTGATTGGCTGCCTCCTGCAGGCCCCCTACTGGGGGTTGAGCCTGTAACCTGCGGCAAGTGCCCTTGACCGGGAATCGAACCGTGACCTCCTGGTTCATAGGTCGATGCTTAACCATTGAGCCACACCAGCCTGGCTCAGTAGAGTTCTTATGTGCACATCACATAAGACCCCAGCTGCCCCTTCAGCGCTGTTTGGGTGATTGTGTTTAGGTCCAGTAGGTTTTGAAGAAAAGTCTCTCAAGAAAACCTGGGGCCTGTCCCCAAATCCTGTCTGTGAGGCCGAGGCCTCGTGCGCTGATGCCACTTAGGGTATGAGCTGGAAACTGCTCTCTGGTTCCTGGAAGTTGGACTCCGTGGCCTGCCCTGGACTTTACTCTTCTGCAAACCCAGGTGGAAAATGCCAGCAGGTGGCAAATATTCACACACTATAAATTGAGCTTCTCCCGTGCCTGGCACAATTCCCACCGTGTACATTTTTGATGGTCCGGTGCAGTCCGATGGTGAGAACTCGCTGGCCGCTCTGCGGCAATGCTTCCCGGGAGAGGGGGCGAGGGAAGCACATTCCATCCAAACAGGAGGTGAGAGCAGGGCAGCAGGCCCAACTGACCATACCTTGACATGCATTCATGCCTTCAGCAAATAGTGTGCTTCTGCCGTGTGTGCGCCAGGGACTGTGCGAGGTGCTAGGGACAGAGCTGGGAATAAGAGGCCCAGATTTCTGCCCTTCGTGGAGCTTAACTTCTAATGTGGAGACAGTAAACAAGATAGAAGTCTTGCCCTAACCGGTTTGGCTCAGTGGATAGAGCATCGGCCTGCGGACTCAAGAGTCCCGGGTTCGATTCCGGTCAAAGGCATGTGCCTTGGTTGCGGGCACATCCCCAGTGGGGAGTGTGCAGGAGGCAGCTGATCGATGTTTCGATGTTTCTAACTCTCTATCCCTCTCCCTTCCTCTCTGTAAAAAATCAATAAAATATATTTTTTAAAAAAAGATAGAAGTCTTGTTTACTGTGATATATGCTAACAGGAGAACAATGAGCAAGGAAGGTGTGTGTGAAAGTTTGCGTAGAAGAAGCAGGGCATTTCGTTATCTAGGGAAGAGTGAACTGCAGGGGTCAAGGTCTTGGTCCATGGAGTTCTATCGCCTGTGGGAGAAGCAGAGAGGAAAGCGTTCGCGCACGAAGGTGGCTCAGAGTCCATGATGGTGAGCGACAGATGATCTAGGTCAGGGGTGAGCAAACTTTTTGACTCGAGGGCCACAATGGGTTCTTAAACTGGACCGGAGGGCCGGAACAAAAGCATGGATGGAGTGTTTGTGTGAACTAATATAAATTCAAAGTAAACATCATTACATAAAAGGGCACGGTCTTTTTTTTTTTTTTTAGTTTTATTCATTTCAAACGGGCAGGATCCGGCCCGCGGGCCGTAGTTTGCCCACGGCTGGGCTAGGTGGTGAGGGTTGGGTGGTGGTGGTGTGGGGGGGCTTGCAGGCCATTTTTGAGGACCTCGGCCTTTACTCTGATTGAAAGGAGAGGCTTTGCAGGGTTTTCAGAGGAGTGTCATGACCTGCTTTGCATTAAAAAAAAACATATATATTTTTATTGATTTCAGAAAGAAAGGGAGAGGGAAAGATAGAAACATCAATGATGAGAGAGAATCATTGATCGGCTGCCTCCTACATACCGCCTACTGGGGACCGAGCCCACAACCCGAGCATGTGCCCTTGACTGGAATCGAACCTGGGACCCTCCAGTCTGCAGGCCGACACTCTATCCACTGAGCCAAAGCAGCCAGGGCTCCTGCTTTGCATTTTCGCAGGAGCACTCTGGCCTCAGGGACCTGGTAGGAGGTGAGAAGTAGTTGGATTCTGGATGTATTTTGAAGGAAGAACCAGTAGGGCTTTTTGATGGTTTGACTGTGGGTGTGAGAGAAAGGGAGGAAAGTACTAGAATGCCTTCCAAAATTGCTCCCGGAATTGGGGCTCCTTGTTCTGCTGGGCCGTGCTGGCTGAGTATGGGTAGGGATGCCGTAGAAGCAGTGGTCTTGCGGGCGGCTGCTGTTCCGGGTACCTTGAGCCTTGAGCTTGCAGCAGCAGGCAGATCCTGAAAACCAGGGATGGGTTTGGGCCCTGCGGGTGTGGGTCAGCGGTTGAGCGTCAACCCAGGAACCAAGAGATCGCAGGTTCGATTGTCGGTCAGGGCACATGCCTGGGTTGCAAATCCATCCCCAGTAGGGGGCGTGCAGGAGGCAGCCGATCAATGATTCCCCTCGTTGATGTTTCTATCTCTCCCTCTCCCTTCCTCTCTGAAATCAATGAAAATATATTAAAAAGAAAATAAAAATAAATCCTTACTTGGTGTTGGGTGCTGGGAGCCCCACACGGGGAGGACAGTTGGCCTAACGGACCTCCTGGGACTGCTGTAATTCCATCCCCACACCCTGGCCAGGAGGACAATGTTTGTGCAACGTCTCATCTGAAGATTTCATGGTGTCCCTTGGAGGCATTCAGGGAGGCCCAGCCTCTGTTCCTGGGATTTCAGGTTGCTTGTTGCCACTTGTCTCCCAGGGGGGCAGATGATGGGAATGTCTCCACCATATTTGGCTGAACAACAGCCATGCCTTAGGGCACTCTGAGAGACGCGTGGTAGGCCTGGCAGGGAGAGAGAGGCCGCCTCAGCTCAGCCCACCCCATCTGGGCCGAGAGCCAGCACGGGCTCAGCATGTGGAAGCAACTCATTCTTCAAGAGAGGCTGGATTTTTTTTCTATTCTTAATTTATTTTACTTTACTTTTTTTAAATTAAAAACTTTCTTTTCTTTTTTAAATATTTTTTATTGATTTCAGAGAGGAAGGGAGAGGGACACAGAGAGAGAAACATCAGTGATGAGAGAGAATCATTGATTGGCTGCTTCCTGCATGCCCCCTACTGGGGATCGAGCCCGTAACCTGGGCATGTGCCTTGGCCGGAATTGAACCTGGGACCCTTCAGTCCACAGGCCGACGCTCTATCCACTGAACCAAGCCATCCAGGGCTGAAAACTTCATTTTCAAATACAGTTTGCATTCAGTGTTATTTTGTATTTGTTTCAGGTACACACTGTGATAGTTGTTACACAATCATATACTTTACAAAATGTGCCTCCTATTTCCAGTCCCCACCTGGCACCACACATAATTACAATATTATCGACTACATTCCCCAGGCTGTACTTTACATCCCTGTAGCTATTCTGTAACTACCAACCTGTACTTCTCAATCCTGTCACCAGAAAGGCTGGATTTTTATGTTAAATCTTCTAAGGTGTTTAAATTTTTTTTTTGGACTGGTTTAATTTTTTTAATTGAATCTTTATTTCTTATGTTTTACTAGAGGCCCCGTGCACAAAATTTGTGAACAGGTAGGGTCCCTAGGGTTGGCCAGCAATCAGGGCCGATCGGGGCCTTCCAGCTGCTGGCCGGGGCCTTCCTTAGTAACGTGCCGCCCCCTGGTGGTCAGCACACGCCGTAGGGAATGAGGGGTCTCCCCATTGAACTCCCACGGGGACAATTTGCATATTAGGCTTCTGTATCTATAGATTGTACAAATGCATAACAGCAATTTCCATTTTACCCATTTTTAAGTCTGCAGTTCAGTAGTGTTCAGTATATTTACATTATTGTACAACCAATATCCAGAGCTTTTTCATCTTGCAAAACTAAAACTCTATACTTATTAAACAATAACTCCCCATTCCCCCCACCCCGGCCCCCGGCAACCACCTTTCTGCTTTCTGTTTCTATGACTTTGATTTCGTTAGGCACCTCATATAAGGCGAATCTGTCTTTTTGTGACTGGCTTGTTTCACTTAGCACCATGTCTGAAGGCCTTAAGGTTCATCTGTGTTGTGGCATGTGTGACCAGATTGCCTTCCTTTGCAAGGCTGAATAATATTCCATTGCATGTACGTTCTGCCATAAAAATATCAAGTTAAAATTCATTGCCCTTCTGAGTAAGGTACAGACAGGAATTGTAAAAAGCTTAGTTATTAAATCCTTACATATTTAATACTACTTCTAATTTATCATAGGAGTTGCTTCCCCAAAATGTTAAACGCCTGCTGGATTGAAAGAGTGTTTGGGAAAGATGGTAATTTTTTTTTAGAGAGAAAGAAACATTGATTTGTTGTTTCACTTTTTTGGCATTCATTGGTAGATTCTTGTATGAGCCCTGACTGGGGGTTGAACCCGAAACCTTGGAGTATCTGGTAACACTTTAACTCACTGAGCTACCTGGCCAGGCCTGCAATATTGTCCTATAAACTATACCACAGGGTAAGAGATACAAAGTCAACTTTGTGCAATTGAAACAAAAGAACAAGCAGCAAAAGCTGTTGGGGTAGGTCCCACATCACTAACACATGGAGTCGCTTCCCTTTTTAGTTTTAAAGCAGGTACATCCATGGTTAAGGAGTGAGGAGCCCAGTCTTAGAAAACTTGGAATCATGAACGTTGTTCAGCCTTTAGGAGGAAAATTTTTCTTAATTCTCCTGGATTAGCTTCCGAGTCCTGTTCTTCTCTTTTTTTAAAAATATGTTTTTAGCCGAAACTGGTTTGGCTCAGTGGATAGAGCATCGGCCTGCGGACTGAAAGGTCCCAGGTTCGATTCCGGTCAAGGGCATGTACCTGGGTTGCGGGCACATCCCCGGTGGGGGATGTGCAGGAGGCGGCTGATCGATGTTTCTCTCTCATCGATGTTTCTGACTCTCTATCTCTCTCCCTTCCTCTCTGTAAAAAATCAATAAAATATATTAAAAAATAAAAAATAAAATAAAAAAATAAAAATATGTTTTTATTGATTTTAGAGAGGAAGGGAGAGGGAGAGAGAGATAGAGACATCATGATGAGTGAGAATCATTAATCGGCTGCCTCCTGCACGCCCCCTACTGGGGATCGAGCCCGCAACCTGGGCATGTGACCTCCTGGTTCATAGGTCGACAGTCAACCACTGAGCCACACCAGCCGGGCCTGTTCTCCAGAAGGTCCAGGCCACATTTGGTTTGTTCATTCTTCCGTTGATGGACACTTGGGTTGCTCCGCACTCTTGGCTATTGTGCGTAATGCTGATAGGAATATGGGTGTACAAGACCCTGCTTTCGATTCTTCCAGATATATATCCAAAAGTAGGACTGGTGGGTCACATGGTGATTCTAGTTTTTGTTTTTAAATATATTTTTATTGATTTCAGAGAGGAAGAGAGAGGGAGAGAGAGATAGAAACATCAATGATGAGCCGTGGCCGGTTTGGCTCAGTGGATGGAGCGTCGGCCTGCGGACTCAAGGGTCCCGGGTTCGGTTCCGGTCAAGGGCATGTGCCTTGGTTGCGGGCACATCCCCAGTGGGGGGTGTGCAGGAGGCAGTTGATTGATGTTTCTCTCTCATTGATGTTTCTAACTATCTCTGTCCCTTCCTCTCTGTAAAAAAGTCAATAAAATATATTTTTTAAAAAAAGAAACATCAATGATGGGAGAGAATCATTGACCCACTGCCTCCTGCATGCCCCACACTGGGGATTGAGCCTGCAACCCGGGCATGTGCCCTGACTGGGAATTAAACCTCGACCTCTCGGTTCTCAGGTCAATGCTGAGCCGCTGAGCCACGCCGGCCAGGCTCTAGTTTTTAATTTGTAGACAAGTGGCACAGTATGGAACTGTTTTCTGTAGCAGCTGCACGAGTTTACGTTCTCACCAGCCGTGCACAGGGTTCCAGTTTCTCCGCACCCTGCTCTGGTTCTCGTCACTGTTCCCAGCTCCTTGACCTTGACAAAGGCGCTGCTTGCTCTCTGCTCACTACCTGTAGGTCTTCCCTTCCATCCTCCCTCCTTGGGGGCGGGCACTATTGTGTTTTAGGTGCTTCAGGAAGAGGCGCTAAGCATCTGGTTGTAAGTAAGTGGGCCCTGTGGTCTCTGAGGGTTGGACTCCCGTGTGCACAGCTGTGACCTTGACATTCACCTCCCTCACGGAGGAAGCGCGGTGTCCACAGCCCACGAGCTGCCGGCATGAGCCCAACAAGTGTTGACTTGTTGTTTTCTGTTTGTTTGTGTGTTTGTTTCTTGATAGTAGCCATTCTAAGGGGTCCAGGTGGTATCTCGTTGTGGTTTTGATTTGAATTTCCCTAATGATTAGTGATGTTGAGCATGTTTTCACGCACTTGCTGGCTTTTTTATTTATCACTTTGGAGAACTATCTATGCAAGTCCTTTGCCCACTTGTTTTTTGGGATTTAAAAAAAATTTTTTTAAAAATATATATTGATTTCAGAGAGGAAGGGAGAGGGAGAGAGATAGAAACATCAATGATGAGAGAGAATCATCAATCGGCTGCCTCCTGCACGCCCCCCCAACTGGGGATCGAGCCTGCAACCCGGGCATGTGCCCTTGACTGGAATCGAACCCGGGACCCTTTAGTCTGTAGGCTGACGCTCTATCCACCGAGCCAAACCAGCTAGGGCTGGGATTTTGTTGTTGTTACAATCTCCTGATTTTAAACTGTGGCCACCAATTAATACTTAAGAAAAACACTATATGGGTCAAACAGAATGAGCCTGTGGGCCCTGTGGCCTCTGAGGGTTTGACTCCTGTGTGCACAGCTGTGACCTTGACATTCAACTCCCTCACGGAGGAAGCATGGTGTCCACAGCCCACGAGCTGCCGGCATGAAGCTAAAACTTGAATGGAGCTCAAGTGTGCAACCGCTAGGACTGGCCCCTAAATGAATCTCTCTCCTTAGGGGTCCTGATTAGGGTTCAATATGTTCTTTAAACATTGGATTGGCTCTCCTCAAATGAACTCATAGGAAGTGCTCCTAGAAATCAAGGTCGCCCTGCCACAGCCCAGTAGACTTTCTGCGGGTCCTAAAACCTGTTCCATCCAAGCTTTAGGCCACAAAGGGTGAAGGAATGCTGTAGCTTGGGCCCCAAATCCCTTGCTCTCCAGGGAGTGAAGCATTTCCTTCCAGTCTGTGTTGCTTTCTGCTTTTCTATGTCTGACTCACAAGGGCATTCGAGGCTGCACTTGAGCAAGGGATCTGCGTTCCCTCCTGTCTCTGAATAATCTTGACGCTTTTTTTTTTTAAGAGAAAAGAAGGGAGGGAGAGAGGGAAGAAACATCAATTTGTTGTTCCACTTATTTATGCTTTTGTTGGTTGCTTCTCGTATGTGCCCTGACCAGGGATCGAACCCACAACCTTGGCGTATCAGGACCACGCTCTAACCATCTGAGCTACCCACCCGGTTGCAGGTTTTGCATAGATGTCACTGATTCCTCCAGGCTGCGGGCGGAGGGGTGTTCTGGAGGGGTGTTCAACAAGCCGCCTCCAAGGCAGCCTGCACTGACGAATTAGATGGGCCATTTTCTTTTCTTTTTAAAAAAATATATTTTTGCCGAAACCGGTTTGGCTCAGTGGATAGAGCGTCGGCCTGCGGACTGAAAGGTCCCAGGTTCGATTCCGGTCAAGGGCATGTACCTGGGTTGCGGGCACATCCCCAATAGGAGATGTGCAGGAGGCAGCTGATCGATGTTTCTCTCTCATTGATGTTTCTAACTCTCTCTCTCTCTCCCTTCCTCTCTGTAAAAAATCAATAAAATATATTTAAATATATATATATATTTTTTTTTTATTCATCTCAGAGAGGAAAGAAGAGGGGGAGAGAGAGAGAGAAACCTCAGTGATAAGAGCATCATTGATCAGCTGCCTCCTGCACGCCCCCTACTTGGGGATCGAGCCCGCAACCCCGGGCATGTGCCCTTGACCGGAATCAAACCCGGGACCCTTCAGTCCGCAGGCCGATGCTCTAGCCACTGAGCCAAACCAGCTGGGGCTGGGCCATTTTCTTGAGTTTTCCTTGGAATACACTTCCCAGACTGTTGGTTTTTCTCGAGTCAGAATTTCCTTGAAGAGCTTCCCTGGCTCCGGTTCCCCCTCCGCCCTCCCTCTCGTCCAGTCTTGTGATGCTTCTCTGGCAGGATTGGCCGGCCTGAGCCACTCCGGCCAGTTCTGAGCTCCCTTCCCAGGCTGTGTCCTCTCCTGCAGGGTGCGAATCCTCCTGTTTTCAAACTGCAACCCGGGGACCTCAGCCTCCCCACGTTTAAAGTGGAGGTGATGATACTCCCGTGGGGAGGCGTGAATGGAATCCTGCAAACGGTGGGGGACACTGTCCGGTCCAGAGGAGGTGTTAATACAATCCCTCCTCATTGCAAGTTAGTCAGCTTCTCGGGTTGCAAGCAACAGACCGAGTGAGTGACAGGCCGAGTTTGAGAGGATGTTATTAGAAGGACGCAGGGAAGCCCTAGCCGGTTCGGCTCAGTGGATAGAGCATCGGCCTGCGGACCGAAGGGTCCCGGGTTCGATTCCGGTCAAGGGCACGTACCTCGGTTGCAGGCTCCTCCCTGGCCCGGGCTCGTGCAGGAGGCAACCAATCCATGTGTTTCTCTCACATCGATATTTCTCTCTGTCTTCCCCTCTCTCTTCTACTCTCTCTAAAAGTCAATGGAAAAAATACCTTCAGGTGAGGATTAAAAAAAAATTGGATTAGAGGGGATCGTGGGTTGCCTGGGGAACCAGGTGGCAGCAGCCCCCGGCAGCCTCTCCGGACGTGCTGCTGGACAGGGCGGCCCCGGCTGCTTCGAGTTCTCTGCCTTCAGATCCCCGGGGAGGAGATCTCAGTGGCCAGGCTGGCCACGCTCAGTGGCGGGTTCAGGTCCCCGAGCTGCCCGAGAGCTGTTCCTGGGTGTGAACACTGGGCAGCTGGGCCCGGCTGACCACTGCTCTCCCCTTGGGGCCGGGGGCTCCCTCCCCCTCCTCCCCAGGGGCCTCATGCCGTGTCTATGCCCCGTCCTAGATGCCGACAAGAGGATCAAGGTGGCCAAGCCGGTGGTGGAGATGGACGGCGATGAGATGACCCGTATTATCTGGCAGTTCATCAAGGACAAGGTAGTTCCCTCCGGAGTGGGTGGCAGCTCTCCCCGTGGTGGGCCAGGCTCAGCAAGCCGCCCAGCACAGGTCCTGCCCCACCCCCCCACCCCGCTTCAGGCCCCACCCATCACCTGATGCCTCTGTCCCCTGGTGGGTGGCCGCTGTCCTGTTTCCCTCCTCCCACCCATCCTTCCGCTGTGTCAGTCCACTCGTGGTTCTTGGGGCGTCTGGCAGCGGCCTGTGCTCGGCAGCCTGTGCCTCCTGCTGGTGCCGAAGCCTGCGTGTCCCAGTCTGTATCCACAATGGTGTGTGGATAGAGGCGCCAGGTTTGGAAAGGCCCGTATCCTGTCCCTCTCACCCCCTCTGTCCAACCTGCTGCCTCGAGGGGGTGAAGGAGCGCAGGGCTGGTGGGGGGGCAGCTGTGCCTGGAGTCACTTTTTCTTTTAATTTATTTTTTCTTTATTTTTTTAATTGATTTCAGAGAGGAAGGGAGAGGGAGAGAGAGAGAGAAACATCCATGATGAGAGAGAATTATTGATCGTCTGCCTCCTGCGTGTCCTCTACTGGGGGTGGAGCCCGCAACCGGGGCATGTGCCCTGACCAGAATCGAACCGTGATCTCCTGGTTCATAGGTCGACGCTCAACCACTGAGCCATGTCTGCCGGCTGGAGGTCACCTTTTCTGAGTGGCTCAGGGATGTCTTTGTGAGGGGTGGCCGTGGTGCGCTCTGCAGGGCAGGGACTTGTTTGAGCCACCACAGCACGTGGTTCCCAGGGAGGCTTCTTGGCTTCTCCAAGTCACTGGGTGCTGCCTGGGAGAGTGTATTGTCCACGTGAAGACCCTACAATTTATCTATGTCCACAAGGAGAAGGTTGAGAAGCGCCATTTCTGAATGGGGGAGATGAGGGAGCCCACTGTTGTAGGGGTGGGGAACCTTTTTTCTGCCAAGGGCCATTTGGATGTTTTTAACAACATTCATGGGCCATACTAAATTGTCGGCTTAAAAATTATCCTGCTAAAAGAAAAAAATTTTCCTGCTATGTTTGGTCAAACATTTATTTATTTATTTTTTAAAATATTTCTTTATTGATTTCAGGGAGGAAGGGAGAGGGATAGACAGATAGAAACATCACGGATGAGAGAGAATCATGGATCGGCTGCCTCCTGCACACCCTCCACTGGGGATCGAGCCTGCAACCCAGGCATGTGCCCTTGGCCGGAATCGAACCTGGGACCCTTCAGTCCTCAGGCCGATGCTCTATCCACTGAGCCAAGCCGGCCAGGGCCAGTCAAACATTTAATTAACTGACCCCTAATGTCTTGGCAGAACCAGACCAAATGATTCCGTGGGCCTTATACAGCCTGTAGGCCAGAGGTTCCCCATCCCTCGCTTATTTATTTATTTATTTATTTATTTATTTATTTCAAATATATTTAGTTGATTTCAGAGAGGAAGGGAGAGGGAGCGATGGAAACATGAATGGTGAGAGACTCATTGATCGGTTGCCTCCTGCACACCCCACACTGGGCATCGAGCCCACAACCTGGGCATGTTCCCTGACTGGGAATCGAACCTGGCCACCTGGTTCCTAGGTCGACGCTCAACCACTGGGTCCCACCTCTGGTTTGAGAATAGCGATGCACTTGGAGTTTGGGGTTTGGCTGAGTTGATGGGCCATGGCGGGGGCATATGGTCCGTGCTAGGGGATGAGCCCTCTGCCGGGCTGCCGGCCTCTCTCCGGAGCCCCGGCCTCCAGCCGGCTTTGGCCGGGCCCCACCGAGGAATGGCTGACTCTTGCCCTCTGCTGCGTTGCCCCTCCCTCCGCTGGCCTTCCCTCGTCCCTGCCCTGACTGAGTGTCCCCTGCCGCGGCCTGCACACGCCCCTGAGCCATCGTATCTGGGCTGACGCCTTGGCCTGGCCTCTGTCTCTAGCTCATCCTGCCCCACGTGGATGTCCAGCTCAAGTATTTCGACCTGGGGCTCCCAAACCGTGACAAGACTGACGACCAGGTCACCATCGACTCCGCGTTGGCCACCCAGAAGTACAGCGTGGCTGTCAAGTGCGCCACCATCACTCCCGACGAGGCCCGTGTGGAAGGTGCGGGGGCCTGCGGGGTGGGTGGGCTGGGACGTGACCCCAGTCTCCCTGCGAGTGCCTGGGCGACAGTGGTCCCTGTAGATGGGGCTGGGGAGGGGCGGTTAAGGGGCTGGCTTCAGCTTCCACAGTCGGGGTGTGATCGAGCAGAGACCAGAATCCGTTCCCTGCTCCCGGGCCCGTGGGGTTTCTGCTGTGATGAGCGGCTCTGGCCAGTGGAGGTGCCATCGGTGACAGGGAGGAGGAGGAGGAAGCTGACGCTGATGCTGTCACAGTGAGAATGGCGCTTGGCCAATGGTAGCTGCCCCTCTGGCCTCCTGGACTGTTTTGCAGGCCGGTGGACAGAGAGACCTGGGCCACCTCTGTCCAGAGGAGGACTGTGTGCCAAGCCTGGATTCTTCAGATCCTTTGGGGCTCCGGGGAACGTTACTAGCGTCCTGCCACGGTCTTGGCATCGCAGGTCCACCCCTGCCCCTGTGCCCATATAGGGGTCTCAGCGAGGTGCCCCCCTCCAGGCTTGACTGGCTGCTGTCCCTGGTCCTGAGGGCTGTTCTGGAGGCTTCCATGAAATGACAATGGTGTGTGGATAGAGGGGCCAGGTTTGGAAAGGCCAAGGAATGGTGATGTAGGAGTTTGCAGAGTTCTGTCCCCCTAATTCCAGCAGAATCAGGACCCTAGAAGGAAGCATTCAAGACCATCCCGCCCCTTCCCACCCCCCCAGGCCTCCTCCTGTCTTTTGGGTTGTACTGACCTTAGGGTATTGGAATCATTTTAGTGCTAAGCTCTTCTCTCACAAGTTTTCCTTTTTATTCTCCCGAACCCTGGGATGTATATATCACCATTTTCTGGATAAGGGTGTTGAAGGTCACAGTCTTAATAACTCAGGCCCGGCCTTGCGATTAGTGGCGGTTCTGCAGCCAGAACCAGAGCATCCGGGGTGAGGCCGTGTGCTGCCAGGGTTCATCGGGCTGAGCTACACGTCCCAGTACCATGTGGGAGTAACAGTAGTCAGACCACGTGCCAGGCACTGTTCTAGGCACTTCATGTATGAGTTCATTTAATCCTCACAGCGATCCAAAAGATTAGGTGTTTTATCACTACTTTCTTCTCTTTTTTAAAATATATTTTTATTTCCAAGAGGAAAGGAGAGGGAGATAGAAACATCAATGATCAGAGAGAATCATGGATCGGCTGCCTCCTGCACGCCCCCCACTGGGGATCGAGCCTGCAACCCGGGCATGTGCCCTTGACCTGAATAGAACCCGGGACCCTTCAGTCCACAGGCTCACAGTCAGAGGTGGTGGAGTGGACCTGGAGCCAGGCAGTGTGGTTCTGGGGCCCACACATTCCCACTCTAGAGCAGTGGTTCTCAACCTTGGCTGCACATTAGAGTCACCTGGGAATCTTTTTTTAAAATCCTGATTTCTGGGCCTCGTCCTCCGGAAATTTTGTTTCTTTGTTACTCATGTTGTGGCCCCACCCCATAACAAAGGCACAGAATTTCCAGAGGACGAGGCCCAGAAATCAGGATTTTAAAAAGATTCCCAGGTGATTCTAATGTGCAGCCAAGGTTGAGAACCACTGCTTTAGACTCTTCCCCGGGATCATTTGTAGGACCCTCCCCTGCCTGTGCTCTTGCTCGGGGGGGTTCCGATTCTGGCTGGAAGGTAGGGGCTGCGGTGGGGCCACTTCATCTCTGCTCTCCTAGAGTTCAAGCTGAAGAAGATGTGGAAGAGCCCCAACGGAACCATCCGGAACATCCTGGGCGGGACCGTCTTCCGGGAGCCCATTATCTGCAAGAACATCCCCCGCCTCGTCCCTGGCTGGACCATGCCCATCACCATTGGCAGGCACGCCCATGGCGACCAGGTGGGCCGAGGCGGGAGTTGGGCTCTGCTGGCCCGGGACCCCCTTCCGTCCGGAGCCCCCGGCCTGAGCCACCCTCTCGTCTTCTGCAGTACAAGGCCACGGACTTTGTGGCCGACCGCGCCGGCACCTTCAAGATGGTGTTCACGCCCAAGGATGGCAGCAGCGCCAAGGAGTGGGAGGTGTTCAACTTCCCTGCTGGCGGCGTGGGCATGGGCATGTACAACACTGACGAGGTGAGGCCGGCTCTCTGCTCCAGGCTTGTCTCTGCCAGCCGGACTGGTTCCCGCTAACGGTCTAGCCTGACCACCTCTGAGCCAATCACAGAGGCCCCGAGAGAGAGGAGGCGCTCTGATTGGATCAGCCAGACACACAGCGTCCTCTAGAGACAGATCCCAGCCCAGCCATATGGTCTCAGACAGGGGTCCTCAAACTACGGCCCGCGGGCCACATGCAAATACAAATATTGTATTTGTTCCCGTTTTGTTTTGTTTTTTTACTTCAAAATAAGATATGTGCAGTGTGCTTAGGAATTTGTTCATAGTTTTTTTGTTTTTTAAACTAGAGTCCGGCCCTCCAACGGTCTGAGGGACAGTGAACTGGCCCCCTGTTTAAAAAGTTTGCGGCCGAAACCGGTTTGGCTCAGTGGATAGAGCGTCGGCCTGCGGACTGAGGGGTCCCAGGTTCGATTCCGGTCAGGGGCATGGACCTTGGTTGCGGGCACATCCCCAGTAGATGTGCAGGAAGCAGCTGATCGATGTTTCTCTCTCATCGATGTTTCTAACTCTCTATTCCTCTCCCTTCCTCTCTGTAAAAAATCAATAAAATATATTAAAAAAAAAAAAGTTTGAGGACCCCTGGTCTAAGAGTTGCAGAGGGGGAGGTAGCTTTGCAAAGCAAAGCTGGGGGACTGTGTCCCCCCAGAAGTTGGGAGGGGGAAGCTGGACCAGCAGAAATAGCAGATGCGTGCTGAAGGTGGCTGGATGAGCCCAGATTGCAGGAGAGGGGCGTGTGGAGGGAAGGGGTGCCATCCCCGGGCGGGGCCTGGCCCTGGGGGACCAGGCCAGCAACCCGTCTCTCTCCCTGCAGTCCATCTCGGGCTTTGCGCACAGCTGCTTCCAGTACGCCATCCAGAAGAAGTGGCCGCTGTACATGAGCACAAAGAACACCATTCTGAAAGCCTACGACGGGCGCTTCAAGGACATCTTCCAGGAGATCTATGAGAAGTAACAGCCGCTCCCTTGATAAGATGCCCCAGCCCTCCCTCCTGGTCCCCCCCCAACCCCATCCCTCATCCTACCCCCGGAAGGGCGCTGTCCCCGTGCATTTGGCTCAGGAAGGGATCCCCCAATCCATCAGCCTCCCGCCTTCCTCCCCACAACAGGCCCCTTTGCTTCCAGGCATTATAAGACCGAGTTCGAGAAGAATAAGATCTGGTACGAGCACCGGCTCATTGATGACATGGTGGCTCAGGTCCTCAAGTCTTCAGGCGGCTTTGTGTGGGCCTGCAAGAACTATGATGGAGACGTGCAGTCCGACATCCTGGCCCAGGGTACGCCGGGAGCCCCCTGCTCCCTGTGGGGGTGGGTCCTTCGGCCTCTCTGGCCGAGGTCATTTTTAGACCCTTTTGGTAGAAAAGTTCCTCCAGGGTAGCAGCAGCACCCGGGCTTGCCGGCTCCTTGCAAGGTCCCCTGTGGACAGCAGGGGGCAGGAGCTCCCCGGGAGCTGTGTGAGGAAGGATCGCAAATTCTGCTGGGACGGGTGTATTACTAAGGCTGTCATTGAAGGGAAGGGAGGAACCGGGACTTCAGGTTCTCAGGGGCTAGGCGTGTTGACCCTGAGGTTCCTGTCCAGGGAGGGGCCGAGTAACTAGGTTTGGCTCCAGGGGAACCAAATGGGATTGAGCAATCTGGGTGCTCTTTATTTATTATCATTTTAAAATATATTTTTATTGATTTCAGAGAGGGAGGGAGAGGGGGAGAGAGAGATAGAAACATCCATGATGAGAGAGAATCATGGATCGGCTGCCTCCAGCACGTCCCCTACTGGGGATTGAGCCCACAACCTGGGCATGTGCCCTTGACTGGAGTCGAACTTGGGACCCTTCAGTCCGCAGGCCAACCAACACTTTATCCATTGAGCCAAACTGGCTAGGGCGGGTGCTCTTTAAATTGCAGAGAATTTTTTTTGCGCGGTAAACCTTTTATTTATTTATTTAATCCTCACCCGAGGATATTTCTCCATTGATTTTTTTAGGGAGAGTGGAAGAGAGAGGGAAAGACAGAGAGAAATATCGATGTGAGAGAAACACATCGATTGGTTGCCTCCTGCACGCGCCCCGACCAGGGCCCGGGCCGGGGAGGAGCCTGCAGCCAAGGTGCGTGCCCTTGACCGGAATCGAACCCGGGCCCCTTCGGCCTGCAGGCCGACGCTCTATCCTCTGAGCCAAACCGGCCAGGGCATGCACAGTCAACCTTTCAGATGTAGGAGAATATCAGGGAAGATGGAAAAACCCTCCATCTCAAAGGTAAATCAGATCCCAGCGGAGAGGAACCGTAAGGAATCGCCCAAAGGCTTTACAAAGCTTTGAGACCATCTGCCTTTTCATCGCGGCCTGGCCTTTGGCTTTATTTTGAAAAGTTCAGTGGTGATCCTCGCAGTAGCACGATGCCCATCTGGGCTGGAAGGATGAAAAGCCACAGCAGGCAAGAGAAAGGCGCGACAGTGACCCCTAAATAGATAAGGAATTCGTGAGTGGGAAGGTCCAGGGAGCAGCGGAGACGGGACCCCCTCCCCCTGCGCCAATAGCAAAACTTCCTAGACAGGTCGTTTCCCTAGAGCAGGGGTCCTCAAACTACGGCCCACAGGCCACATGCAAATACAAATATTGTATTTGTTCCCGTTTTGTTTTTTTACTTCAAAATAAGATATGTGCAGTGTGCATAGGAATTTGTTCATAGTTTTTTTTTTAAACTATAGTCCGGCCCTCCAACGGTCTGAGGGACAGTGAACTGGCCCCCTGTTTAAAAAGTTTGAGGACCCCTGCCCTAGAGAGCTTGCCCGCTTTTCCTTCCTTGGGACTTGACCATTCTTACGTTGGTGCCGTGGGGATCTTGGCAACAGAGAAGCTTCGCACGTGGATTTGGGAAGAATTGGAAACTTACCACAAAGCTTGCAAGTAGCCGGAAAGAGCAGCAGATAAAAGCAGTCGCTGGGAATGCTGCCAGCAGGCTTCCTTCCTTCTGCTCCAACGTGCCTCCCGGCCACGGGCTGGGCTGGGTGCGCAGAACTCTGTGGGGTCTTGGGCCCCAGGGGCCACGGGGCTGTGGGACACCTGGAGGTGGGGCCACAGGCCCAGGTGTTCCGCTTCAAATTCACCCTTTTGCAAAGCAAATTCACCCTTTTGCAAAGCTAACTAGATTTGCAAAAGGGTAGGTTTGGAGTGGAAAGTCTGTCTATGCTAACGGGCCAGCTCTCGCCACCTGTGAGTGCTCCCCTGCCCTGTGCTGGGCCCTGGAGTCCCAAGACCAGGGTGGACAAACCAGAAACAGTGCCTGCCCTACCCCCTACCCCCAACCCCCAGGGTGGGCGGAGTCATAAGTTGAGTGACAGGCGGAAGGCAGGTGGGCTGGATCCAGGCGACTGGAGGCGAGGCGCCCACACTCAGAGGAGGCTCTTCCCACCTTCAGGCTTTGGCTCCCTGGGGCTGATGACGTCCGTGCTGGTCTGCCCTGACGGAAAGACCATCGAGGCTGAGGCTGCTCACGGGACAGTCACGCGCCACTATCGGGAGCACCAGAAGGTACGTGGGGAGCGTGCCACACGGGCTGGGAGGACGGGCCCGGCCCTGTCAATCGAGGGCTGGGAAGCTGCCTCTGGGTTAACCCCCTTTGTTGGCTTTTGGGCTCTTAATTCCCCTGCGCCCGCTGCCCCCAGGGCCGGCCGACCAGCACCAACCCCATCGCCAGCATCTTCGCCTGGACGCGGGGCCTGGAGCACCGGGGGAAGCTGGACGGGAACCAGGACCTCATCAGGTGAGCCCGGAAGAGGGGCAGCGCCGGCCCCGGGGCAGGTTCCGGGCCGGATGCTGCCCAGCCCAGGGCTCACTCTGCACCGCCCCCTGCAGGTTTTCCCAGACCCTGGAGAAGGTGTGCGTGCAGACTGTGGAGAGCGGAGCCATGACCAAGGACCTGGCGGGCTGCATCCACGGGCTCAGCAAGTGCGTGGCCGGGGTGGAGGGCAGGGCTGGCCTTCCGGGGCCTCGGGGGCCAGTGGGCAAAAGCTGAGGGACCCTTCTTAGAGGCCCCCCCCCCTTTTTTTTATTGATTTCAGAGAGGAAGGGAGAGGGGGAGAGAGAGAAAAACATCAATGATGAGAATCATGGATCGGCTGCCTCCTGCACGCCCCCTACTGGGGATCGAGCCCACAACCCGGGCATGTGCCCTGACCGGGAATCGAACCTGGGACCCTCCAGTCCACAGGCCGACGCTCTATCCATTGAGCCACACCGGCTAGGGCGAGGCCCCCGTCTTTGGTCAGCTTCGCCACCAGGAGCCTGGGGTCAGGACAGGTCCACAGCCCTGAGGGATGGCTCTGGCCAACCTTCCCAGACCAGGCCCCCTGATTGGTCCCCATCCACCCGCGCCGGCACCCATCTCCCCACTTCTCCCAGGGGACCTTGTACCCAGCGGCCCATTCACCTGCCAGAGAACAGGCAGACCTTCCCAGGCTCCCGCTGACTTGGCCGCGGCCCCTTGGCGGCGGGCGGCGGGGGACCTGTGACCCGCAGGTGGCCCGGCCACACCCCTCCCCACAGGGGCTGCCATCAAGACCCCCAAGCTCGGGCTCTGCCCCTCACTCGGGTGGTGTTCTCTCGCCAGCGTGAAGCTGAACGAACACTTCCTGAACACCTCGGACTTCCTGGACACCATCAAGAACAACCTGGACAAAGCCCTGGGGCAGAAGTAGGGGCGGCGAACGCGCCCGGCCGCGGCGGCGGGCCCCGGTCCCGGGCTCGCCGAGGGTGAGCCTCAGCCCTCTCAGGAGGCCTTTCTGGGGGACGTTTTTTTATAAGCGACATGTTTTTCCAAGTCTCTGCGCTGCCCCTCGCGGAGGTGACGGGAGGCAGGAGCGGTGTGTTTTACCTCAGCCCGTCAGTATGTTCCGCAGACTGTAATTTATATCGCCTTGGAACACGTGGTGCCATATTTAGCTACTAAAACCTCTTCACAAAGCTGTCTGCTGTGTTTGTCCCTCAGGGGAGGAGGCAGCTGGGGCCCGGAGGGCGGGGGCTCCACGGGGACAGGAGGTCTGTCCCAGGCTCCATCCAGTCCTGGGCCCCGTGGGGGGAGGGGACCGAGCAGGATGCTCCAGGGCCCCCCCCCCCCCCCCAGTAGCCGCTGGGACTCTGGGGCCGCAGGCCTGTGGGCTCCCTGGAATTTCCTAGCGTGGTTCCTGTATCGTTTGGGGGTCATCACTTCTCCATAGATATAGGTTGTATTTTTTTTTCTCTCCAGTTCTCACCTTCTAAACATCTCCAGAGCCCTTGCCCTTTTCTTGGTACTGAAAACAGGCTCCCCCCCCCCCCCCCCCCTTGGCAGCCGCCTCTGGTTCTCCACTCACAGCTGCTGGGGGGCTGGGGGCTGGGGGTATGAATGGCCCCCGTGGGGTCTGGGATGCTGAGCCCCGGACTTGAGTTCATCTCCTCCATTCTTTTTCTTTTTTTTTTTTTTGTTTTGCATGTATATTTTTATTGATTTCAGAAAAAGAGAGAGAGAGAGAGAGAGAGGCATCTATGATGAGAGAGAATCATTGACCACCTGCCTCCTGCACGCCCCCTACTGGGGATCGAGCCCGCAATCCCGGCATGTGCCCTGACCTGGAATTGAGCCGTGACCTCCTGGTTCATGGGTCGATGCTTAAACACTGAGCCACGCCGGCCGGGTCACCTCCTCCCTCCTTTAGCAAAACTAGAAGAGTAAGGTGAGCACGCTTCTATAAAGTGAAATAGATCCCATTTACAGGGCTGTCCTTGTAGGACACTTTTCGTGTTAAAATGTCCCATATTCACTTGATGGACAAATAGTTGGCAACCCCAAGTCCATTTCCCACACGTTGGGGGACTCTTAGAGCTCCCGAAACCCAACAGTCGGGAACCTCGGTAGCTTTGAGATGGGCTGTAGCCACACACACACACACACGCACACACACATGCACACGCACACGCATATGCACACGCACACGTGCACACACATACACTGGCGCCCCCTTCTGTCCCAAGGGCCACCCTTCTTGGGTCACCGCCCTGGGCTCCCAGGGCCGTGGGAAGGAAGGCCGGCGTGCTCGCCCTGCTGGGCCCAGCTCCTCGGGGGAAGCTCGGGGTTTCCGGCCCCTCATGCCCATCAGTAGCAAAGGGCTGGCGGCTCCCCAGAATGCACAGCCTCGGAAACCCAGCTCGGCATGGTGAGCTGGCTTCTGTCCCGGGCCCTGCGGGTGGGCAAGGAGGGGAAGCGTTTTTCTCTGCCAGTGGTTGGAATTCTGGGGCCTTGGTCCGCGCCCCCTCGCTTGGGCTCGGAGCAGCTCCCTGGGGGCGCCTGGCTCTGCCGGGGGTTCACTCTGGTGGGTGCGAAGGATGGTGTGGGTCTCCTCCGGTCCCCAGAGAGCGATGCCCTGCTGGATAGGGCTGCAAAGCTTTTCTTTTTAAATATATTTATTGATTTTTTTTTACAGAGAGGAAGGGAGAGAGATTGAGAGTCAGAAACATCGATGAGAGAGAAACATCGATCAGCTGCCTCCTGCACACCGCCTACTGGGGATATGCCCGCAACCAAGGTACATGCCCTTGACCGGAATCGAACCCGGGACCCTTCAGTCCACAGGCCGACGCTCTATCCACTGAGCCAAACCAGTCACGGCAAAGCTTTTCTTTTTTAAAAAAATATATATTTACTGATTTCAGGGAGGAAAGGAAAGGGAGAGATAGAAACATCAATGAGAGAATCATTGCTCAGCTGCCTCCTGCACACCCGGACTGGGGATGGAGCCCACAACCCCGGCATGTGCCCTGACCGGAATTGAACCCTGACCTTCTGGTTCATATGTTGACACTCAACCACGGAGTCACACCAGCTGGGGGGGCTGCACAGCTTTGTGAGGAGTTCCTCCCGGGGGGAGTGGGGAAGACCAGGTCCCCGAGAACCACGGGAAGAAGCACCCGCAGTCGCCTCACTAAAGAATATTCATTTATTTATAATTATTGCTAAGTAAACTTCTCTTTCCAACAGGAACATAAAAACACAGTAGGGCTTTGCACAAGTGGGATTTCTAAACAGTTGGTTTGTATACACGTCAAAATAAGTTAGAATGGAATTCATCCAGGAGTTTCCAAGTTACCCGAGAGGCCTCACACCTCGTTTGCAAAGGTTGGGGGCGAGGGGTGAGGACAGGAGCCTTGCCAAGACCACCCCCCCTCCCCCCCCCAACTCAAATCGTGAGTTGTGCTGTCCCCTCTCTTAGCTTCGCCCAGGTCCAAGGCACAGGGCCAGGGCGTTCAAGTATCAAACTCGCAGGCGGCCGGTGGGAAGGAGAGCCCCACCCGGGGCCCGCACCTTCTCCCTTGGGTTTTCCGAGACCAAGGCCACTGCGCTGGCGGAGGGAGGAGGAGGAGGAGGAGGAGGAGGAGGAGGAGGTACAGGGTTCTTTTTGGTACCAGGGGAGAGAGACGATGTGGGAAGAGGTAGTTTGCAGGGGTGATGCGTCTCAGCAGGAGAAAATGTCTTCTACAGTGATGGGGTCATCTCGGCGGGCACCGGGGGCCGGGGGGCCGGAGAGCCACACTTGGGGAGAGGTCCCCGTGGCCCCCAACTTCTCATCTGTTGCTTAGTGTGAGCTGCAGCAGAGAAGGAGGGGCCCCTGGCTGCCTGACCCCCGAGGCCGCCCTGTGCTCCCCTCAGTCCTGATCGCAGCCACCCTGAGGCCGGGCTGGGCCCTCCACTAAGGGACAGCCTTCGACGGGGGCCAGAGGGGTCCCTCACCCCCAGCTGTTCCCCCCACCTGGTTCCTGGGCTGAAGTTGGCGGCTTCACCTCCTTCTGTGCCTTCGGGGGCAGCCCTGCCCGCCCCTCCCCAAGGAGGCCTCCTGAGGCTGTGGGCGGGGTCTGGGTGCCCTGGTTCCTGAATGTGCTATTTCCCTGCCCCGGGGCCTGCAGCCTCCAGTTCCAGGGGCAGGAGCTGGCTGGGGACAGCCTGGGGAGGGAGCCAGCTGCTGACCGGGCTCTGGTCTCTGGTGGGTGATGCAGAGTGAGTCACTGGCGAGGGGCCGGGTGGGGGTAGAGGGCCTGCCCCGTGCCTCCTCCTGCCTCCCACCCGCCTCCTGAGCCTCCCTGCCGGCAGCTGGGCCCCCAGGGCCGGAGCACAGCCCCCCCCCCCGCCCCCCGCCCCAGGCTGGGGGCACACAAGAAAGCTTCCACTGGGGAAGAAGAAAACGGTCTCCATCAGAAAAGGTTATAGGCGACACAGAGTTGAAAAGGAAAAGCATGAGATAAATTACCTTCCAAAGACCCCCCCCCCCCAAAAAAATCTTTTTTTCCTCTATGGTCTTCATTTTCCTTTTTAAATGTTGCTGTTCCTGGGAGCCCGCAGACTCGGCTGTCCCGCCCTCAGCGTGGATACTTGTTCCACCTTAAATAAGACCAATGCTCCGGCCCCACCCCGGGCAGCCTCGCTCAAGGGGCCTCGGCCTGGCCTGTCCCTGGCCTGTCCTTGTGTGGCCGGACCACGGCGTGGCCCGGCTCAGCTTGCATTGGGGACCCTGAGCTGGGACACTCTGTGTGTGGTGCCCCAGCTAAGACAGAACCGGGTGACGTCTGCCTAAACCCACCTTAGGGCGGTCAGAGGGGGGCCTGCTGGGAGTTGGCTGGAGAAGGCGTTCGCTGGGGGTGGGCTGCACCCTGCTATCCCGCCGGCCGGCCAGGTTGGGGCCGCATGCGCACCTGGCTCCAGGGGGCGCTGGGGAGGCACCGGGAGGTAGAAGGCGGCGGCCTGCCTGGCTGTCGGCGGGCAGGGTGGGGAAGACGGCTCTGGGCCTGGGCTGTTCCCAACCCCGGGGGCTCGTGGGTCCGGGCGGGCAGTGCTGGCCAGCTGGGAGCCCCCACATCCCTGGAGGCAGGCAGGGGGGAACCAGGCCTGGCTCAAGCGATCCCTATTCCAGTGTCAGGACCCCAGCGGGGCCATCAGCTCGGCCCTGCGCACCCTGGCTGCCCCAGCGCGGCTGGGCTTGGGGACCCCTGAGAACCTGTGCCCTGTGCCGTCCCTTTCCCCGACCCTCCCACGGCAGCAGGCCCAGGTTCACGGCCGAGGCCAGTGGTACAGTCCATTTGGTCTACAAGTCCCTGGTGGTGCAAAGGACTCCGTGTCTGGGGAGGGCTCCGGGCAGTGGGGCAGTAGCTCGATTCTCCGCTGCAGGAGCGCAGCCCGCGGGTCTCACCCCCACGCCCAGGCCCCCCTCCCCCGGTGCCGGGCGGCCCAGCTTTGCTATAGCACGTTGTAGTAGGCCATCTCCTTCATGGCCTGCTCGGTGAGGACGCTGGCCTCGGCGCTGCCGTCCACGCCCGCGTACGCGTAGGCATTCTCCTCAAAGTCCTCCATCTCCTGCTGGCCGTCCAGCTCCGAGGGGTCCGTGCCCGTCAGCTCCATCATGGGGTCTGCAAGACAGGGGCACAGTTAGCCCCACCGCCACCTCTCCCGGGAGGAGCCCGCGGCCCCCACACAGGAGGCGCCTGGCCTTTCTAAGGAAAGAACTTTACAGTCACTGTTTCCACAGGATTCGAGGCTGCCTCAGCCTTGCCCCTCGGGGAGGCCCCAGGCGCTTGTGGCTACTCTGATGGGTCATCAGACCTGAGCCTTCTGTGTGTGTGTGTGTTGGGGGGGGGGGTGGTGGTGGAGGGGTGCAGGCCTGGCCTTGGCCTCTTAGTCCTGCCTCTACTGTCTCTCCTAAGCCACTAAACGTATTTCCCTTCTGCAATGTTTCTCATCGGCCCCCTTTGCTGCACTGTGTCCCTTCTCGGCATCAGCAATCATTAAGCGCCTTCTGCATGCCGGGCACTGCACACACATCAGCTCGTGAGTGCTCACAGCGACCCCAGTTAGGAGGCCAAAGGGCAGGCCAGAGAGGTTCGTCAGCTTGTCAGGGGGACCCAGCAGGTGCTGCCAGCTTCATCCTCTGACCTCCTGTAGCACGGATGCTTCTTATTTTATCTTATTGATTTGAGCGGGAAAGCAACATCGATGTGCTGTTCCCCTTATTCATGGGTTACTTCTTACATGTGCCCTGACTGGGGATCGAACCCGCAACCCTGGGGTCGGGATGAGGCTCTAACCCACTGAGCTGCCCGGCCAGGGCCAGCATTTGCGCCTGAAGCCAGCTCTACCCAGTGGTCTCCCCGGGCCTTGCTCTCCAAGGACAAACACACCCCCAGGAAAGGCTAACACGGAGGAGGAGGCAAAAACTCTAAGAGGCCTGTAATTTTATCCAACTGAAATCTTATTCGAATGCTCTTACTGTCGGAACAAGAGCCAGACAGAAAACACACAGGAGGCCTGGGCTGTCTTCCAGTGAGTCATGGGGCAGGGGTGGGTGTGGGGGGGAGGGGCGGAGCCCGGGGGATGATCTGGGGACCCTGGGAGGGTGGGCACCAGGGCTGGGGCTAAGCCTTAGTGTGCATTCTGCCCCTGCCCACCTCGGACATGGAAGTGTTTGAAGGAGAAATGGATCCCAGACTGGGGTACCCTGATAAGTCTAAGGCAGGGCTGTCAACCCCAGCCCGACTAACATTTGGGGCCATCACTGGTTGTTGGGGGGCCCGTCCTGTGCATTGTAGGATGTTTAGCGGCATCCCTGGCCCCCGTCAGCTCCATGCCAGTAGTGACAACCAAACACGGGCCAAACATTCCTTGGGGGTAACTCCCCGCTCTGTTGAGAACTTCAGGTCTAAGGGCAAACCCCGCCCACCCCTTGCCCAATGAGTGGCCCAGGACAAAGCACGGAACCCCCGCTGGCCTGTGAACTCTTAGGATGAGGAAAGGCTGCCCTGTGAGTCCTCAGAATGTTCTTGTTGGCTTCACAGAGCAAAGGGGGAGCAGGCTCTTCCTCTCCCACCAGCAGCCATCCTAGGCCTGTGAGGACAATTGCACTTTTTGCCTTGGCTGCCGGGAAGCTCAGCGCCCCCTTCTCCCTGCCCACCAGACTTCCCACGGTGCACGTGGCGTTGGGACCTCACCTGGCTTCCCCTTATCTCTCCAGATGCCATTTTCCCATTTGATAATTTCCTTCCCGCCCCTTCATTTTACGTCATCTCTCAGTAATGAGATACGGTATCGTTCCCGCGTGTTGCGATTTGACACGAGTTACCTAACATCTCTGTCCTTGAGCATCCGCATCAGTAACACGGCGGCGATAACCACAGAGCCAATCTCACCTTCAGGGTCACGTGAGTGAATAAAGGCTTGGCACACAGTTCGCACTCAATAAACGGTATTCTTTTTATTATACGGTTTACGTGAGCCCGCTTAAATCCTTTGAAGAATACATGAACATCCCGTCGTCACCACCGTGGCCCTCCAGGGGGCCCCCTCTCCAGACCTGAGCCCACCCCAGCGAGGTCTCAGGCCTGGCCAGCCTCCCGCCTCCCCTAACGGGACAGGAGGCTCCAGCGTGCGCCGTGAGAGTCCCGCTCCTGGTCCGTCCGCTGCGCGTGGCCCACCCACCTTGGCTGTCCAGGCCGATGTCCATGACCCCGTGCTTGACCTTCATGTGCCGGCTCAAGTTGCCCTTGAGGTTGAACTTGCTGGAGCAGTAGGGGCACTTGAAGGGCTTGCTGCCCGCGTGCAGGTGCATGTGGCCCAGCAGGTTGTACATGCGGTTGAAGGACTTCCCGCACACCTGGAACACACCACGGGCGCCGTCAGCCCACAGGGGGTCCGCCCTCCAGAACCCAGCCCCCGCCCACCTCCGTGGCCGGGCTGCGGTCCCACCCGCTACGGCCAGCGCCCGTTTCATTCTTTCCTACGGCACCCCTGAGAGGCAGAGAGCTAAGCCTCCTCACCGGTCACTGTTCCTGGTTCGAAACCCAGAGTTCGAATCTCCTACTGCACCAAGACCCCGGCCTGGGCTCTCTCCCAGTGGCTGCACCTTGACCTTCACACTGCCCCCGCCCCCCCCCCCCCCCGCCAACTCTCAGGACACACAGCTTCAGCAGCTTGTAAGATCCGAACCGCACCACCCACTCCCATCTCCCCAAAGCCCGGACAGTTTCGCCCATCCAGCGCCGACTGTATGCATTGCATACAGACGTGCCCGCCCTGGCCAGGCCACCGCTGGGTGGGCTTCCGCTGCCACAGTCCTGCCAACTCCAGGCCGCCCAGGGGACAGGCCCGCCTTGGGGCCTACGGGCCGGGTACCTTGCATTTGAATGGCTTCACCGGCGAGTGTACAATCATGTGGGTCTTGAGGGTCTGCTTCTGCACGAAGGTCTTGAAGCAGATGTGGCACTGGTAGGGCCGGACGCTGGTGTGGATCAGCATGTGCCGCTTCATGTTCGCCTGCAGCGTGAACTCCCGGCCACACACCTCGCACTTGAACTCCTTCACACCCTGTGAGGGGGCGGGGAGGGGGCAATGGTCAGGGCCACACGATGGGCACAGCCTCTGAGTGGACCCGAGAGGGTCAGAGCGTCTGTACAGCTTCTAGGGAATGACTTCCTGGGGGGTGTTCTAAACAGGAGCCCCTTGTTTAGAATGCCGGGCAGGGCCACTGCCTCCAGGAAGCCTTCCAGTGTTAACTAGGCAGAGACTGGCTGGGCCTTATTTATTTTTTATTAGTCCTCACCTGAGGATTTTTTTAAAAAACATATTTTTTATTGATTTCAGAATATATTTTTATTGATTTCCGAGAGGAAGGGAGAGGGAGGGAGAGAGAGAAACATCAATGATGAGAGAGAATCATTGATCGGCTGCCTCCTGCACGCCCCACACTGAGAATCGAGCCCGAAACCTGGGCATGTGCCCTGACCAGGCATTGAACCGTGACCTCCTGGTCCATAGGTCGACGCTCAACCACTGAGCCATGCCGGCTGGCCAGCCCCTAGGGCATTTTTCAATTGATTTTTAGAGAAAGTGCAGTGCAGGGGGAGAGACAGAGAGGAACATCGATGTGAGAGAGATACATCGATTGGTTGCCTCCTGTATGCGCCCCGATCAGGGCTGGGGATCGAGCCTGCAACCGAGGCATGTGCCCTTGACCGGGATCCTTCAGTCCACTGGCTGACGCTCTATCCACTGAGCCAAACCAGCTAGGGCTGGTGGGCCTTATTGTTCCTACCTACACACCTGCTGTCTCCTGCTCTCCAGGCAAATGCTTTAGTCCATTCATGGATTTGTTGATTCATTCAGCAGCCATTTACCAGGCACCTCCTACAAACCAGCATCACACCAGGCATCCGAGGCTTTGGCCAAGACACAGCCGTAGCCTGGTGGCCGTGGTCTCTTTCCTCAGATCCAGGATGTGTACATGGGTTTTTTTCCTAAGTCAGTGGTCGGCAGACTCGTTAGTCAACAGAGCCAAATATCAACAGTACAACGACGGAAATCTCTTTTGAGAGCCAAATTTTTTAAACTTAAACTATACAGGTAGGTACATTGTTATTAACTTAATTAGGGTAACTCCTAAGCTGGCCTTTGCTAAAAACGTCCTCAATCTGATGGAGGTACGTTCGCTGAGGTCGACCCCTTCCAACTCTCCCATCCACACGCGTCTTGTATACTTGTTTCGTCTGTCTCCTTTCGTTCATCCTCTCTGTATGTCCAAACCGTCTCCACATACCTTTCTCCATCCTCGACACTACATCTTCTTTCACTCCACAACATTCCCTAAAATTAACTTAATAAACTTTACTTAAAGTTTTAAGTCAACTTCGCACTGTACGTGCGCGCCCGCACACGGTATTCTGTGCAAGAGCCACACTCAAGGGGCCGAAGAGCCGCAGGTGGCTCTCGAGCCGCGGTTTGCCGACCACTGGTCTAAGGGCATCCCTCCGAGTGGTCTTTTCAGACCATTTCACAGACCCCTTTGAGAATATGATGAAAGGCACGGCCGCCTCAGGAAAAGCGACACTCGGGGTCTGTGTAGAATTTAGACCAGCCGTGGGCAAACTACGGCCCACGGGCCGGATCCGGCCCGTTTGAAATGAATAAAACTAAAAAAAAAAAAAAGACCGTACCCTTTTATGTAATGATGTTTACTTTGAATTTATATTAGTTCACACAAACACTCCATCCGTGCTTTTGTTCCGGCCCTCCCTCCGGTCCAGTGTAAGAACCCATTGTGGCCCTCGAGTCAAAAAGTTTGCCCACCCCTGACTTAGACCCTTCAAACTCTCACTGACCCCGAGAGAGAGTGTTCCAACATATAATTCTTGCTGAATGAACAGCCGCTCAGGCCGCTTCCTGGAGATTCCCATTCAGTGGGAGTTTTGGCCTCAACAGGTTCCCAAAGCAACGCCGATCCCTGATGGGGTTTGGGACAGTCAGCGCCAGAGACAAAGACTCCAGGGAAACGCTCTGGTTTGGGTTGTCACCTTGCTTTGCCAGGGTCTGGAGGTGGCCCCAGAGCAGAAGAGGGGGTCCACTTCGTTGTCTAGGGCAGCGGTTCTCAACCTGTGGGTCGCGACCCCTTTGGCGGCCGAATGACCCTTTCACAGGGGTCGCCTAAGACCATCCTGCCTATCGGATATTTACATGTCGATTCATCACAGCAGCAACATGACAGTGACGAAGCAGCCACGAAAATAATTTTATGGTTGGGGGGTCCCAACATGAGGAACTGTATTTAAAGGGCCAGAAGGTTGAGAACCACTGGTCTAGGGAAAATGTTAGGACAAAACTCGGGGGCCAGTCTCTTGGCTAGAACCCCAGTGGGACGGACACGTTTGTGTGGTCACAGCTGCGGTCCCAACCGCTGCTCCGCACAAAGTTTCCTACCATAATGTCACGGTTCCTGTGTATTTCTCTTAGCGGGCAGGGCCGTGTCTCACGTCTGACAGGCTCGCCGGAGACTCAGAAGATGTGTATGACCACCAGGGGGCCCTGACCTTTGGGAACTCGGTCTGCAAGTGCTGTACACATCGAGGCCGATGAGAGGCACGTCTCCAATCGGATTCACCTTTGATTTTTGCTCTCAGCTTTTCTGCGCTGTATTATTTCTCTCTTAACACTCTGCAGGCAGGTGGGACTTTTAGGAGAAGAGAAAGATGGCAACTCTCTCGCCCATGAACTTACCCCTCTTCACTCCCACCCCCCCGCAGACACTCATAACCAGTCATCTGGTTTTTACTTGGGGGCACATTCCCCGTTTACGGCTGAACCCCGATTCAGCTGCAGAATCCTTAACATTATGCTCTTGGCAGCTACACCAGCTGACGGCGGGGGCACCTGCATTGAAACCTATAAGTCATTTTTGCTCTCGGAAAAGCTTCCCAGAGCTGGGGGCGGGGGGGGGGGGGGTAGGGGGGGAGCGGAGGGCATGGGAAGAGGGAACTGGGCTCCTGGCCTGGCAGGCTGTTGCTCCCCCCTCACTGCCATGTCCGCTGTGCGAACTCCAAGGCCACCATTATGAGGAGAGGAAGCTCTATGCACAGCAGCTTCAATGTATGCAGTTGGCTGATTTGGGGTGGAGACCACAGGCCGGCCCTAGATGGTGTGGCTCAGTGGATGGAGCATTGGCCTGCGGACTGAAGGGTCCCGGGTTCGATTCCCCGTCAAGGGCACCTGCCCAGGTTGTGGGCTCGATCCCCAGTGGGGGGGCGTGCAGGAGGCAGCCGATCCATGATTCTCATCATTGATGTTTCTATCTCTCCCTCTCCCTTCCTCTCTCTATGAAATCAATAAAAATAAATAAAATTTTCTCAAACATACGTCAGGTTTTACTATTTAAAAGACAATTAAATTCTGCCCTGGCTGATGTGGTTCAATGGTTAGAGTGTCATCCCATGCACCGAAGGGTCTCGTGTTGGATTCCTGGTCAGGGCTCAGAGGCAGGCTGCGGGTTCAATCCCGCCTTTGGGGCACATGCGGGAGGCAACCAACAGATGTTTCTCTCTCCCTTCCTCTCTCTCTTGAATCAATGAAAAACAGCCCCAAACTATATTCTTGGGTGAGGATTTTTTTTAAAGGCAACCAATTTAAATTATGTATACTAGTATTTTCCTGAATATGTAACTATAAAACTAAGGTTCCAGCTGGCGTGGGTCAGTGGACAGAGCGAAGGCCTATGGACTGAAGGGTCTTGGGGTTCCATTCCGGTCAAGGGCACATGCCCGGGTTGCGGGCTCGATCCCCAGTGGGGGGCGTGCAGGAGGCAGCCGATCCATGATTCTCTCTCATCATTGATGTTTCTCTCTCCCTCCCTCCCCCTTCCTCTCTGAAATGAATAGAAATATATATTAAAAATAAATAAGAACTGTTGATCTATGAACCAACTCTATGACGGCCTCAGGGAAGCCCTGGGTGAGGGCCAGGAGAGGGCGGAGCCAGGGGGGGTTGGCGGAGGGAGACGCGGGGGGGCGCGGCGTACCTTGTGGGTGAGCGAGTGCTGCTTGAGGTGGTGGACCTGGCTAAACTCCATGCCGCACTCGGTGCACACGAAGGGCCGCACGTTCTGGTGCTTGAGCATGTGGTTCTGCAGCTGGCTGCGGTAGTGGAAGGACTTGTCGCACTCGAGGCACTGGTAGAGGGTGGGGCCCTGGTGGGAGGCCAGGTGGCGCTTGAGCTGCGTCAGCGTGGAGAAGTCCAGGCCGCACTCGACGCACACGTGGCAGCGGCCGCTCTCGTGTTTGACCTCGTGGGCCTTGAGCTCGCTGGGGTAGGCGAAGCCGCGGCCGCAGAAGTGGCAGCTGTAGGGCTTGACCTCCGAGTGCAGCAGCATGTGGCGCTTGAGGTGGCTGGTCTGCGTGAAGGCCTTGTGGCACACCTGGCACTTGTGGGGCCGCGTGCCCTGGTGCGTGAGCAGGTGCGTCTGCAGGTGGCTGGGCTGCTTGAAGAGCTTGCTGCAGTGCGGGCAGGAGTGCGGCTTGATGCCGTTGTGGCCCAGGATGTGCGTCACCAGGTTGTACTTGGACGTGTAGGACTTCTCGCACATGCGGCACTGCCAGCGCTTCTGCCGGTCGCCCGCCTCCACCAGGTACGAGTCGTCGATCTGCACGTTGATGTCCAGCCGGTCCAGCTGCGCCTTCTTGTGCCGCTCGGCCGTGGAGCCGGCCGCGTCCGCCTGGTCCAGCTCGCCCGCCTCCTGCCACGCGAAGCCCTCCGGCTTCAGGGGCTCCGGGGACCCCACGGCGGGCGCCTCGGGGTCGCTCAGCGGGGCCAGGAGCGGCGGCGGCGGCGGCTCGAAGCCGCACTCGGCGGGCAAGGCCTCGGGCCCCGGCAGCGCCAGGCTGGGCTCCGGGAAGACCTCCCGGGCGGGATCGGGGAAGTGGGGGTCGTAGGGGGCCAGGTCCAGCTCTGGCCGCGGGGCTCGGGGCAGGGGCCGCAGCGGCCGGGGCTTGCGGCTGAAGGCGCTGAGGTCGATCATCTTGACGGCGCTGCTCTGCACCAGGGACTCGCCGCCGCCGCCGCCGCTGCTGCCGCCGCTGCCGGCCACCTCGGCGGGGACCTCGGCGGGGCCCGCCTCCTTGTCATCGCCGGGCACCGACACCTCGTAGACCTCCTGCTCCTCCTCCTCCTCTATCTTCTCAAACTTGACCTTGGGCACCAGGCGCACCGGCGGCCGCGTCTTCCGCCGCGTGTGCTTCTCAAAGGCCGCCTCCACCTCCAGCACCTCCTCCTCCGCCGGCTCCTCCAGGGCGCGCCCGTTGCAGGCGAGCTGGTAGACGTCGGGGTCCGGGGGCCCCGGCTCCCCCAGGGAAGCCGCGGACAGCTCGGGGCCCAGGTCCGGGTAGAAGGCCTCGGCGCTGATGGTGGCTCCGAAGAGCTCATTTTCCGAGACCAGGCCCAGCACGGCAGCCTGGGCCAGGGACAGCACCACCACCGCGTCCGTCTGGGTCCCTGAGTCCATGAAGCCCTCCATCCCTGGGCGGGGCTAGGAGGACATCGCTGTGGGGAGGGGAGAAGGGGGCGTTAGTGCTGCGGGCTCACGGCGGCTCAGAGGACAGACAGACAGACAGACACACCGCCACCAAGGGATGGGCCACCTTGGGGTGTGTCGGTCTCTGACCTCTTCCTACTCCTGCTTTTGGGAACAGGACGCGTAATCACCGGGAGCAGTGACACCCTCCGTGTCTCTGCCCATCTCCGCCTCCCCATGGGATTCTGGGCAAGCCCCGCCCCCTCGCTGGCCTCAGTCTTCCCATCTGTAAAATGGGGAGGCTGGGTTTCCGCAGCGATTTCCAAACTATGCCTGGCGTGCCCTGCTCGGGAGCCCTGCAGAAAGCACACTCCAGTCTCGCAGAAATGAAAGATGCTTCTGTTTTTAAAAGCCGACTTTAGAAAAAAAAACAACCATCGACTCAATTGTACACACAGTGGGACACCCCACGTCGACACTCCGCGGCCCCAGCGGCCCTGTTGCCAAGGCGATGCATTCCGCACGGACCTTGGGACTTCAGTGAGGTGCTACACCACTGTCACCGTTCGCAGCGGCTTGTCCATATGAATGACGTGTTTGGGTTTTGCGGGGACTAGAGATTGGGCAAAAACAAGGCAACGCACAAAAATAAATGAGGTGCCAGGGCCGGCCGCAGACGGGGCTCCCACCCATCACCCCTCATGCTCAATGACGTGTCCATCCCAGGAGTAGCGAAACGTTACACGTTTAAATATCCACATGTGTACCGATGAAAATGACGGCTTTTTGCTGATCTGTGCACTGGAAATTCCGCGTAAGATCCGAGTTGCAAGAAGCACCCAGCAGAGGCTGAGGTACAAGCCCGGGAAGGGTTGTAACTCAGGCGCAGGCGCTCAGCTCCTTGCAAAGCCCTCAGCAGATGTAAAGCATCCCTCTGGGATGAAGGCACCCGCCCCCAAGTCACAGCCACACTCACCCATCTCACAGGCTCTTTCAAAAGTCAACGTGGCCCTAGCCTGTTTGGCTCAGTGGATAGAGCGTCCGCCTGCGGACTCAAGGGTCCCAGGTTCAATTCCCAGTCAGGGCACATGCCTGGGTTGCGAGCTCAACCCCCAGTAGGGGGCGTGCAGGAGGCAGCTGATCCATGATTCTCTCTCATCATTGATGTTTCTCTCTCTCTCTCCCTCTCCCTTCCCCTCTGAAATCAATAAAAATATAGTAAAAAAAGAAAAAAGTCAATGTGCCCACCAAACCCCAGGTGCATGGGTACCCTTCCCATGGGCCCCAGCCCTGCGGTGCTCTGTGTGGCCCCGCTTTGCATGCGGGTGGGGGGAGCCTCCCACCCTTGGGCCCTTCTCCCAAACCTGCTTAGCTCCTGGCTCCTCCCATCAGCCTCCCAGGCTTCTCTCAAATTCCACCTGTTCCTGGACTTCCCCGCCCTGCCCTGCCCTCGCCCTGCCCTGATATGGGAGGGCCTCCTCCTGGGCCTGAACTTGATCCTCGTGAATTAACCCCTCACCCGCCGTTGAGAGCCTGGCACATGGGAGGCTCGCCAGAGGAAGGAGAAGGACAATACCGCGGTGGCTCGTGCCCGCCTCGCCTGCTCCCCTCCCAGGGCCACGGTTGGCGGGTTGGCGCCGGGCCCATCAGAGGCCCTTCCTCAGGAAACAGGCTCCGGCTGGGTGTCTCCCTCCCCCCACAGGCCAGCAGAGCCTCCCCTTCCTGAAGCCGCTAAAAATAAACCGCCCCAGACAGGAGCGAAGCCTCCTTGAAATGGACACTAAAGACTTAAGTCCAGCGGTTCTCAACCTGTGGGTCGCGACCCCTTTGGCGGTCGAACGACCCTTTCACAGGGGTCGCCTAAGACCATCCTGCATAGCAGATATTTACATGACGATTCATCACGGTAGCAACATGACCGTTATGATGTAGCCACGAAAGTAATTTTATGGTTGGGTCTCAACATGAGGAACTGTATTTAAAGGGCCAGAAGGTTGAGAACCACTGGGTCACTAAACTATTCAGCGTGAAGTGGGGCTCTTGTGGAAGGGAGCCCGAGGGATCAGAGCTCAGGGTTCACCCTCAAACCCCTGTTGGAAAGTCGGGCAGCTCAGCCTCCAGTCTAAGCTGCCACTTACAAGTGACTGAGCAATGAATGTCATTTCAAAGTCACTTCTGTGCCTCAGTCTCCCCATCTGAAAATGGGGATGAAAGTCCTAGGTTGTAACTCAGGTGAAGGGGCTCAGCTCCTTGCAAAGCCCTCAGCGGATATAAAGAATCCCTCTTGCCTGGCCGGTGTGGCTCAGTGGTTGAGCGTCGAGCTATGAACCAGGAGGTCAGGGTTCGATTCCCGGTCAGGGCACATGCCCGGGTTGCAGGCTCGATTCCCAGTGTGGGGCGTGCAGGAGGCAGCCGATCAATGATTCTCTCTCATCATTAATGTTTCTATCTCTTTCCCCCTCTCCCTTCCTCTCTGAAATCAATAAAAACATTAAAAAACAACAACAGCAGCAACAATCACTCTTATTGTCTGCCTGTGGAAGGAGCCTTTTCTTTTTTATTTGTTTTAAATCCTCACTCGAGGATATTTTTCCATTGATTTTTAGGGAGACTGGAAGAGAGAGGGAAAGACAGAGAGATAGACATCGATTGGTCACCTCATGCACAAGCCCTGACCAGGGCCCCAGGCCAGGGAGAAGCCTGCAACCATGGTATGTACCCTTGACCGGAATCGAACCTGGGACCCTTTGGTTTTCAGGCCAACACTCTATCCATTGAGCCACACCGGCCAGGGCTGGAAGGAGCCTTTTCTGATGAAGACCACAGAGCTGAGGGACTTCTCCACTCTGGGGCTCCGTGTCCAGCAAAGGTTTGGGGGACTCTGCAGACAACCTCTAGAACAGAGAACCCACGCGTCCATTTGTGCAACAAAAACTATTTGCTAAGTCCCTGCTCTGGGTCTGGCCCTGTGCCTGGAGATGCAGGCGGTGAGACTGGGGAGGGGGAGAGGGGCGGGGGCGCCCTCCCCGAGTCCACAGAGGAGACCCCTGTGCCACCACAGCCCCTCTGTGGGGCGCGTCACTGCCTCCGGCCACAGCGACCCGTCTGACACAGCACCCAGCTGCTGTGGGTTTGGGCAGACAAGGAGCTCAGCATTTTCTCTAGACTTCCCCAACGGCAAGGCCCGTGGGAGCGGGACGGGGAGGGAGGAACTGACCCTCCATAGCAGATCCCATGCTGGGCACTTGGCCCTGAGATCTGAGTTCGAATCCCCACTTTGCCCTTTTGTAGCCGGGGCATCCCAGTGCACCTCAAGCCTCAGTTTCCTCATCTCTATGGACCATGGTCTCCATGGAGATGGAGGTGTCCATTCCACCTCAATGGATGGAGGTCTCCATTCCGTCTCTATGGACCAAGGTCCCTATTCCGTCTCTAGGAGACGCCTGACTTATGGGGAAGTAAGGAAATCAGAGTAAATGTCAGTCCCCTTCCCTGTCCTTGCCTCCTGGGCCCCGGCACCTGGCACCGCCCCTCTCCCGGCAGCCACCTCAAGGCAATGGGAGCAGAGAAACTGTTAACATCGCTCTATCGGCGGACGAGCCTGCGAAAAAGTCAGCCAGCACCGGCCCGTGGGCCCGGGAACCCATGTCTGGGACGGTCCCTCCAGGGAGGGTAGTCGTGAACTTTACCTTCTAAGAGTGAAAGGGGTCACTCCTAATGAGGACCCCAGGACCCCAGCCAGGCACAAGCCAAGCCTCCCCCCACCGCCCCCCACCACCTCCCTGCCAACCAGGTATCCCCTTCCTACAGTATCGGGCAGGTGGTGGTGACTTTGGGGCTGAGGATCAGAGGTGTTTCTGTGTCAGGCGCCTGTACCTGGGTGTAAGGGACCTGACCAAGGCCTCCCTCTTGAGGGATTCGTGCCCAAGTCAGTGGGGGGTGGGGGAGGGGAGGAGACCCAGGTGCAGAAGAGCTAGCTTTGCATTACCGAGTGTTCACCCGGGGGAGTCATCCTATATAATAAAAGGCTAATATGCAAATTGTCCCCTAGGGAGTTCGACCAACCGGGAGTCTGACCCTCGCTATGAGGTGTGCTGACCACTGGAGGCGGGGTGGGGCGGGGCAGAATGAAGGAATCGCCGGCCAGGCCTAGGGACCCCACCCGTGCACGGATTTCATGCACCGGGCCTCTAGTTTAATCATAAAACAACTGCATGGGTGGGGGTGAGGGTGGTGTGCACCCCATTTCACAGCCCAGGGACCAGGGGTCTATTCATGTTCTCCAGGGGTCCCTGTCCCTGCGGGTGGAGCCGGCTCTGCATGGGGTGGGCCCCATCACTGTGCAACCTGGGAGGTCAGGTCGGGTTCTGAGCCCAGCCTCAGCCCCAGGTTCCCCAGGTTCCCCAGGTGCTGCCCTGCTCCCCGCAGGTGGGGAGAAGCCAGTGGGCCCGCCCCGCAAGCACATCCACGCTGCCCTGCTCACTGGTGCAGCCAGCAGGCTGTGTGTGTGTGTGTGTGTGTGTGAGTGTGCGTGTGTGTTGGAAGGGCTCTGTTTGTTGAGACAGAGGCCAAGAGAAAGAAGACCGGGGGAATCTAATTTGCCTGCATTCCGCATGCGTGTTCTGTCTGTCGCACATGGAAATGACAGTGGGAAGCTGGGGGCTCTGCGGCCCCAATGTCCCTCTTCCTCCCCTTCCTGGGCCAACCTTTCGGTCCCCAAATCCCCCTGCACCTGGTTCCTTCGCCCAGGCTACGCCCCTCCTGTTTTGGGCCCTGGCACGGGGCCGCCCAGGGCAGGAGGCGAGCCTGCCAGGCTCTCACCCCCTGCGTGCCATGGCAGGCCTGTCTGTCCTCCGCCCAGGGCCCCCTCATGGCACCTCCCTTCTGGGGCGAGGCCTCTCCTCACCACGGGTGCTTGGGGCTCAGAGCAAAGCTGGGCACAGTGTCCAAGGGAGAGAGGAGCTCAGCCTGCCCTTGGCTTGGAGACACCGGGTGTCCATCGGATGCAGGATGCAGCTCGGATGCCTCCAGCGTCCCCAGGGCCCCAGGGCACAGAAAGAGGAAATGGCGAAGGCAGGGAAATAGAGGAAATGGAATAGCTGCCTGATTATAGTTTAAAGACTTGTGCAGGGAGTGGGGGAGGGAGGCCACAGCAGAGGAAGAGGGAAGAGAGAGAGAGGGAGAGAGAATGAAGAGACAGGGAAGGGGGAGGGGGCAGCCTCAATAAGAGGGGAGGCGGAAAGGAGGGAGGGAAGGAGAGAGGGAGGGAGGGAAAGAAGGAGAGAAAGGGGCTGTGGAAGCCAAGAAACAAAAGCAGGGGAGGCAGGGGAAGGAGGGTGGCGAGAGGAGGAATTGGCGGTGTGGTGACTCCAGAGCCCAGGGCTGCCCCATTTCTCAGGGTTCAGCGTCACCCCGTCTTGGGCCTGAGCGCCAGGCCAGCCCCAGGGGAGGGACCGGAGTCCCAGAGCTGAGGCCCAGCAGAAAGCCTCCCCTCCCCCAGGCAGGCCCCAGAACTCTCACCGGCTGCTTCATCCACTGCTACACACACCACACACCCACCCCGCTCCTCGAATGAATGAATGACTGACCTGCTGGGTGACCCTGGGCAAGCCCATCGGGGTCTTGATTTCCTCATCTGTAAAGTGGGTGCAAGAGGCTTCTTGGACCCTTGAGGGCGGGTGAATCCCTGGCCCTGTGGCCTGTCAGGGAGCCCCTCCCCAGGATGCCACCGCACCTCCTCTCACCCCGAGCTCCTGTCCCTTCACTGGGACCCCGCCAGGCACCCCTGCTCTGACAGCCGGGGAGGGTGGGGAGCTCGGGCGGCCAGTGGCCCTGGACCGCAGACACAGATGGTGGGCAGAGCTCGGTGGACGGCACTCGGGGCCTGGTCTGGCGAGGGGCTGGCGGGACGGGAACTATTTTAAAGGAAGAACCAACAGGACCTGCCTAGTCTTTTTGTTGTTGGTAATCCTCACCCGAGGATATTTTTCCATTGATTTTTAGGGAGAGTGGGAGAGAGAGGGAAAGACAGAGAGAAACATCGATGTGAGAGAAACACATCGATTGGTTGCCCCATGCATGTGCCCCGGCCGGGGAGGAGCCTGCAACCGAGGTACGTGCCCTTGACCGGAATCAAACCTGGGACCCATGGGTCTGCAGGCCGGCGCTCTATCCACTGAGCCACACCGGCCAGGGCAGGTAGGACCTGCCTATTCTTTGATTCACTTCCACCACCACCAACTCAAAAACCAGCTGAAGCCCTAACTGGTTTGGCTCAGTGGATAGAGCGTCGGCCTGCGGACTGAAAGTTCCCAGGTTCGATTCCCGTCAAGGGCATGTACCTTGGTTGCAGGCAAATCCCCAGTTGGGGGTGTGCAGGAGGCAGCTGATTGATGTTTCTCTCTCATTGATGTTTCTAACTCTCTATCCCTCTCCCTTCCTCTCTGTAAAAAATCAATAAAATATATATTAAAAAAAAAAAAAAACAGCTGAAGGCATCGGAAGTCTTGGGGGCTCCTGCCAACCCAGCCTGGAGATGTCCCCACGTACGGCCATTGATCGATGTGCTTTGGTGGCTATTTTGGAGGTTCTAGTCGGTGCCGGCCGCTTCTGGGGGGACGGGGTTGCCCCTGGACCCCCCTATCTGGGCTGGGAACCCCCGGGAGGCTGAGAGGCTGTGATCTCGTTCTGCAACCGAATTATTGATTCAACACACGGTACTGGGTGCCTCGCCGGTGCTGGTCCTGGCCCGGGTCGTGAGGACACAGTGGGAACCAAACCAAGCCCCCAACTTAGGGGATTCGTCTCAGTCAACAGTTGAGGCACCAGGATGGTTGGGAGGCAGGAGGTGCAGGTGGTGGGGGGGCGGGGTTGCAGGTCAGGGCCCAGCAGGGCAACAGAGGGTCCCACTCCTTGGCCTGGCGCTCGGGGCCTCTGGGATCTGGCCGAGCTTCACTTCCTGCCCTGTCACCTGTCACCAGCTGTCCTGTTGGTGTGTGTGTGTGTGTGTGTGTGGGGGGGGGGGGGGGGGGTCCTTTGTCCCTCAGGATCCCCAGGCTCCCAGAGAAGGTGAAGCTGCAGGTGGCAGGGCGGGGAGCTGGGCCCAGGGAGGGGAAAGGAAGTCCCAGGGAGGGACATGGCTGTGAAAAACACTCGTGGGCTCCAACGTGTAGCAAAGCCACCCCCTGTCTCCTTGGCTGCCTGCCTCACCGTAGACTTAAAAAGGTAAACTCCGGCCCTAGTTGGTTTGGCTCAGTGGATAGAGCGTCGGCCTGTGGACTGAAGGGTCCCGGGTTCGATTCCGGGCAAGGGCACATGCCCGGGTTGCGGGCTGGATCCCCAGTGTGGGGCGTGCAAGAGGCAGCCGACCCATGATTCTCTCTCATATTTCTCATATTCTCTCTGATATTTTTATTTTATTTTATTTTACTTCTTATAGCCATTTTCAGGGACCTTAATGACTTTAATGTCTTTAAGGCTCGTAACATGGCTTGACTATTGCCAGCTTTCTCTAAATTTCTGCAGAACACATTCAGGTAAGCAGACTTATTGGCTGGCTTTCATCATTGATATTTTTATCTCTCCCTCCCTTCCTCTCTGAAATCAATATATATATATATTTTTTTAATTTTTTTTTTAAAGGTAAACTCTGCCCACATCCCCAGAAAGGAAGAAGAAGCAAAAGCCGGAGGCGTGTGCAAACCTCAGGCTCCCGCGCAGTCTCACTTCTGCAAGGGGAAATGTGGGAATCTCTCTCTGAGGATTCTCTCTGCCTCAGCTTCCCCTTCTCTCCGTGGGCAGATCTGCTGAGCCACCAGCGCAGGACCAACCCACAGGGGAGCCCGATGTTCGCCGTGCCACCCACTTCTTTCTATGGACAAGGACACGGAGGCCTAAGGACAGGAAGGGACAGGTCCAAGGCCGCACGGTGACCTGGTGAACAAGGACCAGAATCAGGTTGCTGGCCTAGACGCCGACCCTCAGCCACGTGTCCTGTCGGGCTAAGGGCCCCAACCAGCTCCACCTGACCCTCTCTCCCCTCTCAGGGCTGTTTCCTGCCTCAGGGCCTTTGCACAGGCTGATCCCTCTGCCAGTGTTGATCCCTTCCCTACACTGAGTGAATATCCCCATCCAGTAGATTCAATGGAGCCTCTGGGACAGGGCGAGGGCCTCTTCCACAGCCTCAGAACGGAACGGCAGGTTAATTTTATGTGGGACTTGGCTGGGCCGTCGTGGTACACAGCTGTTGGGTCAAAACACTAACGTCGGTGTTGCTGTGAGCTATTTAGAGATTATTACCCTTCTTCTTTTTTTTTTTTTTAAATCCTCATCCGAGGATATTTTTTCTATTGATTTTTAGAGAGAGTGGAAGGGACAGAGAAGGAAGGGGGAGAGAGAGAAACACTGATGTGAGAGAGACACAGCAATTGGTTGCCTCCCACATGCATCCTGACCGGGGCCAGGGATTTAGCCTGCAACGGAGGTACGTGCCCTTGATCGGGAATCAAACCTGCGACCCTTGGGGGTCTGAGGGCCAATGCTAACCACTGAGCAAACGGGCTAAAGCTATTACCCTTCTTTTTTAAAAAAAAAATATTTTTATTGATTTCAGAGAGAAAGGGAGAGGGGTAGAGAGATAGAAACATCAATGATGAGAGAGAATCATTGATTGGCTGTCTCCTGCACGCCCCCTACTGGGGACCGAGCCCACAACCCAGGCACGTGCCCTTGACTGGAATCGAACCCAGGACCCTTCAGTCTGCAGGCCGACGCTCTATCCACTGAGCCAAACCAGCCAGGGCTACCCTTCTTTTTTTAAAAAAAAAAATTTCTTTTATTGATTTCAGAGAGAGGAAGGGAGAGGGAGAGAGATAGAAACTTCAATGATGCAAGAGAATCATCGATCGGCTGCCTCCCACATGCCCCCCACTGGGGGATTCTAGCCGGCAACCCCAGCATGTGCCTTGACTGGGAATCTAACCAGGGACCTCTTGGTTCATGGGTTAACCACTGAGCCACACCGGCCGGGCTGTCCCTTCTTCATGTGGGCAGGTCTCATCCAATCAGTTGGAGCCTTTAGAGAAAAGCTGAGGTTTCCCGGAGAAGGAGGAATTCTGCCTCAAGCCAGCATCTCAGAAGCTCCGCCTGAGTCGCCAGCCCGCCCTGCAGATTTCGGACTCGCCAGCCCCCACAATCGCGTGAGCCAATTCCTTAAATAAACCTCCCTCTTTCTCTGTATGTACATATCCTACTGGTTCTGTTTCTCTGGAGAACCCCGATACAATCACACCGATTCACAATCACATCTGTTTACGGGTCACAGGGGAGCAAAGTGGGCCCTAAGAGAAGGAAAGGGGGCCTAGAATGAATGAATGAATGTATGAATGAATTAATGAGACAGGAAATCCATGAATGAATGAATGAATGAATGCGACGGGAAATCCATGAATGAATGAATGAACAAACGAATGAGACGGGAAATCCTTGCAAATGTGCTCACCTCCCCCAGACCTGCCTCCTCCAGAGCGTGAACTCCAGCCTACATGGGAGACCCTTCCAAGTCCGGCCCGGACAACTGGTCAACCAGAGCCATCGGGCAACCGCGACTGGGAGAGGCCGCTAGGCGGTTTTGGGAATGCAGACTGCCCAGGGCTCGGCCTGGGAGTTCTGAGCTCTCCCCACCCCACACCCTCCGGACAGCCTTGCCCTGGGCTTCAGGACCAACGCTGGTTCCTGGGGCCTTGTGTTTCAGGAAGGCTCCGCCTCTTTCCTCCAATTCTACAAGCAAAACGCCTACATCTGTGTCCCATACAGGTTGACTACGCCGGGCCCACAGATCACCAGCTCGCTCCAACAAGGAAAAACCAGCAAAACTTGGGCTCCCAAGTTCACGGGACACAGATGAGCAGCACAGCGAAGGGAGGAACCCCAGGGGCATTGGTCGGGCTTGCGTTGATCGGGCCTGTGACGAGCACACGCAATTTCTAGGCTTCCAGGCAGCCCTCTGGACTGGGGAGCACCTCTTCCAAGTTACAGGCGTGGAAACTGAGGCTCGGAGAGAGGCAGGCCCTGCAGGCCGTGGAGCAGATCCGGCCGGGTCAGCCCAGGGCCCGGGCCCACCTCCCTCCACCCTGCCAGGTCCGGGCGGGCACCAGCTTTGTGGGCCGTGTCTCTATCCCCGGCCGACCTCAGTTTCCCCACATTGGGCCTGATTCCGCCCTGGGAGCCGCTCATGGCTGCCCTTCCCGCTCAGCCTCCTCCATCCCGTCTTCCTCTCCCTCCGTTCCTCCCCTCCTCCCGTTTCCGTGGCAACCCCATCCTCCACTCTGCTGCTCGGTCCTGCGGTCCTGCGTCCCCATCTTTTCCCTCTTTCATCTCTTCCCTCATCACAGTGTACGGTCCCAGGCCCCCTCTGTCCTTTGCTGCTGGTCTCTCGCTTCCTTTTACTCCCTTTTTATCTCCTTCAATGTTCTCTTGTCATCTTGGGGCGACATTTATTTGTCTTTTGCTTAAAAAAAAAAAAAGGAAGGAAGGAAGGAAGGAGGGAAAAGAAACCCCATTTTAGCAATCCTGCTTCTGCAGTTCAGTCCCAGCCTTCCTTCTCTCGGGGCATCTCCCAGAATGGACCCCCTGCCTGCCACCAGCAGGCCCTCTATTGATCTCACCTCCAGGGGCAGGGCTCACTGGGAGGGGGCACCCTGGGGGGTGGAAGACCCCCAGCTGGAGACCCCTCAGGATGAAGCCAGGGCAGGACCTCGATGGTGGGTGAGACGGGCCCGGACTCCCCCCTCAGTGAGGCCCCAGCAGGAATTCACACAGTCCAGGGGCCACCCATCCACCCACCCACCACCGCCCTCCAGGCCCCACCCGCCTGGTGGAATGAAACACAGCAGCTGCTCTGTGTACCCAGCGCCTCTCACTCCAATCAGGATGGTGAGATCCATCCATTCTTCAAAACTCACTCTCGCCCTGGCCGGTTTGGCTCAGTGGATAGAGCGTCGGCCTGCGGACTGAAGGGTCCCGGGTTCGATTCTGGTCAAGGGCGCATACCTTGGTCGCAGGCGCCTTCCCTGACCTGGGTCCTGGTCGGGCGCATGCAGGAGGCAACCAATCAATGTGTTTCTCTCACATCGATGTTTCTCTCTGTCTTTCCTTCTCTCTTCCACTCTCTCTAAAAATCAATGGAAAAATATCCTCCAGGGAGGATTAAAAAAAATAATAATAATTCCCTCTTTTTTTTAAAAAAACATATCTTATTGTTTTTTTACAGAGAGGAAGGGAGAGGGATAGAGAGTTAGAAACATCGATCAGCTGCCTCTTACACACCCCCTACTGGGGATGTGCCTGCAACCAAGGTACATGCCTTTGACCGGAATAGAACCTGGGACCCTTCAGTCCGCAAGCCGACGCTCTATCCACTGAGCCAAACCGGTTAGGGCATAATTCCCTCTTTACCATGACCCTGAATTGCCTCCGATAAAGGAAGTGCCCATGTCTACCCTGAAGTCCTGGGGTCCAAGGACCCCCAGAGCGGCTCCCACCTGCCTGTCAGATGCAACGCAAAAGGCCTGCTCCCAGGACACAGCGCGGCCCAGAGGCACCAGTGACTCAACAGCTCTGCTTCTCCCCTAACAGGCTGGCTTAGCACCTCAGGGACCCCAGGAGCAGGACCCCAGGAGGTAGAGACGGGAGGCAGAGGAGGGGAAGGGGAGTGGGGAAGGACGGCCCCCCATTCAAGCCCCCCTCTGCCACTTTGACCTGAACGACCTTAGGCAAATCCCTCAACCTCGGGACTCGGTGTCCTTGTCTGTGAGCCGGGGGGAGTGGGATGAAAAGGATCCGCCATGAATTGCGCTCAGCCTGCAGGCCCGGCTTGTGTCTGACGAGGCCACGGATATAAAGGACGGGACCCTGAAAACAAAACCCGCTTTCCAGAGCAGGCAGGGAAACCGAGGCACAGAGGCGCTGTGACCTGCCCGAGGCCACAGACATACCAGGGAACTGGTGGAGTTCTTGGGTCTAACTTCCTTAAATGCTTGGCTTTTAATATAAAGGAGACACGGGGGGGAATCAAGGCTGGCCCGCCCGGCGTGGCTCAGTGGTTGAGCCTCCACCTCGGAACCAGGAGGTCACGGTTCGATTCCCGGTCAGAGCACATGCCTGGGTTGTGGGCTCCATCCCCAGTGTGGGGCGTGGAGGAGGCAGCTGATCCATGATTCTCTCTCATTGATGTTTCTCTCTCTCCCTCTCCCTTCCTCTCTGAAATCAATTTAAAAAATATCTATATCTATCTATATATCTATATATATATTTAAAAGGGTGGTGCCTAGTAAGGACTCTGTTGCTGGGAGTTGTTATTACTATTATTATTATTATTATTTTATTTTTTTGGTTAATCCTCACCCCAGGACATTTTTCCATTGGTTTTTAGAGAGAGTGCAAGAGAGAGGGAAAGACAGAGAGAAACACACCGACGGGTTGCCTCCTGCAGGAGCCCCGAGGGCCCGGGCCAGGGAGGAGCCTGCAACCAAGGTACATGCCCTTGACTGGAATCGAACCCGGGACCCTTGGTCCGCAGGCCGATGCCCTATCCACTGAGCCACACCGGCTAGGGCGGGAGCTGTTATTATTATTACTGTTATTATTATTCCCATCACCACCCACTCCATGGGCCAGGCTGGTGCCGGCTGCTGGTGGGACGCCAAGCCCCCCACGCGCAGGGACCTCACAGTCTGATTAGAGACAAGACTGAGAACCACGGACAGCAGCGCAAAGTACCACACGGGAAATCAGCGCCAAGCACGTGGGTAGCGCAGGAGGACAAGGGGCACCTGGGAGCCCACAGAGGCTCAGCGCGTGGGCTATCCGTCGGCCCCACCCCCGCACGTTGCTCTGTGTGTGCCTCAGTTTACCCATCTGTGGTAAGGGACCATGGTTCCCACTTCCCAGAGTTGCTGGGAGGTTTACCTGAGCCCATGAGCCCAGGGGGCGTGATCCGTGGTGTTCAGTATACCAAGGTTGGGGGAAGGGGACGGAGGGGGGGGCCCAAGCGATGGGAGAGCCTGGCTAGGACCCCCGCCCCACCCCATGCAGGGGGAGATGACGGGTGCTGCCCCGCCTGGGGACACAGGAGGGAGGCGGGAACCCAGGACAGCAGCGGCCAGAGGAGGTGCCGGGACAGCCGGCGAGGAGTGTGGCCTGGGCACAGAGCCCTCGGCCCTCTCGGCAGCCCAGCCGGCGCAAATCCATCCCAGCCGAGCGCCTGGCAGCCGCCGCCTCCCGACGCTGCCGCCGTGGCGATCAACATTTATTTTGCAGTCACCCACACACCCGCCGCGGTGCGGCCTGACGCCAGGAGAGGCGTCGACAATGCCTCTCACTCACGGAAGGCCTCCCTGGATCTCCTGGGGGACGGACAGCTGGTGGGATATTTGGGCTGACAGTGCACACACACACAGACACACACAGACACACACACAGACACAGACACCTAGACATCGTACACACACACACAGACATCACACAGACATCACACACACAACACACACACAGACACACACACATACACAGACACCTAGACATCGTACACACACACAGAGATCACACACACATAGACATCACACACACAGACATCTCACACACACATCACACACACACATAACACACACACAGACATACATCACACACACATAACACACACACAGACATCACACACATATAACACACACAGACACACACACAGACACATAGACATCGTACACACACAGAGAGATCACACACACATCACACACACACATAGACATCACACATACACACACAAACACACACACACATCACACACACATAACACACACAGACATCACACACATCACACACAGAGACATCACACACATCACACACAGAGACATCACACACACATAACACACACATAGACATACACACAGATCACACACACACATAATACACACAGACACACACACACAGACATCTCACACATCACACACACACACATCGCACACACATAACACACACACAGACATCTCACACATCACACACACACAGACATCACACACATATCACACACACGCACACATAGACATCACACACACACACACACACACACACACTCACACACTCGTGCTGCAATCAGCCACAAGCAGGAGCGACGCGGCGATGCATTTCTCAGTCACCTACAGACCATGCTCTCAGACAGTGAGTGGAGGAACGGGGCCCACGTGAGGGGTAGAAGCTCTGTACCCACACCTGGGTGGCGGCAAGGGCTGGCGGGCAGCGCCCTGGCCCAGGAGCACCCAGAGCCCGCATCTGGGTGCCAAAGTGCAGGATGAAACACAAGTCCCTCTGGGACTCAGAGAGACAGGCCTGGCAGGGAAATGAGCGCCCACTCACCCGGGCACAGCCCTCTACGCACTGGTTCTCAACCTTCTGGCCCTTTAAATACAGTTCCTCATGTTGTGACCCAACCATAAAATTATTTTCGTGGCTACTTCATAACTGTAATGTTGCTACTGTGATGAATCATCATGTAAATATCTGATAGGCAGGATGGTCTTAGGCGACCCCTGTGAAAGGGTCGTTCGACCGCCAAAGGGGTCTCGACCCACAGGTTGAGAACCGCTGCGTCTACAGCTTACAAAGCCCTTCCCCGGCAGGACGCCACCCAGCGGGTGGTACTCATTCCCGTCCCACAGATCGCCAAATCCAAAGACAGTGCCAGCCGGTGCCAACTCTACCTGCGTCTGGCCAGGGTTGATAAAATATTGGTCTGCAAGGATTACAAGTAATAATTTAAGAAACAGGATGAGCCCGGCCGGCGTGGCTCAGTGGTTGGGCATCAACCTAGGAACCAAGAGGTCACGGTTCGATTCCCGGTCAGGGCACATGCCCGGGTTGTAGGCTTGATCCCCAATAGGAGGCGTGGAGGAGGCCGCTGGTCAATGATCCTCTCTCATCATTGATATTTCCATCTCTCTCTCCCTCTCCCTTCCTCTCTGAAATCAATAAAAAAATATATTTTTAATAAAATAAATTTAAAAAAGAAAGAAACAGGATGAGAAGACTGGTTTAGGGCCCGGACGCTGGAATCCGAAGGCCCGCAGTTCGAATCCCGCCTCTGCTGCTTCGAGACGGGGAGACTTTTTCTCTTCACTCCGTGCGGGCGGCGCCCAGTGCGGCTGGCGAGAGCCTTACACGCGGAACTATGCCAAGTGCTCACAGCACAACCTGGCAGCATCCAGCAACGTGCCCGGGGCCGCACAGCTCGTTACTGGAGGAGCCAGGCTCTGGGGATGCCCGTTCTCGAAGGGGGACTCACCCCCGGTTCCTCTGCCGCCCAGGACCCCAAAGACACACCTTGCCTCCAAAGCCTGTTCCCAAGGGCGGACCAGGTTCCCCATCCAGGATGGAGCCGCCCTGAGGGAGGGGCCTCCCTTTCATCTCGGGCCAGGGTGGCTGCGGGTGACCTAATGGGGTGTAAGGAGGTGTTCTTGCCCAAACCGGAAAAACCTGCCGGGCAGCCAGGCCCAGGTCTGCGAGGAGCAGGTGCCCCAGGAGCAGGTGGGGCCGGGAGAGCCCGTGGCCTTCCCACCTGGCCCAGGAGGGCTCTGCCAGGCGGCACCTGCCCCCAGCGCCTCCATCCTGTCCCTGGAGAACGAATCCTTCGCTAGCCAAGCACACTGCCTGCTGCCTTTACCCACAGCTCACCTGTCTCAGGCACCCAGACCAGAGGGAGCGCGCAGCCCCTTCCCAGCCCTTTGGAGCCCCCGGCTGTCCTCTGCGGAGCGTGCCATCCTCCAAACTGGCGCCCAGTAGGTGCTCAGCAGACGCCCCCGTCTACACCCCTCTCCATGGGGCTTCAGATCCACTTCCCTGACAGTGTGTCCCCGCCCCCACCCGGTCCCCAGGCTCCACCTGTGAGCGCGCACACCGTCCGCCTGTTGTGTCTGGCTCGGTCATGGGCCCTCTGAGCTTGTGCCACCCTCCAAGCCTGGGACCTGCCCCACTTTTCCTTGTGGGATGGGTATCGTCCCCCGCCCTCTGTGCCCTGTGCTCTTGGGGGCAGGGCATGCGCCCCACCTTCGCATGGGGCTCCCACCCCTCTGTACTGGGCTGTGTGCTGTGCTGTAGGTACCCGCTAAGGACAAATTCCACACCTGCTAAGGACACACTCAATTCACACCTGGACGCCACTATGGCAGGGCTTGCCCCTGGAGGCTCCTGCCAGCCCAGCCAGCCAGGCCTGGGGTCCTGTCTCCAATCACCCAGGCCACTCACCCCCCCAGCGCTCCTTCCCAGGGACCCCTGGGTCCTCGCAGGTGCCCTGGCCCTCCCTGGGCAGTTCTGGTCCGGGGCCTGGAGGCGCAGACCTGCCCTTGGTCCTGTGCTAGGAGGAGGTGCGAAGGGTCTTCCAGGTCCCTCTCTTCCCCGCCAGAGAGGAAATGGGCCCCCCAGAACCGGACCCCTCTCCCAGGCCTGCCCTGCTCTGTTCCGCTCGCGACCCCGGGGCAGCCCCGGGACTGCCGAATTTCTTGCCTGCTCTCCATCGCCCTGAACAGGGGGTCCAGTGCCCTGTCCATCGCCTCCTCAACCCCTGCTCCCCATCTCCCCTCCCCCCCACAGAGCTTCACTGTCCTCTCTGAAGGTCACAGAGGCTCATGTCCCAGCCTCCCCTCTGACCTGGCAGTAGCCCTGCCCCCTCCCTCAGCTCCCGGCTCCCAGCTGCCTTCTCCCCGCCCCTCCTCTGCCTCCTTCATCCCACAGGCCCAGGGAGGGAGGATGCGGAGGGAGGGGGGGACTTGGCCTGTTTTCTTGTCCTATTGGGGGGTCCCTCGAAGCAACCCTCTCTCTTCCCGGGGCTTCTGCTCACCCCTGTACAGATGTTGCCAGACCCACGGCGCTACCCAGGCTCTGACATTTCCTAGATGCCAAACCTTCCATCAATCACCGCCCGTCTGAGCTCCAAGCCGGGCCGGCCTCCTTGGAGCCATGGCCACTCCTGCTTCCTCCCTCCTGCTGAGCCAGCACTCCAGCCTCGTCCTGGGACTCAGGCCCAGCCAGTGTGGGGCCGTCACCCCCACCTCCCCACCGTCACCCCCACCGCAGGGGCCGTGCGGACCAGCCCAGTGCTGCCTGTGACCCCGGCCTTCTTCCTGGAGCTCAGCCCCTGTGCAATGTTCCCACGGCCTGAAGGGAGGTAGGTTTGGGGGACCTGCATCCCCTTCTGATCCTCACCCTTACACCGAGGCCACCCTGAGCCCAGGCAGATGACCCCTTTGGGATTTCTCTGCGAGAGCCGCCCGATCAGGGATGAACAGACCCCTCTTTTTTTATATATAGGGTGCTTCCTGTTGTTTTTAAATATATTTTTATTGACTTCAGAGAGGAAGGGACAGGGAGAGAGAGAGATAGAAACATCAATGATGAGAGAGAATCACTGATCGGCTGCCTCCTGCACACACCCCACCATGGGGATGGAGCCCACAACCCAGGCATGTGCCCTGCCCAGGAACCGAACCGTGACCTCCTGGTTCATAGCTCGACGCTCAACCACTGAGCCACACCGGCCGGGCCGTTCCCTCCTCTCTCGACAACGAGGAGCCCAAAGGAAACCAGCGTCCCGCGTGGTGATTTTTTTCTTCTTCTTCTTTGCACATTGGGAGCAACGGAGAAAAATGCAAACATTCACTTCTCCCTTCCTCAAGCAAACCAACTTCTCCACTCGCCCAGTCCCTTGAAAACAGAAGCGCTATTCAAAACGGAAAAGAAAAAAGAAGTGGAGAGAAAAAAAAAAAAAAAAGAGGCAAGAAGAAGAAGAGAAAAAAAGGAATTGAATAGAAGAAGAAGAAAAGGCGGGGAGAGAGGATAGGAGTGTCCCCGAGGGAGAGGGTGAGGGCGGGGAATGAAAGGCAGGAGAGGGAAGGGGCAGAAAGCACAGATACAAAGGGAGAGGAAGACAAGAGCTGGGAGAATGAGCGCTCGGGGGACGCGGGGGACGCCGGGGGGGGGGGGGGGGGGGCTTGAAAGGGAGCAGCCGGCGCAGGGACCCCCCATTCACAGGAGGTGCCAATCAATGCGACAATGCACACCCTTTCTCCTTTTCTCCTTCTCTCCTTTCCGGGGAGAGGGAGGGAGGGGCAGGCTGAGAACGGCAAGTTAATTCCGAAAAGTACAGAAAAGAAATTCAGTTCCACGGGAGAAGCATCAAAGAGCAGCTCCCAAGGCTCGCCCTGAAACCCACAGGAGGAGGGCTCCCTCCCGGGGGGCAGGGGGCACGGGCTGGCGGCCATCAGCTCTGCCCTGGCCCCGGCCGCCGGGAGGTGACCTCCCCCCCGGGCTCTGGGTGAGCCCCGGTGGGGACGCCGTGGGTAAGGCCTGGTCCCTGTCCACTGAGCCCTCCGGCTGCAGGGCCCGTGCAGGGGGCACTGGGTACACGTGGAATGGATGGCACGGGCCTGGGACGGGCTGTCCTCTCCAGCAACTGCTCCGAGGAAGCCCGGCTGCTGGCTCCGGCCAGGCCCTCGGTCCAGGAGGGTGACAGGCTGGGCTGGTCCTTTTCATGTGGACACGGAGGGTTGTTGCCATTCCAGATTTTCCCGAGTGAGTTGAGACCCAACGACTACAAGACCCACGGTTTCCCAGAGAAACCCCAAGTCCCTGTTTGTAACAGGCCTGGCTGTGGACTCCCGTTCTACATCAGTCACCACTGGGCACCCCCGGGTGCTGGGGCCGGAGCACGGGACAGCCCTGCCTACGCGTGGCCCTTGGTCCGGTGACTGAATGGCTCCCAAGACGTCCCTGAGATCCCAGGGGAACACATCCCTGCCCCCCTTTGACTTACTTATTTTTTAAAATATATTTTTATTGATTTCAGAGAGGGAGGGAGAGGGAGGTTAGGGAGGGAGGGGGAGAGAGAGAGAGAGAGATAGAAACATCAATGATGAGAGAGAATCATTGACCGGCTGCCTCCTGCACGTCCCCTACTGGGTATCAAGCCCGCAATCCGGGCATGTGCCCTGGACCGGAATCGAACCTGGGACCCTTCAGTCCCCAGGCCGGCGCTCTATCCACTGAGCCACACCAGCTAGGGTCCCTCTGTCTTTCCTTCTCTTGCTCCTCCTGCCTTTCAATACTCAGTCGAGATGAGCCCCGACACAGGGTCACCTTTCCACAGAGGTTCCTTCTTCCTTCTGATCATCTGAGCGCCGGGCAATGAGAGGCGCCCAGGACCAGAGAGGCTGCGTGGACAGAGGCTGATGGGCTCATTGATTGATGACTGAATCGATGATTGATTGACTGAGCGAGCCTCAGCCTCACTCATCTATGGAGCAATCCGTCTGCGCCGAGCTCAGCGGCCTGGGCTGGGATTATAAAGTGATGAGGAGCCCTGGCCGGTGTTGCCCAGTGGATAGAGCGTCGGCCTGCGGACTGAAGGGTCCCGGGTTTGATTCCGGTCAAGGGCACATGCCCGGGTTGCGGGTCCAATCCCCAGATGTTTCTATCTCTCTCTCCCTCTCCCTTCCTCTCTGAAACACACACACACTCTCACACACACACACACACACATACACACACACACACACAGTGACGAGGACCAGTCCAAAGCCCTGAGATGCTCTAGCGGAGGGTGCAGGGGGCATCACAGATCCGGGAAAGAAAACGCCGCCTTCGCCGACTCTGAGAAAGGCTGTTATTAAGTTGGGACAGGCCCAAAAGGGCCTCCAAACCCAACACGGAGGCCAAGAGAGGGGACACATGGAACATGCAAACGTCCCTGAGCTGCCGGCCGCAGGGAGCACAGCGCTCCTGCATTTCAATCCAACACATGCAAATGCCAGCAAATATTCAGTGAGCGCCTGCTACGCGCATTCCTAGGCGCGAGGCAAGCCCAGCTCTGCACTCGCGAGCTCTCGGTGTGGTGGGAGCGACAGGCAAGCAAACAAGGGTGACAATTTAGTGCGCTCAGGGCTGTGTGCGGGCGAGGACAGGGGGCTGGGGGCCCAGAGGAGGGGCCGTAGGGGGGTCAGTGAAGCCTTCCGGAGGAGGCACATGCGTTATTTTAATACAGTTGACCCTGAACAGGGATTCGCAGTGGTTCTCAACCTCTGGCCCTTTAAATACAGTTCCTCATGTTGTGACCCAACCATACAATTATTTTCGTTGCTACTTCATAACTGTCATGTTGCTACTGTGATGAATCGTCATGTAAATATCTGATATGCAGGATGGCCTTAGGCGACCGCAGTGAAATGGTTGAGAACCCCTGGATTAGGATTAGGGGTACCAACCCCCCCATGCAGTAAAAAATCCACATAGAACTTTTGATTCTCCCAAAATGTGACTTCTAATTACTGAGTGTTGGCCAGAAGCCTCACCAATAACATAAATACTCAAGCCCTAGCCGGTTTGGCTCAGTAGATAGATTGTTGGCCTATAGACTGAAGGGTCCTGGGTTCGATTCCAGTCAAGGGCACATGCCAGGTTGCAGGCTGGATCCCCAGTGTGGGGACCTGCAGGAGGCAGCCGATCAATGATTCTCTCTCATCGCTGATGTTTCTATCTCTCTCGCCCTCTCCCTTCCTTGCTGAAATCCATAAGAATATATTTTTAAAAAATAATAAATTAAAAAAAATAAAAAGGAATCGATCAATGAACTGATAGATAAAATATCAGATATATCTTTTTTCTTTTTTAATATATTTTTATTGGTTTCAGAGAGGAAGGGAGAGGGAGAGAGATAGAAACATCACCGGTGAGAGAGAATCATTGATCGGCTGCCTCCTGCATGTCCTCTATTGAGGATCGAGCCTGCAACCTAGGCATGTGCCCTTGACCGGAATCGAACCCGGAACCCTTCAGTCGGCAGGCTGACGCTCTATCCACTGAACCAAACCGGTCAGAGCGATAGATCTTATCTTGATCTTTAGTTGTGTTGGGAAGAATCAGAGATAGACACTAAGCCAGTGAGAACCAAACCATAATGAACTCTTTTTAAAGAAGTAACAGTTCAGTGCTCGGCTCAGCAGCGAACAGTATTTATAGCATGGATTTACCATGTCTTGATCAAACAATATTAGCAGGAAAGGCCGGAAGATGGAGGCAATAGATAGCATCCAAAACTTGGTAGATGGAGGAGTAATAGGTTAAACATTGTCTTTCAGTGTATGGATGGAGGCGAATAACAGACAAAAGGAGCTAAAAATCTGAAGGGCAGGAGGGTGTGTGTGTGTGGGGGGGGGGGCGGGATTGAGGAGGGCGGGGCCAGCTTCTCTACCCTGACAATTCCTCCAGTATTTATTTATTTATTTTATTTTGTTTGTTTTTTTAAAATATCTTTAATTGATTTTTTACAGAGAGGAAGGGAGAGAGATAGAGAGTTAGAAACATCGATGAGAGAGAAACATCAATCAGCTGCCTCCTGCACATCCCCTACTGGGGATGTGCCCGAAACCAAGGTACATGCCCTTGACCAGAATCGAACCTGGGACTCTTCAGTCCGCAGGCCGACGCTCTATCCACTGAGCCAAACCGGTAAGGGCAGTATTTACTATTTTTAAACATTTTATTGATTTCAGAGAGGGTGGGAGAAGGAGAGAGAGAGAGAAACATCAATGAAGAGAGAGAGTCATGGATCCGCTGCCTCCTGCATGCTCCACACTGGGGATCAAGCCCACAGCCCTGGCATGTGCCCCGACTGGGAATCGAACCGTGACCTCCTGGTTCATAGGTGGACAATCAACCACTGAGCTACGCCGGCCGGGCAGCCCTCCAGTACTGTTTGAGGTAAAGAAGAGATACCTATGGAATACTTTGATAAAATAACAACAACAACACCAAAAGCAAATAAGCAAAAAGGGCTTGGCATGGGGTCACGGCGAGTCAGGCTCGGGTGGCTCTGACCCCATGGAGCCCTCGGCCGAGCCAGAGCAAAGGCGCCACACGTGTCCCTTTATGAGAACAGAAATTCCCCAGGGAAAGAACAGACCTGCCCAGGGGCCACAATGACCGGAGGGAACGTGAACGTACCTTGGGGAGAAGCCTGCAGAATCTCGGCACGTGGCTTCAACACCGAGATCGGAAGCACTATGGACCTTTCCCCGGGAGACCAGGGCTGAGAGACGCCCAGAGCTCCCAGCAAGGGCCCCGGCCCTCGGCAACCCTGGGCGGGGGGTGGGGGGCTATTAATCCAGCCTGATCTATGCACAGGGAGGGTGGTGGTGGGAGTGCACCGGCCTGAGCCCAGGGACCCCTCCCCCTGCCCAGCCCCCAGCCCAGCCTGCAGGGCCACTCCCCATGGCGGTCACGGCGCTCAGAATGCCCTTGAGCTCTGGCACTCACACGCACACGCGTGCGTTCCCACGGCCACTTCTGCTGGGCGTTACGATTCTTTCTAGCCCTGGCCGGTTGGGCTCAGTGGATAGAGCGTCGGCCTGCGGACCGAAGAAGGGTCCCGGGTTCGATTCTGGTCAAGGGCACGTACCATGACTGCAGGCTCCTCCCCGGCCCGGGCCCTGGTCAGGGCGAGTGCAGGAGGCAACCAATCGATGTGTTTCTCTCTCATCGATGTTTCTCTCTGTCTTTCCCCTCTCTCTAAAAATCAATGGGCCCTAGCTGGTTCGGCTCTGTGGATACAGCGTCGGCCTGCAGACCGAAGGGTCCCAGGTTCGATTCCAGCCAAGGGCACATGCCCGGGTTGCAGGCTCCATCCCCAGTAGGGGGCGTGCAGGAGGCAGCCGATCAGTGATTCTCTCATTATTGATGTTTTTTATCTCTCTCTCCCTCTCCCTCCTCTCTGAAATCAATAAATAAATATATTTAAAAAGAAAGAAAGAAAGAAAGAAAGAAAGAGAGAAAGATGGATCCTCGGATGAGGATTAAAGAAAAAAATATTTCCTTCTGGGAATTCTGAACTTGGAAAATGTCAAAGCCACACCCCACTTGTACAGCAAGGGCCTGGTGTCACCCTCACTCTCCCCTCAGGGGCAGAGCCCCCTTGCTCTGAGCCTCCGGCCTCAGTTCTGACAAGCTTGCTTCTCCGCAGCCCACGGCAGATGCGAGATGCAAATTCAAAGGAGGCAGAGTGGGGTGGGAGCGCGCTGGAGGTGGTGACAGCTGACAGCCAGGGTGCAGGATGAAAAATGACCCAGGGGCGGCCTGGGAGCCTTCGGGGTGGGGCCAGCCATGCCAACACCTCAGTCCACGGTTCAGTGACTAAACCCAGTACCAGGGCGCGGAGTCATCAGGACAGGTTAGGTCACGTTCGAGAACATTCCACATTCCCAGTCCGGCACTCGGGGGACGCAGGGCCACGGGGGCGGGTCCAGGGCTGAGGTTCGGCGACACCACCCTGTAACTGAGCCTGACCCAGTGCAAGCCCGGCAAAGGCATCCATTCTGCCCATCTCCCAGCTGCCGCTGCAGCGCGGTGGCTGCCGGGGGCCCCACGAGGGTCAGAAGGGCCGGGCTCTGAGCCGCTTCTAATGCCACGGAGCCGCCCGGCCAGCCTGGCTCCGTGGTTGAGCATCGATCTATGAACGGTTCAATTCCCGGTCAGGGCACAGGCCTGGGTTGCAAGCTCGATCCCCAGTGTGGGGCGTGCAGGAGGCAGCTGATCCATGATTCTCTCTCATCACTGATAAATCTATCTCTCTCTCTTCCGCTCCCTTCATCTCTGAAATCAATAAAGAATATATATATGAATGCCATGGCCCTGGGCACAGGTTCAGCCTCTCAGAACCCCATCCACCTAACAGAGTACCCCTACCCAAGCGGGCTAGGCTGGCTGCAGATCACGTGAAATATTTGGTGTGCTGAAACTTTTATAAATAGAATGTTACCAGGCCCGGCTGGCGTGGCTCCGTGGTTAAGTGTCGACCTATAAACCAGGAGGTCATGGTTCGATTCTGGGTCGGGCCATATGCCCGGGTTGCAGGCTTGAGCAAGAGGCAGCCAATCAATGATTCTCTCTCATCATTGATGTTTCTCTCTCTCTCTCCTTCTCCCTTCCTGTCACAAATCAATAAAAAAATATATATATATGGTTACTAAAGCCACCTCTTTTTCTTGGTGGCTGGACAGGACATCCTATAACTCAATCAGGGCTAAAGGACAAAGGAGATACCGCCAACCGTACCTTCTGCCTTGGACGTTTTTAAACACAATGAAGCAATTATCGGGGGAGTTTCACAACTATGCAAACTTGAAGACACTCAGACAAAGCCAGAGTCCATTCTAGAAGACAGCTGGCCAGCTGGACCCTTCAAAGCCATTGTCACACACACACACACACACACACACACACACAAACACACACACACAGCAGGGGGGCTGTTCTAGATCAGAAGCTAAGGAAACACAACAGCCAGATGCAAATGCCTGGGCCTTTTTGCATCAGGCAAAGAGCCTGAAAAGCATTTTTGGAAGGGGACTGGGGAGATTTGAATAGGACCATGTTTGCCTTAGAGGGGATTATTAAATTATGGTGATATTCTAGGCGTGATGATAGTATTACAACTCCGTAGGGGAAAGTCCTTGCCCAAGTATTTAGGGGTGAGCCATGATGCTGCCCCCAAGCCACTTGCAAATGATTCAGCCAAAACATTGGAAAGAGCGAGATCAAGCAAACGCAGCAAAATGGTACTAGCTGTACAATGTAGGTGAAGGTTCTAGGCTTGACGTTTTCTTTGCCTTTAAAAAAAAATTTATTCTATGCCCCAACCGGTTTGGCTCAGTGGATAGAGAGTTGGCCTGCGGACTCAAAGGTCCCAGGTTCGATTCCGGTCAAGGGCATGTACCTAGGTTGCGGGCACATCCCCAGTAGGGAGTGTGCAGGAGGCAGCTGATCGATGTTTCTCTCTCATCGATGTTTCTAACTCTCTCTCTCTCTCCCTTCCTCTCTGTAAAAAAATCAATAAAATATATATATATATATTTTTTAAATATATACATTTTTATTGATTTCAGAGAGGAAGGGAGAGGGAGAGAGAGATAGAAACATCAATGATGAGAGAGAGAATCATTGATTGGCTGCCTCCTGCACGTCCCCCACTGGGGATCAAGCCTGCAGCCCGGGCATGTGCCCTTGACTGGAATCGAACCTGGGACCTTTCAGTCCGCAAGCCAACGCTCTATCCACTGAGCCAAACCAGTTAGGGCAATAAAATATTTTAAAAAATAATTTAAAAAAATTTATTCTAGAGATAGAAGGGGGGGAGAGAGAGAGAGAGAGAGAGAGAGAAACATCGATCGGCTGCCCTCAATGGGGGTTGAACCCACAACCTGGGCATGTACCTTTGACCAGGAATCACAGGATGAAGCTCCAACCAACTGAGCCACTGCGGCCAGGGCTACACTTGACATTTTCAGAATAACAAGTTATGAGGAGACCGACTCTGCAGGCTGGTTGTGACTGGTTTTTGCATTTGGGGGGCCAATCTTTGGTTTGTCAGCAACCTGCCCAATATGAGAAGCGATGCACTCCCTGGAGATTGGGCCTTGGTTTCCTCTTTTATTTCTTTCTAATAATTAGTCTATTCATTCACATTGATAGATTTATTTATTTATTTATTGTTAATCCTCACCCGAGAATATTTTTTCCATTGATTTTTAGAGAGAGTGGAAGAGAGAGGGAAAGACAGAGAGAAACATGGATGTGAGAGAAACACATCGATTGGTTGCCTCCCACACGAGCCCCGACCAGGGCCTGCAACCAAGGTACGTGCCCTTGACCGGAATCGAACCCGGGACCCTTTGGTCCACAGGCCGACGCTCTATTCACTGAGCCACACCGGCTGGGCCAGTTTCCTCTTTTGAGCAGGTCCCTTCCAGCTCCCTCTCCGGGGGCCCTATCTCTGCTTCATGCTCACTTAGTTCATCTGGGCCGGGGGCTCGGCGCTGACCGAGCAAGACAGCCGCCCATCAACAGAGAAGAGTCGGAAAAGGACCAACAGCTGGTTTCTGCCACAGGGGACCCCCCGCCTGGCGGCCCTGGGGGAACAGGCACAAACACCCATGACAGGCTCACCCCCAGAGACTTTTAATTTTTAAAAGCCCCCTGGGGTGATGGGAAGGTGCATCAGGACTGAGTACCATCTCCCAGGGGCCGGGTCCTCCGAGCAGAGCTGGACACTCCCGGCTCCTGCTGCCCCCTCCTCCCAGCCATTCCTGACGTCCACCCCCCAGCTGTCCTCGGGGCCATGCCTTCCTCGTCACGCTCCCCTCGCCTTCTCTCCACCTTCCAAACCTCTTGCCTTCTTCAAGGTGGGGCTCAAGGGTCTTTTCTTTTTTAAAATAATTTTATTGATTTCAGAGAGGAAGGGAGAGGGAGAGAGAGAAACATCAACGATGAGAGAGAATCATGGATCGACTGCCTCCTGCACGCCCCACACTGGGGATCGAACCCGCAACCCGGGCATGTGCCCTGACCGGGAATCGAACCCTGACCTGCTAGTTCATAGGTCGGCGCGTAACCACTGAGCCACACTGGCTGGGCTCAAGTGTCTTTTCAGCAAGCCCATGCCAGCTTCTCCCCAGGAGGGCGGGGCCTTCAAGGCCACACCCAGGGCCTGGGTCCCATTCTCGGGCAGCAGGAAATCGGAGGAAGGCTTTAGGCAAGGCGGTGGGTGGGGGTTGGGGGTGGGGGTGGGAGGGGTGGGAAGCACCAGGATCCCTTGGCTGCTGTGAAAATCCTCTGGTGACAGTGTGAAGAGGGTGAGGGAAGACAGGATAGTGCCCCCCTGGGCTTATCTGGTTAACCCTACACCCCCCGAGCTCCAGCCCAGGCCTTTACAGAAGCCACCGTCTTGGGAACGACAGCCAGGCCTGTCGCCAGGGCTCAGGGGCTGTCACAGGAAGAATGAAGCCGGCTTTCTTTCCACGGCGGCCAGTGGGGCTGACAGCTGAATGTGGGGAGGAGGTGGGAGTGAAGAACGCTCACAATGAGATTCATCCAGGCTCCCGATGGGCAGGGACCATCTGGACTGGGCCAGAGGCTGCCCAAGGGCCGTCCCTCGTCCCTCGTCCCTAAGTGGGGGAAGGCGCCGGCTCCAGCCACTCCAGGGAGCGGCCTCGGTATCCAAGGAGCGACGTGAAACTCAAAAGGGACCAAATGGACGGCTGAGAAACGTCACACAGCAAACACAGAAAGGGTTTTCCTCCCATAAACGCAATGGCGAGAGGAAGAGAGGAATGGAGAGGGAGGGGTGGGGAGGGCAGCAAGGATGGAGGGGAAGGCAGACAGAGGGGATGGGAGGGAGGGCCGGGCAGGAGGCATCCTGAGGTTACAGAGCCAGGGAGAGACGGGGCAAGAGGGGCGAAAGGAGAAGCTGCCGAAGTCACTCCAACCCTCCACAGAAGTGCCCGTGGGAAAGGGGGGGGGGGGTGGGTGGGAGACAGGTCTGGGGACTCAGCGGGTCTGGAGTCCCTCTTCGACCAAAACGAAGCCCAATTTAAATATATATATATATATTTTTTTTTTAAATATATTTTATTCATTTTTTACAGAGAGGAAGGGAGAGAGATAGAGAGTTGGAAACATCGATCAGCTGCCTCCTGCACATCTCCCACTGGGGATGTGCCCGCAACCCAGGTACATGCCCTTGACCGGAATCGAACCTGGGACCTTTCAGTCCGCAGGCCGATGCTCTATCCACTGAGCCAAACCGGTTTCGGCTATATATATATTTTTTATTGATTTCCTAGAAGAAGGGAGAGGGAGCGAGAGATAGAAACATCATTGACCGGCTGCCTCCCGCACGCCCCCTACTGGGGATCGAGCCCACAACCCGGGCAGGTGCCCTTGACCAGAATTGAACCCGGGACCCTTCAGTCCTCAGGCCATCGCTCTATCCACTGAGCCAAACCAGCTAGGGCGAAATTATTTATTTAAATATTTTTTAAAAATATATTTTATTGATTTTTTTACAGAGAGGAAGGGAGAGGGTTAGAGAGTTAGAAACATCGATGACAGAGAGAGACATCGATCAGCTGCCTCCTGCACACCCCCCACCGGGGATGTGCCCCCAACCAAGGTCCATGCCCTTGACCAGAATCGAACCCGGGACCCTTGAGTCCGCAGGCCGACGCTCTATCCACTGAGCCAAACCGGTTAGGGCTATTTAAATATTTTTTAAAAATTCTCACCCAAGGATATTTTTCCATTGATTTCTAGAGAGAGTGGAAGAGAGAGGGGAAGACAGAGAGAAACATCGATGTGAGAGAAACACATCGATTGGCTGCCTCCTGCACGTGCCCCGACTAGGGCCCAGGCCGGGGAGGAGCCTGCAACCGAGGTACATACCCTTGACTGGAATCGAACCCAGGACCGTTAGGTCCGCAGGCCAATGCTCTAACCACTTAGCAACACAGGCCAGGGCCAGGGTGCCTGGGGCTCATGGCTGTGCCTTCGCCATCTTGAAATTCGTGCTCATTTTCCAACCTCCGGGGCCTCATGTTCATTGCGCACCGGGCCCTGCACGCGGAGCAGCCGGTCGGGGCTGACCTTTCAGCGGCCGTTTGCTAGAAAGGAGAGCAGGAAGGCAGGGGCGGCTCTGCGGCTGCTGCCTGTTTGCTGACCAAACACAGGTCCCCAGCGTTGTTGACTCAGCCATTAGGCCTGAGCAAGCACAGGGCTTCCCTCCCAGCCCAAGAGCCAGCACCTCGCGGATGAAATGCGTGAGGAGCCCTCGCCGGTGTGGCTTAGGGGATAGAGCATCAGCCTGCGGACTGAAGGGTCGCCGGTTCGATTCCGGTCAAGGGCACATGCCCGGGTTGTGGGCTCGATCCCAGTAGGGGGCGTGCAGGAGGCAGCCGATCCATGATGCTCTCTCATCACGGATGTTTCTCTCTCTCTCTCTCTCTCTCTCTCTCTCCCTTCCTCTCTGAAATCAATAAAAAAGAAATATGTGGGGACTGTCATCGCTGGAGAAGCCGTGAGGGTGTACACACACACACACACACACACACACACACACACACGGCACAATATGGCCCTGGCCCAGAGCGACAGAGAGGAGAGCCGCTTCTGTGGGAGGCGAGGGGTCTGAGCAGCCAGCCTCAGCTCGTCACTGACACCCCGAAGTCAGAGTGGGTGCTTGGGAACAAGACCACGGCCAAGGCCATTCCCAGCCCAGCCCCTCCCCTGACCGTGCACCCCTTCTCTGCTGGTCCTTCACTCCAGGGCCCAGATGCAGACCAGGGACTCCCCCCCAACTCCCAACACTATCCTGGGCTCTCCACCCACCAGAACCTTCTGACTGAAGACTCAATCCTGACTCCCCTCCACCGGCTGGGAGATCTTGGGGTGTGCGGGTCACAGGTACGAAGAAGGAAAGTGAGCGGACGGGGCCGCGGGCTGGAAGTGCCCAAATATTCAAGACCAGGTCTGGCCGGACCGAAGCCACCTCTTTTTTATTTTTATTGATTTCAGAGAGGAAAGAAGTGGGAGAGAGAATCAGAAACATCCATGATGAGAGAGAACCATGGACCGGCTGCCTCCTGCACGCCCCACACTGGGGACCGAGCCCGCAACCTGGGCCGGTGCCTTTGACCAGAATCGAACCGGTTACCGTTCAGTCCACAGGCCGACGCTCTATCCACTGAGCTAAACCAGCCACCCCTGAGGCCACCTCTTCAACTATCTCGCTCCCCTGTGGGCCAACCTGCTCTTCTGAAGGGGCGGCACCATGTCCAAGGTCAGATGACCGAAACCTCTGAGGCCCAACCTGTGCGTGACTTGGGAGAGACCCAAATCCTCACAGGTGGCAGGCGTGCGAGGGAAACGCACCTGCGGGCGACACCCGAGGAAGGCGGAACCCAGGGGCCAGAACAGGGCCAGGCTCGGCGACATGCGAGGGTGTCCTGGCCCCAGGGCAGCGGGAGGGCAGGCAGGACTCCTAGGAGGGGGCAGGCCTCCTCGCTGCTGGGGGAGGGGGCCCTGCAGGAACTGAGTGAATCAGCAGGAACCCATGGCTGTTTCCTGACAACCCCACCAGCAGCGCGCACACACACACACACACACACACATATACACACGCGCACACGCACACACAGGAATTCGGAAATGGGAGGGCAGCTGGCAACTTCCTGGAGACCCACAATGCAATCCACTCTGGCAAATAACGTAGACAAAGCAACCCGAGGAAGCCTGCTTTCCCCCGGGCAGACGTGTGCGGGCCTTTAGGATGTTCTCTCACTCCCATCTCGCACGAGAGCCCGCCCAGGAGGGACTGCTGTTCCCTGTTGGCTCGATTCTGAGGCGTGAAGAAGGCGAGTGATGCCCGGCCAGTGTGGCTCAGTGGTTGGGCGTCGACCTATGAGCCAGGAGATCACGGTTCCCATTCCGGGTCAGGGCACATGCCCGGGTTGCAGGCTCGATCGCCAATGGGGGTTATTCAGGAGGCAGTTGATCAATGATTCTCCCTCATTGATGTTTCTCTCTCTCTCCCTCTCCCTTTCTCTCTGAAATCAATTAAAAATATATATATAAAAAGAAGAAGGAGGAGGAGGAGGAGCAGGAGGAAAGTGAGTGGACAGGCTACAGGCTGGAAGCGTCTAAGTCCGTGGCCCCTTGCGTGTGGCTCTTCCACAAAATACCACGTGCGGGCGCGCACGTACAGTGCGATTGAAACTTGGTGGCCCATGCGCAGAAGTCGGTATTTTGTGGAAGAGCCGGTGTTTTGTGGAAGAGCCACACTCAAGAGGCCAAAGAGCCGCGTGTGGCTCGCGAGCCGCGGTTTGCCGACCACTGGTCTGTTTTCAAGTCCAGATCTGGCCGGACCCTGAGACCACCTCTTAAACCACCTCGCTCCACCGTGGACCAACGAGCCTCTCCCACAGGCTGCACAACCGGTGTTCAGACGGGTCCTATGGGACAAGCTGAGGGGCTCAGAACAGCAGCAGCTGGCGTGGCGGCCGACCCCTGCTGCATGCACTGGCCTGTTGGGATGGAGGGTGAGGGTGTGAATTTCCCCCCCCTCGCCCCTCCCTCTTCTGCCTCTCACACTCTCACCGCTTGTAGAATGCCCTGCGCTTCTCAAACGCCCTGGGCTGGAGGGCCAGCCTCATTCGAATCCCTCAAAGAACCAACATTACCAGGCAGCTCCTGGTCCTGGGACTGGCCACATGAGGTCCAGGACGCCCACACTGGCCCACACCCTGTTCAAGATGCGGCTGCCAATCACCCCCTGGGGCGTCGTCATGGCAACGTCACACTATTTAAAAGTCTCTAAGCATCCCTCTCCACTTCCACACTTAGCTCCCCTTGGCCGGGCAACACCATGCAAGGCAGCTTCAGTCCACAACCCGTACTTCTGTATGCTACTGGCCTAAGGTTGTACGATAGTGTTTATACATTTGAGAATGTTAGATGCAGCCCTAGCTGGTTTGGCTCAGTGGATAGAGCGTCAGCCTGCGGACTGAAGGGTCCCGGGTTCGATCCCAGTCAAGGCCCCTGGTCAGGGCGCATGCGGGAGGCAACCAATCGATGTGTCTCTCTCACATCGATGTTTCTCTCTGTCTCTCCCCCTCCTTCCCACTCTCTCTAAAAATCAATGGAAAAATACCCTCGGGTGAGGATTAACAGAAAATTAGAAAATAATAATAGCCGAAACCAGTTTGGCTTAGTGGATAGAGCGTTGGCCTGCGGACTGAAAGGTCCCAGGTTCGATTCTGGTCAAGGGCATGTACCTGGGTTGCAGGCTCATCCCCAGTAGGAGATGTGCAGGAGGCAGCTGATCGATGTTTCTCTCTCATCGATGTTTCTAACTCTCTATCTCTTTCCCTTCCTCTCTGTAAAAAATCAATAAAATATATTTTTAAAAAATAATAATAATAATAAAGTAAAATCAATAAACATACCCTTAAAAAAAGAATTTTAAATGCAGACGTATATGTTTCCTCTGGGATGTAAATTCTACTCATAGGTAAGAGAACCTCAAATCTGCCTGTTCTTCATATTCCAAACATGCATTCTTCCTTAATTGCCACCTTTTTTTGGGGGGTGGGGGGGGAGTGGTTGTTTAAATTTCCACAGGCTGTCTCGCCTGCTTCTCCTCTCTTGTAAAAACAGAAAATAATACATTTAAGTTTCTGAAGTGTTCTTGGAATTTGCATTCAGCTACACGTGGCCCGCTGAGCTCCTCGGAGCAGAGGTTTGTAGAGACGACGTCCTGCCAATGAGAAACCCCCAGGTACTCAGGCTAGAGTACAAAGCTTGCAATCCTCCTCCGCCTTCCTCACTCTGCTGGGCTCCCCCAGATGAAAACGGGGTTCTGTGAATCCCAGCCCAAGCACTTGCAGGTTTCATCGGAAGGAAAAGGCCGCTACAACTGTCCCCGATCGGCCCAAGTTGGCCACAACGAGACTGACAGGTAGGGACCACCTGAAGCCATTCTGAGACGCCGAGTCTTTTGTATTTATTTATTTTATTTTTTACAGAGAGGAATTTTTTTTTTTTAAATATATTTTATTGATTTTTTACAGAGAAGAAGGGAGAGGGATAGAGAGTTAGAAACATCGATGAGAGAGAAACATCGGTCAGCTGCCTCCTGCACATCTCCTTACTGGGGATGTGCCGGCAACCAAGGTACATGCCCTTGACCGGAATCGAACCTGGGACCCTTCAGTCCGCAGGCCAACGCTCTATCCACTGAGCCAAACCGGTCAGGGCTGAGACGCTGAGTCTTGAGCCCTTCCCAAATCCCGTGGATTCGGGGCTGGACACAGGGAACTGCATTTTAATGACTTCTCCCCAGCAGGAAAGAACAAACTATGTGGCCACTGCAAATGCCCCTGCTACACAGGAACCGGGAGTAATGGGGCATGACCCGTGGCTCCCAATGTTGGTCTTGGAAAAGCAAAACAAGCCCCAACAAAACCAACTGGGTTTCTTCCAGGCGGGCAAGCGCTTTGCAAAGCCCTGGCATCGAAAGCCAAAATCCCGTTTGCTTATTTGTTCCTCCACTCGGCGCTCAGCTGGGCCCGGTCATAAACACTCAGCAAACGGTCAACTGTCATTGTTCCAGACGAGGGAGAGGGAGTGAAAGCCCAGAGGCGCGTGATTGGCTGAAAGTCAAATGCTTAGCGAAACCAAGAGGTGCCCTGGAACTCATGCCTCTTTCTCTGGGCCTCAGTTTCCGCCAATGGGAGAGCATAGTGGCTAATTCCTGTGGTTGCTGTGAAAATTAAGGGAATGGTGTTGTCAATGCACTCAGCCTGCCCTCTAGTAAGCACTCAATCGATAATCCTATATAAGAAAAGCATAATATGCAAATCAACCAAATGGAGGAATGACCAGCCGGCAAGGGGCGGGGCCAGCGAGCAGGCGGGGCCAGGCCAGCCAGTGCAGTGAGTCTGAACAAAGACAAAATGGGGGTGGGGGAGGGGGGAAATACTCCTCACACCAACCCAACCACTTCTGGTGAGTTTCTCCCTGGTTTCTTCGAGCATGCGGTTTTTGCGTGGTTTTGATCATGGTGCGTACAATCTGACGTCCCGCTGGACGACACAAGCAACTTTCCATGTTGCTTGTTCGTAAGCAATAATCCATGTTCCATACTTTTTTCTATTGATTTTTTACAGAGAGGAAGGGAGAGGGATAAAGCGTTAGAAACATCGATGAGAGAGATCGATCAGCTGCCTCCTGCACACCCCCTTCTGGGCATGTGCCCGCAACCCAGGTACATGCCCTTGGCTGGAATCGAACCTGGGACCATTCAGTCCCCAGGCCGACATTCTATCCACTGAGCCAAACCGGTTAGGGCAATCATCCATGTTCTTAAACACAGAAGCTCCTGGGAGCGTACAGAGCACCATGGGCCTGCCCATCCTTGCGATGAAGAACATTCCGACCGCTTCTAATGTGTCCACCCTGCCCAAGAAATGCCTTCATGCGTTCATGCAGAGAGAAGATGAAGGGGAGAAGCAAAAGTTGTGTAATCCGATGGTGTCAGAGGGGTTGAATAACGCCATTGTGTGAACCTGGGCAAGTTACTCAACCTCTTTGAACTTCAACCCCCCCCCCCCCACACACACACACCCAACACGGGCATACGGCTTCTTTCATACCATTGCTGAGAGGGCTAAATAGGAGACCATCGGAAAGCCACCCAACACAGGGCCTGATACTCCAGAAACGCACACTCTCTTTTCTCTTACGTGCCAGGCGGCCGTGACTTTGACCCCTGAATGCCTTCTCCAGGGTGAGGACAATCTGCAGAGATACCCTTGGGGCCCAGGGCAGTGGCTTCCCAAACCCTCTGCGAGGATTGCTAAATTCTGGGAGATTGAGGATTCTCAAGTTCCAGAATTCAGGGGAGAAGGGATATGTGTTCTGCAACTTCAAAATGAGTCAGGACAAAAATATATACATGGACAGATGAGACGCAGACGGCAAATGCTAGTCTCTGTTATAGCTAGTCATGGGTGTATGAGTATTTACGGTGGCGTTCTTTCAACTTTCTGACGCGTTTGAACATTTTCAAAATGAAACCTTGAAAAACAACTTTTGCGAATTTGAAAGGTAAAAAAGAAAGATGGTATCGTACTCTAAACGCTTGCACTGCATTCATTCACCCACGTGTTCGACGAATATTAAATCTGAATAGTGTCTGTCATGCGGTGAGTTGAGCTGGTCTTGAACTTCATGGAGCTCACTTTTATCTTCAAGTTTAAATCTTCTTTTAAAACTATGTGTGTGTTTTTATTTTTAGAGAGAGAGGAAGGGAGAGGGAGAGGAAGGAGAGGGAGAGAGAGAGGGAGAGAAACATCAATCGGCCGCCTCCTGTACGCACCCCGACCAGGGATTGAACCTACAACCTGGGTGTGTGCCCTATGTCTGGAATCGAACCCAGGACCCTTCAGTCTGTAGGCCGATGCTCCATCCACTGAGCCAAACCAGCTAGGGCTGAAATAGATATTCTTTTTTTTTTTTTTAAATATATTTTATTGATTTTTCACAGAGAGGAAGGGAGAGAGATAGAGAGAGTTAGAAACATTGATGAGTGAGAAACATCAATCAGCTGCCTCTTGCACATCCCCCACCGGGGATATGCCCGCAACCCAGGTACATGCCCTTGACCGGAATCGAACCCGGGACCTCTCAGTCCGCAGGCTGACGCTCTATCCACTGAGCCAAACCGGTTTCGGCTGAAATAGATATTCTCAATCATGCTAAGAATGCACCCTTCTGTTCCTTTTCTTGGTGCATGGATTAGGCAGAAATGGTTATTCGATTTTTAATCCATGTTCCCCTGCATACATTGGAATCAATCGCTTTTGCTTCTTTAACCCATTAGTAATGACGTAGTTACTATATTAAGCTTTCCTAACATCGACCGCCCCCCCATCCCTTGCCCCCTTGGGGTTATGGTGGATGACTTGTTTAATATAGTATTGAATTCTGTTTCCGACATAGCATTTTCATTCTTTAATATGGCCTCTTTATCATGTTTTAATATCAGGCTTCTTTTGCTTTGTAGGATGAATTGGTGAGCTCTCCGCCTTTTGCTAAGCCATGGAATAGCTCAGCCTTATTAGTAGGATCAAAATGGACATAATTACCTGGCCAAACCACTTGGGACCAGTGTTTTTGGGTAGAGGCGGTAATGCTCTCATAACGTTCTCAACTTTTTTCTCCATTGGCAGCATATGCATTTTCAGAAAAGTATTCATTTAACGGAGGTTTCCAAATTTGAGCATACTGTGCATGCATTTTTATTTTTAAAAATCTCTTCGAACTGCGGGCTTGATCCCCAACATGGGGCGTGCAGGAGGCAGCCGATCAATGGTTCTTTCTCATCATTGGTGTTTGCCTTTCTCTCCTTCTCCCTTCCTCTCGGAAATCAATAAAAATATATCTTTTTAAAAAATCTCTTGCAATGTCTCATTCCTATTTTTTTTTTCCTTTCTGTCTTTTACTTCTCAAATAGATTTGCCAGGTTCGTCTATTTTATTGTTTGTTTGAAAACACCATCAGCGCTTGGATATATTTGGGAATGTCGCAGTGATTCTGTTTCCTAATTCGTTTATTTCTGCTTTTATCTTTACTATTTTTTCTTCCTGTTTTCCTTAGGGGCTGTTTTTATTCTTTTTGGTGTTTTTTTTTTTTTTTTCCCCTAAGATCTCAGGCTAAATGCTTGATTTATTCTCTTTTTCTCTCTCTCTCTCTCCTTAATAATAAAAGCATTTAAGGCTATGAGAATAGTGCCAGATGTCTTCCATAGGTTTGGTTCTATGGCATTCTGGCCTTCCATGCTTTCTAAATATTTGTCCCTATACTAGTACACTTTATTTCTCCCAATAGCAATTTAGGAGAGTCTCTTGAATTTTTTCAAGTGGTTGGGGTTTTCTTTTTTTTAATCCTCACCTGAGGATATTTTTCCATTGATTTTTAGAGAGAGTGGAAGGGACGGGAAGACAGAGAGAAACATCGATGTGAGAGAAACACATCCATTGGTTGCCTCCTGCACGAGCCCCGACCAGGGCCCAGGCCGGGGAGGAGCCTGCAACCAAGGTACATGCCCTTGACTGGAATCGAACCCAGGACCCTTTGGTCCACAGGCCGACGCTCTATCCACTGAGCCTCACCAGCTAGAGTGGGGTTTTCTTTTAGTCTGTTTAAATGTGCAATAGTTGGGCTTACTGACAGTGATCAGAGGACTCCTTGGTTGGCACCATTTCTGTCTGGGGTAGAATATACATTCTTGCACTTGCTTACTGGTGGCTGACAGAAATGTTTGCAAAGCATACCAGGTAAGCTCGCTTGCAACACCCAAATGCTTTTAAAAAGTGTTTGCTTGTGCCTGGCCAGCGTGGCTCAGTGGTTGAGCACCAACCTATGAACCAGAAGGTCACGGTTCGATTCCCGGTCACGGTACCTGCCTGGGTTGCAGGCTTGATCCCCAGTGTGGGGCGTGAGGAGGTGATGGAACTAAGATTCTCTTTCTTCGCTGATGTTTCTATCTTTCCCTCCCTCTCCCTTTCTCTCTGAAATCAATAAAAATATATTTAAAAATTAAAAATAAAAGTGTTTGCTTGCCATAATGCTGTGGCAATTGAAAAAGAAAAAGGATGCCCTAATCAGTTTGGCTCAGTGGATAGAGCATCGGCCTGCGGACTCGAGGGTCCCAGGTTCAATTCCGGTCAAGGGCATGTACCTTGGCTGTGGGCACATCCCCAGTAGGGAGTGTGCAGGAGGCAGCTGATCGATGTTTCTAACTCTCTATCCCTCTACCTTCCTCTCTTTAAAAAAAATCAATAAAATATATTTTTTGAAAAAAGAAAAAGAAAAAGGATATAAAGTTCAATGTGCCTGTAACCAGGTTTAAAATACAGTCTTATTTACATATGAGCATTGAAGTAGACTGTTGAGGAGATAGATACAGGTACTAAGCAGTGTGGGTAATTTCTAATTGGTGAGCTTACGGGCACTTTTTACTTTCTTTCCATTTCCCTATATGTTCAAATTTTCCATAGAAGCCTAAGATTTACTACTTCAATAATAAGATCTCTTGAAATGTGTGTTTACCTAAAGTTTGATAAGAGACATGCTCTGCTCCGAGCTTTGTCTTTGCAAGGATTCTCCCTAAAAGTTGAGGGAGTTACCAAGATGAACTTGAGAAATAACTACATTTGGACCTCAAACACGTGGCCGTATTTCCCCAAAGCTGCCCGGTCAGCATATGTGATGGAAAACATCCAGAGAGATGCCCTGCCTGGTTTGGCTCAGCGGATAGAGCGTCGGCCTGCGGACTAAAAGGTCCCGGGTTCGATTCTGGTCAAGGGCACATGCCCGGGTTGCCGGCTCGATCCCCAGCAGGGGGCGTGCAGGAGGCAGCCGATCCATGATTCTCTCTCATCAAGGATGTTTCTATCTCTCTCTCCCTCTCCTTTTCTCTCTGAAATTAAACGTTAAATAAAACAAACAAACTCCAGAGAGATCGACAAGCCTGGTTCGTGACTGCCCGTCCTGCCAGGGTGAGAAAGGACAAGAGAGAGAAGAGGTGTGATGATGGGAAGCCGGGGGCGGAGGGGAGAAGGGGTCGCTTCCACTTGGTTCCTGGGAGACCCCTCACTTCATTAGCTGTGCCAGGCGGATGCACTGCGCAGGTGCGGCACTACCTGGTCTCACTCCTCTCCAGCTTTATGCCTATAACCAGGAGTCAGCTCGCACGCACCGGCGTCTTTCCTGTCTCTCTACCCTCCATCCTCACTGACACCCGAATCCTCCTCTGTGGGCCTTAGAAGTCTCCCCCCAGCCTGGCGGGGAGCCTGGGGCCGCTGAGTCCGAGGGAAGAAGAGGCTCTTAGGAAGTCTTGGAAGCCCTGGCCGGGTGGCTCATTAGTTAGAGCGCCGTCCTGATACCCCAAGACTGTGGGTTTGCCAAGGTTGCAGATTTGCCAAGGTTGCGGGTTCGATCCCCAGTCAGGGCACATACGAGAGGCAACAATGAACACATACGTAAGCGAAACAACAGCCCTAGCCGGTTTGGCTCAGTGGACAGAGCGTCAGACCTGCAGACTGAAGGGTCCCGGGGTTCGATTCCGGTCAAGGGCACATGCCCGGGTTGCGGGCTTGATTCCCAGTGCGGGGCGTGCAGGAGGCAGCCCATCAGTGATTCTCTCTCATCTATGATGTTTCTATCTCTCCCTCTCCCTTCTCTCTGAAATCAATAAAAATGTATTTTTAAAAAATAAGTGGAACAACAAATTGATGTCTCTCTCCTCTCTCTCAAATCAAGTAAGAAATAAAAAAACACACCCTGGTGGAAACATTTCAGTTGGGGTTATTTCTTGGGGAGTTTGAGGAAACACAACCAAGCATAGAGAACGTGCCTTTGCAAATGATCTGTAAACAGCTGGTGGAAAGCAGCCAGCTTCGTTGAAATGAGAAGGAATTCAAGCGAGTGTTATACTTATTCCTCTAAAGGGTTTCTCAACTCTCAGATCAACATTTCCAAGGGGATTTCCCCCACTGGATTCAACAACAAGCCAAGCCCCAAGGCCCCTGGTTTATGCCAGAGTGAGCTGTCATATCGCTTCTTTGCTCAGAACCCACTGGCGGCTCCCACAGGGGACGTCTGGATGGAGTCCAGGCCTTTGGACGCATTCCCAGATCAGCCCCTACCGACCCCTCCAGCTTCGTCTCCTGCCACCCTACCTACACATCCTATCCAACCACCACTGACTCTTCAAATGCGCCTCTTCTTCCTGCCTTTGCGCCCCTTGTCGGCTGAGACTCAGCTAAACGCCACCTCCACCAGGCAGCCCTCCCTGCTTGCGCACCTCCCTGTCCTCACCATGTTCCAAGAGCTAACTTCCCGTGATCTTGTTAACACATCCACTATCCCCCTCTGGGGACAGAGGCCATGTCGTTCCCCTTTATGTCACGGAGTCTAGCACATACTGGGTGCTCGATAAATGTTTGCTGATTGAATAAAGGAATAAAGAAATGACTAAGGGAGATATAAGAAAAAAAGCCTCTGGACCTACTCCCATGAGGAGCAATCTTCTCAATCCATTCCTGCCTTTGAAGGAAAGGGCAGCCCTGTCTGTGTTTAATGCACTTTTCATACCACAGAAGTCCCCAAGGCCCCCTGCCCAGGTCAGAAGCTGGACACACAGGGAGCAGACACTCAACTCCACCTCAGGGCACCCGGACCCGACACCCTCACCCTGGGACCCAACACTCCTCACACCGCTGGGGGCGGTGCCGCGCCTCTCCCAGGACACCAGGGCTTTCCACTACCTGTGCCCTCGTGGGTCCAACACCAGTAAAAGTGCACCCCTGGCCTGACCAGTGTGGCTCAGTGGTTGAGCATCAACCTATGAACCAGGAGGTCACGGTTCGATCCCCGGTCAGGGCACATGCCCGGGTGGCGGGCTCGATCCCCAGTGTGCGGCGTGCAGGAGGCAGCCAATCCATGATTCTCTCTCATCATGGATGTTTCTCTCTCTCCCTCTCCCTTCCTCCCTGAAATCAATAAAATTATAACAACAACAACAATAATAATAATAAAGTGCACCCCTGTTTTCCCCACATCTTAATGGCCCAGGAAGCGAAGGGACACGTTTCACGGGCATCTAAGGTGGCAGGACGGAATCGATAACATCGCTGTCACCAACGGGGAGGCATGGGATGGGGACGGGTCACCCAGGCCAGAGAGGCAGGACCGGGCAGATAAGGGCTCTCACCCACCAGACAGATAACGGGACTGAAATGACAAAGCAGCTAGGAGCGGGCGCAGTGCGTGGAGAGAAAGGAAGAGCGTATTAAATTTTAAACAAAGCCCACCCCCGGGGAGCCTCCCGCCTCCTCTGCTCTCCCAACCGCGCCTCCTGTTTCCAACACACGAGTCGTCTGGTTCATAGAAACCGAAACGACCCTCATCTCCAGGGGCCGGGTTCTGTGTTGTTGTTGTCTGCAACCCAACGGGCAGCAGCTGGCAGGCTGTGTCTCTGGGGGGAGGCAGCCGTGGCCTTCCCGCCAGGCCTGAGCAAGCCGCGAGGCCTGGGACCGGGCCCCTGGTCCGGAGGGTGGCGGGGGCTGGGAGCCAGAGCGGGGTGGGTGCAGGGAAAGAGCTGTGACACACTGGGGTGTGCCAGGTCCGGAAGGTGGGCACCAGCTCGAGTGTCACCAGGAGCGAAGAGGAAGGAAGGTGGCTAAGAAGTAGGGGAGGTCCCTAGCCGGTGTGGCTCAGTGGATAGAGCGTCGGCCTGCGGACTGAAGGGTCCTGGGTTCGATTTCGGTCAAGGGCACATGCCCGGGTTGCGGGCTCGATCCGCAGTGGGAGGCGTGCAGGAGGCAGCCGATCAATGATTCTCTTTCATCATTGATGTTTCCATCTCTCCCTCTCCCTTCCTCTCTGAAATCAATAAAAAATATATTTTAAAAAAGAAAGAAATAGAACTCCTCGGAGGCCTCACCCACGACCACGGAGCCTGTGCGGGGAGGAAGAGCCATTCAGCCTAAGCAATGTGGCTGCCCTGGTAATGCCACCAAACCTCCCTCCTGTGCCCCCACCTGCCCAAGGTGGCACCCGAGGAACTGGGCTGCAAGGGCTGAAGCTACGGGCAGAGGCACTGCCCTGGCCAGGACCGGGGGGACAGAGCTTGAGGTCTCCACAGGAAGCCCTCCGTTCCCCCACCTCCCCCGACAAACACCAGCACAGCCAAGGAGAACCAACTCTGGTCTCTGGAGTTGGGGCCACATGCTTGTTTTTTTAATATTTTTATTCATGTCAGAGAGGGAGAGAGAGAGAGAGAAACACTGATGTGAGAGAGACATCAACCAGTTGCCTCCCGTATGAGCCCCCACTAGGGTCAGGGAAGCGAACCCATAACCCAGGTATGTGCCTCAACTGAGAATCGAACATGCAACCCTTTGGTGTAAGGGCCAACGCTCTAACCACTGAACCATGCTGGCCAGGGCCCGATGGAATTTTTAATAACATATTTAAGTAAAAGCAAAAAAAAAAAAGGTAACAAGATGGTACATTCATTATGATCTCATGTTTTAAAATGACAAAATATAGCCCGGCCGGTGTGGCTCAGCAGTTGAATGAGGTCACGGTTCGATTCCCGGTCAGGGCACAGGCCCAGGTTGCGGGCTCCATCCCTAGTAGGGGGCGTGCAGGAGGCAGCCGATGGATGATTCTCCCTCGTCATGGATGTTTCCATCCTCTTTCCCTCTCCTTTCCTCTCTGAAATCAATAAAAACATATTTTAAAAATTAAAAAATATATTCTAAAAGTATATATATATATATATTATACTAAAATATTAATAATTATAGGTGGTTTTTGTTTTCTCCTTCTTGCTTGTTTTCCGAATTTTCTACAACCATCATAAATCTCTTTGTAACAAGGAAAAAAAAAATCAATAAAAGCTATTTTCTGAAAAACAAAAGGAAGAGATCCGAGATCCAAGAGACTGTTCATTCCTTGGACATTCGGATCTGAACTCGATCTGGAAAGAAACAGAACTGGACCGACACATCTTAAAACCACTGCGGACTATTTCAAGGACTAAGAGGTGGTTTCCAGGGATGAGGAAGTGAGATCTGGAAGAAGCCTCAAGTCCGTGCAGGAACGGTGACAGCCCCAGGAGGGGGCCACATCCCCAGGACACCCAGCACCCCACTTTCTGTCCCTGGAGAAACGGGGGGGGGGGGGCGCGAGATGGCAGCCAGCAGAGGGGTCCAGGTGTGAAAAGGCAAAACAAACGTTACATTCGTCCCCGGATCAACAAAAGGACAATGGCCATCTTTTCTGACAATGAATTCAAAGCGGAGGAAAAGAAGGGGGGACCAGTTCCAGAGCTGAGATGGTTAATCTACCTGGAGAGAGGGGATGAATTTTTTTAAAATATATTTTATTGATTTTTTTACAGAGAGGAAGGGAAAGGGATAGAGAGTTAGAAACATCAATGAGAGAGAAACATTGATCAGCTGCCTCCTGCACACCCCCCACTGGGGATGTGCCCGCAACCCAGGTACATGCCCTTGACCGGAATCGAACCCGGGACCCCTCAGTGCGCAGGCCGACGCTCCATCCACTGAGCCAAACCGGTCAGGGCGAATTTTTACAACTAAGGCATAAAGGCCCCAAACTAGAAGTTTGACAGAGAAATTCTGACGAGTTCTACAATGGAAGCAAAAGAACTCGGCTGAGCCCAGTGGCGTGGCTCAGTGGTTGAGCATCAACCTAGGAACCAGGATTCCCAGTCAGTGCCGATGCCCGCAGTGGGGAGCGTGCAGGAGGCAGCCAATCATGATTCTCTCTCATCAATGATGTTTCTATCGCGCTCTCCCTCTCCCTTCCTCTCTGAAATCAATAAAAATATATTTTAAAAAAACTCGGCTAATATGACTGGCAAGTTTTTCTGGGTAACGAGCTAGAACACAAGTCAATGACGGAGTGGATCGCCTGGGAGGACGTTAAGATACTCAGAATGCCCTAACCGGTTTGGCTCAGCGGATAGAGCGTCGGCCTGCGGACTCAAGGGTCCCAGGTTCAATTCCAGTCAAGGGCATGTACCTTGGTTGCGGGCACATCCCCAGTGGGAGGTGTGCAGGAGGCAGCTGATCGATGTTTCTCTCTCATCGATGTTTCTAACTCTCTATCCCTCTCCCTTCCTCTCTGTAAAAAAAACTCAATAAAATATATTTTTTTAAAAAAAGATACTCAGAATGTGCCATTTACAGAAGCCGGGCTGTGCCGAGGGAGGGCCTGGAGCCCAGGGGAGGAAAAATCCCACGGGGCATGCACTTAATTATTCAAGGGAAAACCGAGGAGCAAGGGGAGGAGCCTGCGTTCTTCAGTCCTCTTTCTGATCGAAAGCTTTAAGGTCTGTCTCAAATCTCAAAATCCCTCCACGTGGCGAGCGGTTACTGGGTGTCTCCTGCCCACTCGTGCACTCAGCAAAGAGCTGGGTGCAAAGTCTGCACGGGCACAGATCTGTGACGTGCAAGGATTTCCACTCCCATCGGCCAGACAATGAAAACGGACAGGGTGGGTCCTTAGGGTGCAGGAGCCAGCAGTACAGGCGACAGCGTGTTGGACGCGCCAGCTCCGGCCACAGATCCCAGGGTCTTCCCACCCCCATGAGCATTCTGGCCTCAGCCCCAAAGGACCTGCCTCTGTCTTTCTTTCTAATTCTTTTTTTTTTTTTTTAAGTATTTTTATTGATTTCAGAGAGGGAGAGAGAGAGAGAAACATCAATGATGAGAGAGAATCATGGATCGGCTGCCTCCTGCACGCCCCCTACTGGGGATCGAGCCTGCAACCCATGTGCCCTGACCGGGAATCGAACCGTGACCTCCTGGTTCATAGGTCGATGCTCAACCACTGAGCCATGCTGGCCAGGCTCTTTTTTTTTTTTAATTCTCACCCAAAGATATGTTTTTATTGATTTTGAGAGAGAGATCGAGAGAGGGAGAGACATCGATGAGAGAGAAACACCGATTGGTTGCCTCTTGAACATGCCGACTGGAAATCGAACCCGCAACCTAGGAATGTGTCCTGAGCTGCAATGGAGCTCCTAACCTCTCGGTGTACAGGACAATGCTCCAACCCACGGACCTACCCAGCCAGGACAACCCTGCCTTTCTTTCTTTTTTGTTAATCCTCAACCAAGGATATTTTTCCATGAGAGTGGAAGAGAGAGGGAAAGACAGAGAGAAACATCGATGTGAGAGAAACACATCGATTTGGTTGCCTCCTGCACGAACTCCGACCAGGGCTCGGGCTGGGGAGGAGCCTGCAACAGAGGTACGTGCCCTTGACCGGAATCGAACCCGGGACCCTTGGGTCCGCAGGCTGATGTTCTATCCACTGAGGCAAACCGGCTACGGCAACCCTGCCTTTCTTAAGAGATGACTCCAACTTAGAAACTAAATATGACACCGCACCTAAGGACAGGTGGTGCTGGGTGATTCTGTCTCTTAAAGACATCAGATTCGCCCTAACCGGTTTAGCTCAGTGGATAGAGTGTCGGCCTGTGGACTGAAGGGTCCCGGGTTCGATTCCGGCCAAGGGCATGGACCTTGGTTGCGGGCACAACCCCAGTAGGGGGTGTGCAGGAGGCAGCTGATCGAGGTTTCTCTCTCGTTGATGTTTCTAACTCTCTATCCCTCTCTCTTCCTCTCTGTAAAAAAATCAATAAAATATATATATTTTTAAAAAAGACATCAGAGCCTTCCCCCGGCGAAGCTATGCCTTCTAAATGCCAGCCTCGTGGTATATATGCCAACAACTTCAGCTTTGTTCTCCATACGGCACTGCGCGTCAGCAAAGAGGAAACCGTCAATATCCTACTTTGAAAACAGCACAGGTGTTTGTGCGAGACAAAAAAAAAAATAATAAACCACCCAAAAAATAAAAACAAAAAACACGTCTCCCTTCCTTTAATTAAAGACATGCTATCTGATTGCAGCTGTGGGTAGGAAGAGAGAAAAAGGTACTGTTGCCCTAGCTCAGCGGTTCTCAACCTGTGGGTCGCGACCCCTTTGGAGGTCGAACAACCCTTTCACGGGGGTCGCCTAAGACCATCCCGCATATCAGATATTTACATGACGATTCATCACAGTAGCAACATGACAGTGATGAAGTAGCCACGAAAATAATTGTATGGTTGGGTCACAACATGAGGAACTGTATTTAAAGGGCCAGAAGGTTGAGAACCACTGGTCTAGCTGGTGTGGCTCACTGGACAGACCTGCAGACCGAAGGGTCCCCCCATTCGATTCCGGTCAAGGACATGGACCTCGGTTGCCGGCTCACGGACCTCGGTTCCAGGCCTTGGTCGGGGCTCGTGCAGGAGGCAACCCATGTTTCTGTCTTTCCCTCTCTCTTCCACTCTCCCTAAAAACCAATGGAAAAATATCCTCGGAGGAGGATTAACCAAAAAGTAAAGAAAAAGGGACTCTTCCAGAATCTTCTAAGTACCAAGCGCCGTGAGCCCTGCAAAGCCCTCCGCCGTTAAAGCCAAGGGAAGGCCCCAGAAGGGCGGGCTCCCTCTGCACCGGGCAGCCGCTGGGACCTACCTGAGGCCAGTTCACAGGCAGCAATAAAAGCTCCCTGGAAAGGATATGAAGGTTCAGACACTCTGATAAAAGCCGGGAACTTCAAATGGAGGACGCAAAGCCCATCCCTAATCCCCCTCATTGTGTCTGATGTGGCAGCGGCCTAGGATCCGGGCTGCCTCCCCCAACACCTGCTGCCTCAGCCTCGCCCTGTAGGCACGGGCCAGCCAGCAAGCCGGCTGCTGGAGCCAGAGGAAACTCTACGCTCACTTCCCTGAGAGGGCAGGGCCTAGCCCAGGGATGGCGAACCTTTTGAGCTCGGCGTGTCAGCATTTTGAAAAACCCTAACTTAACTCTGGTGCCGTGTCACATATAGAAATGTTTTGATCTTTGCAACCATAGTAAAACAAAGACATATTTTTGATATTTATTTTATATATTCAAATGCCACTTAACAAAGAAAAATCAACCCAAAAAATGAGTTCGCGTGTCACCTCTGACACGCGTGTCGTAGGTTCGCCGTCACTGGCCTAGGCTACGCTGTACCACCATTGGCCCTTAACCTCTGAGATGTCAGCTGAAAACGAGAGAAGGAAACAAGAAAACGGTGATGTCCCACGCCAGGCTCCCGGGCTCCCTGCGTGAACGTGGACAATCATTTCAGACTTCAGACCTTCAGGGTCTGGGCTGGTGGAAATGGCAAGCCCTCAAAGGGTTACAGAGGGAAACGCCCGAAATAGCCCGTGTGAAAACGCAGAGCAAAGGTGACAGCCTGCTTCCCACCTTCCCACCCTCACCTCCTTTCCTTCTCTAAGAATTTTTTTTGGCCCTGGCCGGTTTGGCTCAGTGGATAGAGCATCAGTCTGTGGACTGAAGGGTCCGGGTCTCAATTCTGGTCCAGGGGACATGCCCGGGTTGCGGGCTCGATCCCCAGTGCGGGGCGTGAAGGAGGCAGCCGATCAATGCTTCTCTTTCATCATTGATGTTTCTACCTCTCTCTTTCTATCCCTTCCTCTCTGAAATAAAAAAATATTTTTAAAGAAAAATCTATTATTAAAATTAATTTTTTTTTAAAGAATTTTTTGTGCCCTAACTGGTTTGGCTCAGTGGATAGAGCAGTGGTTCTCAACCTTCCTAATGCTTCGACCCTTTCATACAGTTCCTCATGTTGTGATCCAACCATAACATTATTTTCATGGCTACTTCATAACTGTAATTTTGCTACTGTTATGAATCGTCATGTAAATATCTGATATGCAGGATGTATTTTCATTGTTACAAATTGAACATAATTAAAGCATAGTGATTCATCACAGAAAAATATGTAATTATATATGTGTTTTCCGATGGTCTTAGGTGACCCCTGTGAAAGGGTCGTTCAACCCCCAAAGGGGTCGCGACCCACAGGTTGAGAACCGCTGGGATAGAGCATCGGCCTGCGGACTGAAAGGTCCCAGGTTCGATTCCGGTCAAGGGCATGTACCTTGGCTGTGGGCACATCCCCAGTAGGGGGTGTGCAGGAAGCAGCTGATCGATGTTTCTCTCTCATCGATGTTTCTAACTCTCTATCCCTCTCTTTTTTCCTCTCTGTAAAAAATTAATAAAATATATTTTTTTAAAAGAGAATTTTTTGTATGATATAATACATGCATAAAGTACAAAATTCAAAATGCAGAAAGAGAGAAGGGAAAAGTCAGCCCGCTGTGAGAAAACCTGTTACTAGGCTCCTAGGTATCTTGGCAGAGTGACTGGATAGCCAGGTGTACTTACTGTCCCTTAGTTTCTCACTAAAGGAAATAGCTCAGCGACCACATAGGTAGGTTCACATTATGTTTGTTTGTTTTTTATAATATATTTCTATTGATTTCAGGGAGGAAGGGAGAGAAAGAGGTAGAAATATCAATGATGAAAATCATTGATTAGCTGCCTTCTGCATGCTGCCCACTGGGGATCAAGTCCGCAACTAGGGCATGTGCCCTTGACCGGAATCAAACCCGGGACCCTTCAGTCCGCAGGCCGACGCTCTATCCACTGAGCCAAACCAGCCAGGCTTCACATTCTGTTTTACAACTGCACAGAATTGTACGGTGCGGTTGCAGGACAATTTATGTACCGATTCTCCACTGATGGACATTAATGTCGGTTCCTCTTTCCTTTTCCAAGCAATGATGCAATGAGTTCTCTTGAAAAATGCACCAGGTCACATGTGTGCAACATATCTGTGAGAAGAATTTCCAAAATGACTTCGGCACTTTTAATTTTAATCAGTATTGTCAAAATCCTCTCTGTGACTGACGCTCTATCAACAATCATGAGTATCGCCAAACCGGTTTGGCTCAGTGGATAGAGCGTCGGCCTGCGGACTCAAGGGTCCCGGGTTCGATTCCGGTCAAGGGCATGTACCCTGGTTGCGGGCACATCCCCAGGGGGGGGCGTGCAGGAGGCAGCTGATCGATCTCTCTAACTCTCTATCCCTCTCCCTTCTTCTCTGTAAAAAATCAATAAAATATATTTTAAAAAAAAAAAAAAAAAAAAAAAAAAAAAAAAAAAAAAAAAACAATCATGAGTATCTGTTCTCGTTGTCACTTCTTCATAGCAGAGTTAACTTGCATTTCTCTTATTACCAGTGGGCTGAGTACATTCTTCTGTGGTTAAAAAACATTTCTATTTCCCTTTCTGTGAACTGTCCATGTTCGTACCCACTTTAAAAATGGAGTCGATGGTCTTTTTTTCTTATTGATTTGTAGGAACTCTTTACATATTAAGGAAATTAGCTCTATCTTTGCTACAGGCTGCAAAAATGTTCTCCTAGTTTTAAAAAGCTAGAAGACTCTCTGTTTATGAGGAATTTTAACTTGTGTTAAGTCAATTATGTTCATCTTTTATGGCTTCTGGGATGTCAGTCATACTTAGAATTTTCTCGAGTTCATTTTTTTATATTTGCCATCTTTAACTCATCTGAAATTTATTTTGCGATAACGTGCTCATTATTTTTTTCAGACAGCCAATCAAGTTGTCCCAGGTCACAAATTTTACTATTCCTTTTTTTTCTTTTCTTTTTCCAGAGAGGTAGGGAGAGGGAGAGACAGAAACATCAACGATGAGAGAGAACCACTGACTGGCTGCCTCCTGCACGCCCCCAGTGGGGACCGAGCCCGCAACCCTGGCATGCGCCCCTGACTGAAATCGAACCTGGGACCCTTCAGTCCACAGGCCGACGCTCTATCCACTGAGCCAAACCGGCCAGGGCCAGGTCACAAATTTTAAATGCCATCCTTATTTCATATGAATTTGCCTTTGAGTCCCTTCTCTTTCCTCTCTTCCCAATCACGCCCAGTTACTGCAGAATCATGCGCTCTCTCTCCACGGCCCCCTCATCCCTTCCTTCCACTCGGGACTCAAGCGTTGGTCCATGTTCTCACGACCGACAGTCACACAAGTTACACCGAATCTCGGCGCCTTAGAGCGAGTGGCGATCGCAGACGCAGCCCGTCATTTCACAGCGAAGGACGCTGAGATCCGAGAAGGTGAAGCGGACTTGTCCCAAGTCGAGGGGCAGGTTAGTGCTTGTGATTTTTAAAAAAATGACTGTACGAGAAGAAGAGAGCATTGATTTTGGCATAGATTCTGTTCAATCGATAGATATCTATTAAGCAACCACTCTGCCCAGGCATTGGGGCTCCAGAAATAAATGACACAGCTTTGAGCTTTTAAAGTCGCTCAGGGTCCAGTGTGGGGCCTGGACACGCACAGCTACAGGCTAAGAGGTGAGGTGACAATGGCCGCGAATGTGGAAGGGAAGGCTAATTCTGCAAGGGGTGGGGTACGTAGCGGGGGCCCAGAGAAAGTTTTTAATTGGGCCCTAGGGCTTTGTCCAAAGAGGGACAGAAGGCATTTGGCAACAAGGGAACAATGGGCCAGAGCAAGGTATCTGGTGGCATAGAGACAGGAAGAAAGCAACTGGGTTAGTTGGCTGTGCCTGGAGTTTTTTGTGCTGTTTTTAAGTTCGCCCTGGCCAGTGTGGCTCAATGGTTGGGCATCGTCCTGAGCAGGGAAGGGTGTGGGTTTCATTCCGGGTCCGGGCACATGCCCAGGTTGTGGGCTCCATCCCCAGTAGGAGGCGTTGCAGGAGGCAGCTGATCGACGCTTCTCACATTGATGTTTCCCTCTCTCTCCCTCTCCCGTCCTCTGCCTCTGAAACAGCAGTTCTCAACCTGTGGGTCGCGACCCCTTTGGCGGTCGAACGACCCTTTCACAGGGGTCGCCTAAGGCCACCCTGCATATCAGATATTGACATTGCGATTCATCACCGTAGCCACATGACAGTGACGAAGGAGCCACGAAAATAATTTTATGGTTGGGTCCCAACACGGGGAACTGTATTTAAAGGGCCAGGAGGTTGAGAACCACTGCTCTAAAATCAATAAAAATATTTCAAAACAAGGCCCAACGTGCAGAGTTAAAGAGAGAAAGGCGGTGTAGCTAACCCACCGCATGGCAACTGAACGTGAGCGCGGACGACAGTGACTTTAAGCATTCCGAGCTTCTCGCATTATCTCAAAAAGAGATATACAGACACCGACCGACTTTAAACCCTGTGCATTCTGCCTGCGTGAAGAGAACAGAAATAGAGTGCGTAAGTTCCGAAGCAGTACAGCAACAACAAAAAAAAGAAGAATCACAAAAGAAGAAAGCACAGAATAAGACGGTAGAAAGAAGCCCAGGTGTAGCCAAAGCTATAACAAGTGTAATCCCAGCTCTAAGCTGCTTTCAGGTGACGCGAGGACAGGGACAGAGGCCAGGAGCCCTCGCCGAGCAGGCTGCAACCATAGTCACAGGAAGAAAGTGAGTTGCAGGGAACCACGGCCCCGGCCCCCACGTGTAGCCAGGAGAGGAGGGGCTGGTAGAAAAACAGGACCAGAAAGATCTAAGGAGGACCCAGAACCCACTGGGGGCAAGGCTCCCCACAACAGTACCTGCCACGGAAAAGTCAGGTCAGCCCTAGCTCAGTGGTCGGCAAACTCATTAGTCAGCAGAGCCAAATATCAACAGTACAACGATTGAAATTTCTTTTGAGAGCCAAATTTTTTAAACGTAAACTATACAGGTAGGTACATTGTTATTCACTTAATGAGGGTCCTCCTAAGGCTTAGGAAGAGCCACACTCAAGGGGCCAAAGAGCCTCATGTGGCTCGCGAGCCGCAGTTTGCCGACCACTGCCCTGGCCGGTTTTGCTCAGTGGATAGAGCGTCGGCCTGCGAACTGAAGGGTCCCAGGTGTGATTCCGGTCAAGGGCACATGCCTGGGTTGTGGGTTTGATCCCCAGTCCGAGTCCTGGTTGGGGAGCATGCAGGAGGCAACCAATTGATGTGTTTCTCTCACATCGATGTCTCTCTGTCTTTCCCTCTCCCTCCCACGCTCTCTAAAAATCCATGGAAAAATATCCTTGGGGAGGATTGAAAAAAAAAAAGACAAGTTAGGTAAGAAGAGGCCACAAGCCCTAGCCAGTTTGGCTCAGTGGATAGAGTGTCGGCCTGAGGACTGAAGGGTCCCGGGTTCGATTCCGGTCAAGGGCATGTACCCTGGTTGCGGGCACATCCCCAGTAGGGGGTGTGCAGGAGGCAGCTGATCGATGTTTCTCTCTCATCGATGTTTCTAACTCTCTATTCCTCTCACTTCCTCTCTGTAGAAAGTCAATAGAATATATTAAAAAAATAAAAAAAAATAGGCCACAGGGTGTGATCAGGAGGTAGCCACAGACCTCTGGGGGGAGCAGGTCAGCAGTGGGGAGTGAAATCCTCTCTGGAGAGCAGGGAGGACAGGGAGTAGGGACAGATAGGGTGTGAAGTCCTCGTGTGCAGAGAAGTGACATGGGAAGGCTGGGGAGAAGCAGGGACAAAGGAGAGAGACAGGTGTGTTTGCACCCGTGGTGGGGAGCTGGGGTATAGGAGGATGTGGGGTGCTCAGTCCTAGGGAGGGCGCGGGAAGGGGAGCTGGGGTTGATGGTGGGCACGAGGCCCGGGAGAGCAGGTACAGGTGTCCCAGGGTGGGGCAGCGGAGGGCACGGATACTTCAAGCGGGGGGCTGTGCAGTGGGGGAAAGTCCAGAATTTTGGAGGGGACCTGCTTCCAGGCCATGGCAAGTCCACCCTGGTCTTTGGTCTGTAGCTAGTGAATGGCTGAGAGAATCATTTTTTTAAAAAAATATATTTTATTGACCTTTTACAGAGAGGAAGGGAGAGAGATAGAGAGTCAGAAACATCGATGAGAGAGAAACATGGATCAGCTGCCTCCTGCACACCCCCCACTGGGGATGTGCCCGCAACCCAGGTACATGCCCTTGACTGGAATCGAACCTGGGACCCTTCAGTCTGCAGACCGACGCTCTATCCGCTGAGCCAAACTGGTTTCGGCTGAGAGAATCATTTTTATTGATTTCAGAGAAGAAGGGAGAGAGAGAGAAAGGAACATCAATGATGACAGAGAATCATGGATCAGCTGCCTCCTGCAGGCCCCACACTGGGGATGGAGCCCACAAGCCGGGCATGTGCCCCGACCGGAAATCGAACCTTGATCTCCCGGTTCATAGGTCGACGCTCAACCACCGAACCACACTGGCCGGGCTGGCAATCCCTTTTTACCAAACACACGCACCCCAAACCCCGCTCCGTTGCTGCGCCCCTGGGAATGGGATGGGGCCAGGGGTGGCCTTCGGGCGCCGCCCAGAAGACAAACCACAGGTAACCAAGACTCATGAACGAAGCTACGGTTTCCCGTGTAAGTCCCGAAGGCGGACAGGCCTGCTTTCCCAAATGATCACTCCTACCTGGTTTTGATTCCCTATTTATCACCTCCCCAGGATTTGGGGGGTTGGGGGGTCAGGGGAGCGGGGGAGTGGAGAAGGAAGGCAGTGGATCTACAATATGATCCTTTCTTCTCAGCTTCCGGCTGCACTGAAAACCCTCACCGTTCCTATAGCTCTCTCCGTCCTCCCAAAATACACACACAATAGAGCATATATATTTAATATCAGAAACTCCTTTATGATGACGGTGACAGGAGACGGAGCCCAACCCCTTCCAGAGGTCACCCCACCTCTCACAGTCCTCCCGCTCCATTTACAAATACACAGATCTTACAGATAATGCCTGCGGATAAAGATTCAAATAGCACACAAATGAATAAAAGAGGAGACAAAAGGCCTCTATACTTGGGGGAAGGCCCGGGGTGGGGGAAGGGTCAGGTCTGTGAGCTATACACGTTCATTAGCGGGTAATAAAAACCAGTGTGATGTTACCTTTTTTTTTTTTTTAATGCTATTTATTACCTTTTTTAAAAATATATTTTTATTGATTTCAGAGAGGAAGGAAGAGGGAGAGAGAGATAGAGACATCAATGATGAGAATCATGGATCAGCTGCCTCCTGCACGCTCCCCACTGGGGATCGAGCCTGCAACCCGGGCATGTGCCCCTGACGGGAATCGAACCCGGGACCCTTCAGTCCGCAGGCCAACGCTCTATCCACTGAGCCACACCGGCCAGGGCTGACTTGACCTTTTGAAGCTGCCGATTGGACATACATTTGGCCCTGCTTGGGCCTCTAACCTCCTTTAATCCCCTCTTTCAGAATCTACACAATTTCCTGCTACCACCTCCCCTCCCCTTAGACAGTGCAATTCTCCCAGCCCCTTCTATCCGATTCTAGAACATTCCATTTGGCGTGCAGCACCGCACCGGGCTCGCTTCCTCATTGTTCTCCTTTGCAAGCAAGCATGAGTTGGGCCCGATCGTGACCCAGGCTCTCATGGGCTGGCCTGGCTACCCAGTGCTACTCATAACACACGTTTCCCTGGCGAAGTCCTTCCTGTTCCCCATGAAGCAGGGGCCTTTGTAATCTCATTTCTTGTTCGGCCAACGAGAGCTCACCACCCCCAGCCCCCGTCTCACCTGCCCGGTTACTAAGGTCAGCTCCTGGGAGCCCGGACGCTGGGGCCCAACTGCCTGGGTATCATCATGGTCCTGACACTTTCTAGGTGTGCGACTTCTGGAAAGTTATTCAAGGCAAATGAGCAAATACATGGGCAGTGCTCAGAATGGTGCCTGGCCCATAGTAAGTGCTGGGGGAGATCCGCCAAGAAAGGCCCTGGCCCCTAGTTCTTTTTTTAAAATATATTTTTATTGATTTCAGAGAGGAAGGAAGAGGGAGAGAGAGCGAGAGAAACGTCAATGATGAGGGAGAATCATGGATCGGCTGCCTCCTGCACGCCCCTCACTGGGGATGGAGCCCACAACCCGGGCATGTGCCCTGGACCAGAATAGAACCTGGGACCCTTCAGTCTGCAGGCTGACGCTCTATTCTACTGAGCCAAACTGGCTAAGGCTGCAGATGGACCCCATGAGGCTGGTGAAAGCTATGGGTCTTCCCCTGAGAAACGTGAGCACACACGTCACTCTTTGCACAGCTGTAGGTGCCACTGCAGCCCATCCACACAGACTGCAAGGCTCAAGGACCCCTGGTATCACCCCGCAGAGCCCTCTCGACAGCAAGGGGGGGATCTCAGGGACGAAACCCCGTGGCAATTATTATTATTATTTTTAAATATATTTTTATTGATTTCAGAGAGGAAGGGAGAAAGAGAGAGAGAGAGAAACATCAATGATGAGAGAGAATCAAGGATCGGCTGCCTCCTGCACGCCCCTCACTGGGGACCGAGCCCACAACCCGGGCAGGTGCCCTTGACGGGAATCGAACCCGGGACCCTCCGGTCCGCAGACCGATGCTCTATCCACTGAGCCACACCAGCTAGAGCCCGTGGCAACTTGTCAAGTATCGTGTCCACATGCACCCCTGTTAAGCAGGCTCCTCCCCTCCCTCGTACTGGGTTCCCCTTTTGGCAGAAACGTTATACTTTTCTTCCTCAAGGCCCTGGTGACCACGGCCAGTTTCTCTCTCACTTCAGGCCAAATCCTCCGGAGTCGCCTTAAGACAACCTCCCTTGTGTGCAAAAAAAGCCCCACGCACTGTTTGTGAATTATTCTGCTCTTTCTCCAAAGCTCTGAAGGTCCTTCCCAAGTGGGTCCCAACCTCTCTGTGGCCACGCCCCACCCAAGCATCTCTAACATCCTGACGCCCCCCAGCCCCTCCCCCACATAGAATTATTATTATTCGAAAAGTGAGCTCCTATTCACGTGGAGGAAGCCTCGAAGGCCATGAACTTGGTCTAAACAAGCTTCCAAAGAACATGGCATCCGTGAGAGAGAGAAATAAAAGAACGGACGGACAGTTCAAGTACCGAGGAAGAAATCGCTAAGAAATGGTTAAAAAAATAATACTAATAGGAAGTGATATGAAAAGATAGCACATAGCCCTGGAAGGTTTGCCTCAGTGGATAGAACGTCGGCCTGGGGACTGAAGGGTCCCGGGTTCGATTCCGGTCGGGGCACATGCTGGGTTGCAGGCCGATTCCCAGTAGGGGGCGTGCAGGAGGCAGCCGATCCATGATTCTCTCTCATCATTGATGTTTCTATCTCTCTCTCCCTCTCCATTCCTGTCTGAATTCAATTAAAAAAAATATTTTTTAAAAAAGCAAATAAAGTTTCAAAACATAGACTAGAGAACTGAAATGCATAAATATGGCACAATATGTAGTTATAGATTGTATAGGAGGCCCCCGGAACCAGAAGAAATGCAAAAAATTCACTGTGAATAACTCATTCTCGAACTGCCCCCCTTAAACATCAAATTGCCCCCCACGCTGGGAACCACTGCTCTAGCCTCTTCATTGCTTCCTGAAGTCAGATCAGAGCGCGGACGAGACTGCCGGGCCCCCACGAGAGGCAGCTCAGAGGTGGGTGCTGTGTAAACCCGGGACTTCAATACACTTGCAGGCGGCACCAGAGAAGCCAAGGGGGACCTGTGAGCTGCTCTGATCCCCTCATTTCCCAGAGAAGTGACCTGGCCGAGGCCACCCAACTCCGTCCCAGCAAAGCCCAGAACCTCAATTCAGTACCTTGATTCCATCGGCAATTTCTCAGACTTTACCCGTCACTGGAATCTTGTTCAAATGCAGACTCAGCCCTGGCAGGTTTGGCTCAGTGGATAGAGCGTCGGCCTGCGGACCGAAGGGTCCCCGGTTCCGGTCCAGGGCACGAACCTGGGTTGCAGGCTCCTCCCCCGACCCGGCTCTGGTTGGGGCCGCGTGCAGGAGGCAACCCATCCATGTGTTTCTCTCACATCAATGTTTCTCTCTGTCTTTCCCTTTCTCTTCCACTCTCTCTAGAAATCAATGGAAAAATATCCTCGGGTGAGGATTAAAAAAAAAAGCAGATTCAGCAAGTCGGCTGAGCAGCCTGAGCGTGTGCATTTCGAACAAGCGCCCAGGAAATGGTGATGCCGCTGGTGCAGGGACCACAGAGAGTAGCCAGGGTCTATGTCAAGGTCCAGGGGCTGCCACACCCTGGTGAAGGCCTCCCCACCCACCCTTCACGGGCTCTGGCTTCAGGACCGCCTCCCTTCCCGGCCTCCCTGCCTGTCAGCTCCCATGCCCTCTGCACTCCTTCCTTTGAAGCATGTGTAACCACTGTAATTAAAGAGTATTTGGGTAATTATTAGTTTAATGTCTGTCTCCCAGGGAGACTGCAAGCTGCACGCGGACGGGACCAACTCAGCAACTGGCAAATCTCACGCTGTCGGTCAAAGGGCAGCGGCTGGGTCTGGAACAGCCTGGACCCTCGCCCTGGAGACGGAGGGTCCGGCTCACACGCGTGGAAAACTCCTTCTGTGGGCCTCAAGGACAACAGCGACACATCGAGTTTCAAAATCCCCACCAGTTTCAAATACATGACAACCAGCATTTAAGTTGAAGTGCACATCCCGCCCTAGGTCAGTGGATAGAGCGTCAGCCTGCAGACCAAAGGGTCCCGGGTTCGATTCCCGTCAAGGGCGCATGCCCGGGTTGCGGGCGCGATCCCCAGTGTGGGGCGTGCAGGAGGCAGCCAATCCATGATTCTCTCTCGTCATTGATGTTTCTATCTCTCTCTCTCTCTCTCCCTCTCCCTTCCTCTCTGAAATCAAATAAAAATATATTACAAAAAGTAAAATAAATAAAATTTCGACTAGTTTCAAATACATGACAACCATAATTTAAGTTGAAAAGCATACCCTACCTACCCCCCCCAAAAAAGTCTCCCAGATCTTTATCAAGTGGAAAATAGTCCCAATCTGGTACTAACCACTCAGCCTGGGGAATAGTTAAGCCCCCCGCGACCCCAAATCCCCATCCCCTCATAGCCTTCACTGGGTAAATAAATGGTCTTCAGGCACTGTGAGGGCCCTGGCAAAGGAAGGAGGGGGCCCACTCCCTGACAGCCTCACTCCCCCACAAGTCAACAATTTCCTTTTTTTTCCTACTACCATCCTTTTTTATTTTTTTAATATATTTTTATTGATTTCAATGTAGAAGGGAGAGGGAGACAGAAACATCAATGATGAGAGAGAATCATGGATCAGCTGCCTCCTGCACGCCCCCTACTGGGGATCGAGCCGGCAACCCGGGCATGTGCCCTTGATGGGAACCGAACCCGGGACCCTTCAGTCCGCAGGCTGACGCTCTATCTACTGAGCCACACCGGCCAGGGCTCTACTGCCTTCCTTTCGAGGAACCCCAAAGCTCTGAGTGCCAGTTCCTTGCTGTGGGCAGCGATGCCTGACCTCATTGCCGTTCCAGGCAGGCAAAGCTTGAAGTCGGTCTGCCTGGGTTCAGGTGCCAGCTGTGGGCCCCTGGATGAGTCACTTAACTCCCCTGTGCCCCTCGGTTCCCCAAGGTGCCAATTGGGAATGACACTGGCGTAGCCAGCACCTGCGAAGACTAAGACAGCTGATGTTCGTAAAGCACTTAGCCAAGCCTGGCCCAAGATATCTAACTATGATTATTCTCCCATATCCCGTCCAATCTGAGGCCTCGCTATTGTTTTTGCACGAGTCTCCACCCGGCGGCCCCACCCCATTCAGGGTTCTCGCTTCCCGGTCCCTCCCGCGTTACCTGCCCGGAGCGTGTATGAAGCAATGTGTCACTGCAAAATCCTGCAGCTCCCATCCATCACGGCCTGTCCCCGCCTCCTTGTATCATTCTCGGATTCCTCCTGCGAGGCAAATCTTTGGCCTGATGGCCAATACATTTATTCAACAAGCGTTTATCGAGGGCCCTCTCCGTGCCAGGCCCCGTTTTAGGCACAGGGGCTTCGCAGTGAACAAAAAAGGACCTCGACCATCATGAAAATGATGTTGAACAAGGAGACCTAATCCACCAAGAGAGTTCGGGTCTCTGGCCCTTAGATCCCCATCTTCTCCCCAGACCAATCCTAAATAAATCGCAAGTACCAAAGCATGAAGAAAGCATTACGGATCAAAAAGTGTTAAGTGTGGCCCTGGCCGGTGTGGCTCAGTGGACAGGGCGTCGGCCTGCGGACTGAAGGGTCCCGGGTTCGATTCCGGTCAAGGGCACATGCCCGGGTTGTGGGCTCGATTCCCCGGGCGTGCAGGAGGCAGCCGGTCCATGATTCTCTCTCATCACTGATGTTTCTATCTCTCCCTCTCCCTTCCTCTCTGAAATCCATAAAAATATTTTTAAAAAAAATAAAAGTGTGGCTTGGGAACAGCCTGCTGACCTGGTGGACTGTGAAGAAGTCCATGTGAAAACAGCAAGAAGCACCCGGTTCCCCTAGCAGTCACACGGGCCGGCCAAACCTTCTAGGCCAGTGGTCGGCAAACTCATTAGTCAACAGAGCCAAATATCAACAGTCCTTCTTCAAAATAGACTCGCCCAGGCCGAAAACCGACTTCTGCGCATGGGCCACGAAGTTGCAATCGCACTGTACGCAGGCCCCGCACGTGGTATTTTGTGGATGAGCCACACTCAAGGGGCCAAAGAGCCGCGTGTGGCTGGAGAGCCGCAGTTTGCCGACCACGGCCTAGGACATTTGTATGTGTGACACGGAGGGAAAATGAGGCTCCTTTGCCCGTCTCATGCGCGGAGCACACGCCCGTGGTCTCATGTTCTCTGAGCCATGATCTTTGGAATGCTCCCCAGCAGGAGTAGAGGCGGCAGCCTTGTGGAAAGAGCAGGGGACATGAACTCTGAAAGCTCAGGTTCAAGGGCTCACCCTGCCACTTACTGTGGGGCCTCATGCCTGGGTTTCTATTATTGCTTTAATTTTTATTTATTTATTTGCTTTTGTTAAGCCTCACCTGAGGATATTTTTCCATGGATCTTTTAGAGAGAGGCAAAGACAGAGAGAAACATCGATGTGAGAGAGACACATCGATTGGTTGCCTCCTGCACACGCCCTGACCAGGGCCTGGGCCGGGGAGGACCAGAAGGAATCGAACCCGGGACCCTTTGGTCCACAGGCCGGCGCTCTATCCACTGAGCCAAAGCAGTGAGGGCGTGCCTGGGTTTCTTTCAGACAACCTCTCAGGTCCTCTTCCGGCTTTGAAGTCCAAGGGCTGGGATCAACCACCATTCACATGAGATCCAGCAGATTCCCAGAACCTTTCATTCAACAGAATGAGCCCCTGCCCTGGGGTTGGGAGGTGGGTCAGCCAGCCAGCTGGGGCGCCTTTGAGGGCACCCTCCCAATTGCACCCGACTCCCACTGCACTTCTGTCCTCCCCAAGGATGTCAAACTCAAGCTTTCCAGGCGCAACTCCGATAGAAATATCTCTGGGCCACGAGGCAAAGCTAGAATAGAAGTCGTTGCACAAAAATCTCGGGGGGGGGGGGGGGTCCCATTCGTCTCCCTTCCTCCAACTTGAAAACCATTCCAGATCTTTCCTGTCTCCTTGTCGCCAGAAAGGGAGCCTAAAAATAAATCTCACTGGTTGTGAGAAGTGACCCAAGCACAGAACCAAGTGACCTGCTGGCCACACACCACCGGACAAAGACTCACCCAGGAAAATCGCGCGAGTCTGACTTTCCCTTCAACTCCCTGCACCCCTCCACCCGCACACGGGGGAGCCTGGCGGAAAGAAATCGTGACCTAAATGCCCAACGCCCCCTCCCCAGGCGAAAGCAGCTCCACACCACTGCCCAGAGGCAGGACAAGCCAGGCCCCGCAGGCGACTAGAGCACGAATCCAGCTGGAACGACAGGTGACCAATTAAGAGGTCCTGTTCCAAGCCGGGCAGGTGCCTGGCACAGGGTGACACGTGTGGCCGGAGGGCCACCTGACGAAACCACCAGAAAACAACATTCACTTGAAAACAAATGAGAAAGGGACAGCCGCGCCGCGTCGCCCAAATCAAAACCAGACAGGCCCTCGGCTTTGATCCCAGACACCAAGGATGGGTTCTCCACCGTCTAATGACAGTTGGGGGTGGCGTCTCTGGCTCTCCCCACCTGGCCCCGCAGGTCCTTTGAAGGCCTTCTTCTCGGACCGATTTTACTTACATGTTCTCAAAGGCAGGGTTGAAAAGAGCAGCTTCAAAGGTGGCTGGGTGACCCTCAAGGGTGCAAAGTCCTGCTCCGGACACCTGTGGGGAAATTTTGTACATTTCCCAGGCGCCCACTGGAACTGGGCACGTCCCCTTCAGATGGACGCCGGCCGGGAGCTCCCTCTTTGGCACAGAAATCAAGGCGCCCAGGGCCCCCCTTGGCAGTCAGGGCACGCAGCAGCAACTCCAGGGAGGCCCAGGAGGATGGCCCCTCCCTGGAAGGACCAGCACCCCGTGGTGTCCCCGTGAAAACGCACTAAGGCTAAGGCTGCGCCTTGCCCGCACCATCGCGGAGCTTAGAGAGACATGAATGACCGCTTGGGGTTGGTTAAAACCCACGCAAGCACCTCCCTGGCCTCTTACATCTTCCCAAACGACTGCTCAGACTGGAGGCATGCAGTGGCAGCGACCATAAAAGTCATCTTAAAAGGCAAGTTGGGGAAAAAAAAAAAAAAAACAACCACCCGATACGCACGAGTTAGCAAGTCCGCGGTTTGGGGGTGCGGTGGCAGGGGGCCGGATCTGTGGGATCTCCGAACCCGGGCTGGAGAGGACGGGCTGCCCCAACGGTCCCCGGGCCCCCGCGCCCACCCGCAGCCTCGAGGGCCCCCGATCTGACGCCGACGATCACACCCCCCAGCGCCGTCCAATTAGGAAAATGACCGCGAGGAGACGTGGAGAGTGGATGACGAGGAAGGGGGACTGGGACTCGGGAGACTCAGGACAGGCCGTGGGGACCCGGCCAGCCGGCGAGCGTCTTCAACAGGTCCCGGCGGGGCGCCCCGACGCCGACCCGGCGGGGGTCCCGGGGCGCACGACGGCCCTCGGGGACAGCCCACCCCCCCGGAGGCGCGCTCCGCCCTCCCCCACCCCGAGTGGCGGGGACGCACGGCTGCCCCACCCGCTCGGAGAATAAAGTTTGTGGGCAGCCGAGGGGCGGGGCAGCGCGGCGAGGGGGCGAAACTTTGAGTCCCGGGCGGGCGGCGGGGGGAGCGCACCGGCGCCGGGACACCCACGTGCGGGGCCCCCGAGCCGCCGCCGCCGCCGCCGCCGCCGCCGCCCGGGCCTCCCGCGCCGCCGCCACCGCGTTGCTTTCCTTTCATTTCTGCTTCTCTCTCTCTTCCTCTCGGTCTCTCATTCGCGCGCTCTCCTCCCTCCCTTCCCCCTCTCACCCCCGCCCCCCCCCTCTCCAGACGCCATCTCTCCGTCTTTTCCCCGCTCTCCCTCTCTCCCTCCAGCTCGCCGGCATGCGGGAATGTGGAAGTGAAAGGGAATAGGCGACATGTTTGCAGCGCGGCGCGGGCCTGCGCGCGACCGTCCCCGGGGAGAGGCGGGGGGCGGGCCGGCCGCGGCCGCAGCGACCCACCCCCGCGCCCCCCGCGCCCCCGCCGCCGCCGCCGCCCGCCTGCCCGCCCGTCCGCCCGCCCGCCCGCCCGGGGCTGCGGGGCCGGGGCCGCGCGGACACTCACCCCGGTCCGGGCGCGGCTCCTGCGCTGGGGCCCTCGCGGGCCGGGGGCTCGGGTGCCCACCGCCGGCTGCTGCTGCGCGCCCGCCGCCTCCACGCGCGCCCGCCGCCTGCTCCGCGCCCGCCCTCCGCTCCTCTCTTTCTCTCTCTCTCCCTCTGCCTCTTGCTCCCTCTCTCTCCTCCTCTCTCTCTCTCCCTCTCTCCTCTCGCTCCCTCTCTCTCTCTCTCTCTCTCTCCCTCCCAGGAAGAAGGGAGTGAGGCAGGGCTGACGTGAAGGGATGCAAAACAGCTCCTCCTAAGCCAGCTCGCGGAGGAAGAGAGACAGAAAGCAGCCCTTTTATCTCTCTTTTGTTTTCTCACTTCCTTCCACCCCCCACCCCCTCCTGTCAGCCCAAGTTTTCTTTTCTCTTTCCACCGCAGACAGGATTTTTTTCTTCCTCTCTTTCTCTGCCTCTCGCTTCAACTCTCCCACTCAAATGGAAAGCCTGCCGGGTGTTCGCTTCCCCCTCCCCTCCCCGCCCGGTTTTTGTGTGTGTGTGTGTTTTTTTCTCTTCCCTCTTTTCTTCCTTCTTCCTCCTTTCTTATTTCTCTAAAAGGGTTTTGTTTGCTGTGGGAGTTTCGTTTGAAAATCAAGTCACGCCTTTTTTTCTCCTTCTCTCTCTCTCTCTCTCTCTCTCTCTCTCCTGCTCTCAGAAAAGGGGAACAAAGATGAAGCGAAGCGGGGGAGAGGGGCAGCGGCAGCGCCTCACATGGAAATGGGGGACCCGGCCCGGCACAAAGGGGCCCGGGGACTGCGCGCCCCCCGGCCCCGGGGGAGCCTGAGGCGCCCTGGCGAAGGGGAGCCAGTGGGGCGGGAGGCGCGGCTCGGGGTGCCGCCCAGCCGCCCCTCCCCGGCCCGAGGTGGGAGCTGGGTGTGTTCTTTACTCCTGTAATTTTTTTATTTAAAGTAGGCAGATGGGCTCGGAACCGGCGTCCCCGCGCCGCTCCGAACTGCACACGAGCCTGGGAACAGCTGTTTGCAGCGCCCTGGACAGCCAGGCTCGAGGGCGCGGCGCGGGCTGCGAGCGCGCGCGCCCGGCCCGCGCGCGGGGCAGGGGCTGGAGGAGCGGGGGGTCGGCCCCCGGGGGCCCTCCAATCCCAGGGCCCGGCCCCTCGGCCCCGCGGGCCCTGCTGGGGGGCGTCGAGGCGTGGCCATTCGCCGCGCAGGGTCAGGCCCTGGCGCCTCCCTGCGGGGGGCTTGGCACGGCCTGGCTTCCCCCCCGGCTCTGGGGCAGGCCGGACCCGGGGCCTCCAACCTCCTGGCAGCCGGCCACGCGGAGCCGCGTCTCGACTCCGACGCTGTCCCCGGGCAGAGCCGCCACGGAGGGTCAATTATTCATGGGGCGCCCGGGCGTGCTCCCAAGACCTGCTCTGCCCTCGGCTTCTCTGGCGGAGTGGGCAGAGGACGGGGGGAAAAGTTCCCAGAGTAAAAGTTGGCCGCATTTCTCCTTTCCCCCAAGTAAGTATTGAGCACCTGCTGGATGCCTGGGACTTGGACCGGGGCCGCTGCCAGGGGCTGCGGGGAAACGGGAGGTGTCCGCGGGCCCCCGAGTTTCCGCAGGAAACAATGCCTGAGGAGGCTGGCGCTCCAGACCAGGTCAGGGAAGGGAAGGAAAGCCTTCGCCTCCCGCCTCTCTTCCTTCCTCCCGGCTGCATCTCCTTGGCTCCACCCCTTCTCATCAATTCCTCCCACACTTCCCTGCTTTCCCCGGCTTTTCAGTGGAGGGTCCCTTCTCCCAGCGAGGAGCAGATGTTGCGCCCCATTGTCTCTCCCCCCCCACCCCCGTCCCCAGTGACTGCAGCTTCCCCGGACCGACCTGCTCTTCGGCACCCCTCCCCCCCGCAGCCTGGAGGCCTGGGCCTTCGGAGACTGGAGCCCCAAGGCCACTGCCCCTCACCCCACCCTGAACCAGCTCCTGGTGATGTGAGCAATGACTGCAGTCACTCAGAACATGATTTGTTTCTGACTGGGAGTGAGAAAACAGTAGCCTGAGACTCGGCTTGGGAGAGGAGGACACCATCGTCTTAATATCAGCGCACTGAGCCCCCGCAAGACCCCAGAGCCTTCGACCACTACGCCCCCCTAATAGGATGACACATTTCTGTCATTTTCTTTCCTCCAGATTCGTGCACCTAAGTCGTATCCTTCAAACAAAGCAAAGCACACCTCGGATGGTCAAGCGTTCATTTAACAAACGCTTACTGAGTACCTACTGGGTGCCTGCTCTTGAGCTGGGTGCAAAGGTCCTCAGTTAGGCCTTGCAGACCTGCAGGGAAATAAGAAGACAGCAGCAACCACGGTGCCAGGTGATGCATGCAAAGATGAACCGAGGAAAGCACCAGAGAGAGGACTCCCAACGAGGGTGGTCAGGGAGGGCTTCCCGGAAGAGGCTACATCTCGATGCGTAGGCCTGTGCCAGGCAAATGCATGGGAAGGCACAGCCTGTCCAAAGCCCCCAGGGCAAGAGAGCACATTCTTACAGATTCTTGGAACTGCCACAAGTATGTGCCGCCCGGTGGAGTGCACGCGGGGGAGTGGGGAATGAGTGCAGTGTCCGGGCACATGTGGGGGAGGGGAGAGCATGGAGTGTGACAGGGCGCAGGGGAGGAGGGCGGCGGGTATCCGGGAGATTGTCAGATTTTAGCCTCTCCCACTTGCTAACTCCATGAACTTGGGTGCATAACAGCCGCAGGAAAGAACTAAGACTCAGTTTCCCCCACTTATAAATTGGGAGTCAGGAGATCTGGGGGCTGCAGAGATAGCATCTTATGTTTAAGGGCCCAGGCGTACTTGCTGCAAATCTCTGGGCAAGTTGGCTTCTCTGACTTCCCATCTGTAAAACGGGGGTGGAAACACCCATCTCACAGGGTTAAATTGAGGCCTAAATGAGCCCGTGCATCACGTGGTACATGGTGGCTTTTATTCATTAGTGTGTTTTTTCGGGTTTTGTTTCTTTGCTTGTTTGTTTTGTTAATCCCCGCCCGAGGATATTTTTCCATCGATTTTTAGGGAGGGTGGAAGAGACAGAGAGAAACATCGATGTGTGATGTGAGAGAAACACATCGATTGCTTGCCTCCTGCACAGGCCCGGACTAGGGCCCGGGCCAGGGAGGAACGTACAACTGAGGTCCAAGCCCTTGACAAGAATCGAACTCAGGACCCTTAGGGTCCCCCAGGCCGACACTCTATCCACTGAGCCAAACCGGCTGGGGCTATTCATTAGTTTTACAAATCAGGGAGGTGCCTTAACCACCTACAAATGAGATTCTGTTCCGAATGACTCACCGTGCCAGAAACTCGATGCCAGAAAAGCTGTGGAGAAACATTCATTGAAAGATGCCCTGTGTCCCAACAGGTGGCCTGGATTGGGGACACCTCCGTCTCATCAAGGTGGCCCAGGTGTCATCTCAGGAGCATGACTGGAATGTGGAGACAGGCTACGAAGGCCAGGCCTCAGCAGGTCCAGGGGTCCCCAAAGGTGTGGACGGAGTCGGCGAAGAAGGAATGACACGGAGACAGCCTTCAGTTGATCAGCAGCCTAGTCAGGACTTCTAGCCAGGATCTCCAGCCAAGTTCTGGTTAGGATCTGATGTTTATTGTCTTGTTACATCTGTATTTATACCAGTCGATTTTAATCCTGTCAATTTCTATTGCAAAGGTTAGGGTGTTTCTTATCTTCATTCCAGGGAGTAAAGGTTATGTAGCTTAAGCGTGGTTGTTTGTAGTTAAAGTGATTAACTACCCGCCTGGCACTTAGTTAAGGGGTTGTATCCCCTCCCAACCTCAGGGAAAAAATCCCCACCTGGGGAAACAACCTTTCTCGGAGAGGTGACCTTGGTTAAAACACATGGTGCTAAGGAGAGCAAACATATTAAAAACAATATGCTATATATGCCAGGTCCCTTGAAACATATGCTGTGCAGATGTTTCTTTACTGCAGCGACTGTGTCAAGCAGCAAGGATGGACCAGCTTCCGGCAGGATGCATAGGAATCAGAAGAGAGTAGGCCCTGGGAGCAGGTACCGGGCTGAGTTTGCTCAGTGGAGAGAGAAGCGGACACAGACATTCACACTGTGGAGGAGGGAGGGGCAGGAGGGACTATAGACTCCTTTGCAGCCTGATTTCAATCTTAGTTCTTTGCTTGGGTTCCTCATTCTCTAAGCAACATGCAGATGAACTTGACACCAGCTAAGGGCCCCCTGGACCCAGACGCACCAGTGTTCCAGTTTCTGCATTGTACACATTTTATGCTTCTATTATTTCTCTAGGACACAAGTTCGTTGTGAAATAGTTTGAAAATCAGCTAAGCAGAACTAAAAAGGACACCCGCGTGGAGCCATTACACATCCTTGGACGTTTTCTGTCCACGTATTTACGTGGAAATGCACATAATAATAAAACTATACAAAGTAAATATTGTTGCCCGGCCGACGTGGCTCAGGGGTGGAGCGTCGACCCATGACCCAGGAGGTCACGGTTCGATTCCCAGTCGGGGCACTTGCCCGGGTTACGGGCTCGATCCCCCACTCTGGGGCGTGCAGGAGGCAGCCGATCCATGATTCTCTCTCAGCATTGAGGTTTCTACCTCTCTCTCCCTCTCCCTCTCTGAAATCAATAAAATAGATATTAGAAAAAATTTAAATGGTTAAACAAATGAGCGGCTATACATGTAAATGTTATTTTTACAAAAATGACAAAACCCTATACCTACTGAATTGCAACCACTTTCGCCCAGTGATATGACACAGATATCTTTCCCTCTCTGTAAACATCCACATTATCATTCTTTTTAAAAATATATATATATTATTGATTTTTTTTATAGAGAGGAAAGGAAAGGGATAGAGAGTTAGAAACATCGATGAGAGAGAAACATCGATCAGCTGCCTCCTGCACACTCCCTACTGGGGATGAGCCCGCAACCAAGGTACATGCCCTTGACCAGAATCTCACCTGGGACCCCTCATTCCACAAGCCAATGCTCTATCCACCAAGCCAAACCAGTTAAGGCAGTGGTTCTCAACCTTCTGGCCCTTTAGATACAGTTCCTCGTGTTGTGACCCAACCATAAAATTATTTTCGTGGCTACTTCATAACTGTAATGTTGCTACTGTTATGAATCATCATGTAAATATCTGATATGCAGGATGGTCTTAGGCGACCCCTGTGAAAGGGTCATTCGACCGCCAAAGGGGTTGAGACCCACAGCTTGAGAACCGCTGGGTTAAGGCCACATTATCATTCTTCATGGGTGATATTATTCCATGGCACGCACATGTCGGAATTTATCTAAATAAATTGTTGTACTTGTGGGACGTTTCCAGTTTTTCACTTTTATGGACCCACTGTGATAAACATACAGTCACCTTTGTGCCAGATGGATGTCATATTCTTTTTTTTTTTTCAAATATATTTTATTGATTTTTTACAGAGAAGAAGGGAGAGGGATAGAGAGTTAGAAACATTGATGAGAGAGAAACATCGATCAGCTGCCTCCTGCACACCCCCTACTGGGGATGTGCCCGCAACCAAGGTACATGCCCTTAACCAGAGTCGAACCTGGGACCCTTGAGTCCGCAGGCTGACGCTCTATCCACTGAGCCAAACCGGTTAGGGCTGGATGTCATAGTCTAACCATCATTTTACAGATGAGGAGACTGAGGCACAGAAAACTAAACTGTGGTGTCACCAAGCCAGAATTCACAGCCAGTTCCAGCATCTTTGTTTTTTCTTTCCATTAGAGTGACAGTCCTCTCTTCCTCCCCATTATCTTTTTTTTTTTTAATTGACTTCAGAGAGGAAGAAGGAGAGAGAGATAGAAACATCAATGATGAGAGAGAATCATGGATCGGCTGCCTCCTGCACGCCCCTTAATGGGGATCGAGCCTGCAACCTGGGCATGTGCCCTTGACTGGAATCGAACCTGGGACTCTTAGGTTTGACTCTATCCACTGAGCCAAACCAGCGAGGGCCCCATTGTCTTTTTCTCTTACAGGTGGCCGCCCTGGGACAACCTGTCTGGGCAGGTGACCCACTTCCTTCTCTGACATCTTTTTAACTTCTCTAATGTCCACTGACGCCCTGGCATTCAGAGGAATAAAGGCAGGTAATAGGACATTAATGCATGAGGGCGTATTGCATACATTGTGAACCTGGTGCAGACGTTAGGCCTAAAGTCAACGGTCAGGCACCACCAAGGTTTAGCCGAATCCCCTGGCCAGCTCAAACCCAGGAAGGGAGCCCCCCATTCATACTAGAGAGAAAGAAGTGGGCTGTTCTGACGAGAAGCAGTCTACGGAGGTCTCCCTGGGCATCTCAGAAGCCCTGAAGTTGTCCCCCTCGCTCTCCCCCCACCCCCAGAGCCGAAATGGGAAGGAAGGTTTGCTATTAGAAGGTTTATTAATCCTCAGGATTTCCCCAGGGGGCGGGGGTGAGCATGCATTCATGCCACAGACTTTCCAGGATGTTCATATCCATCTCTGGAAATCCGGGGAATCTTGAAAGCTGAGAATAGGGATGAGACACAGCTCTTCAGCGTCTCAATTGATGTGTTCACCCGAGTCACTGCTGGGAGATTAGCAGGTGATTATTAAGATCTGTTTCTCTCATTGACAGACCAGACAGACATTTTAAGAATCACCAGTGGCTCCTGCAATAGTTCCTGTTCCATGTTTCGTACTAAATCTCCCAACTGGAATCGGCCAGTGGAAAGGGCAGGACCCCAGGGTTGAACTAAGAGGGGCTGCAGAAAGCAGCTATTTCACAGGTAGCTTTCCCTCTCTAGAAATACCGAGATTAATCTTATTTTTTTATTAATTTTTTAAAATATATATTTTATTGCTTTTTTACAGAGAGGAAGGGAGAGGGATAGGGAGTTAGAAACATCGATGAGAGAGAAACATCGATCAGCTGCCTCCTGCACATCTCCTACTGGGGATGTGCCCGCAACTAAGGTACATGGCCTTGACAGGAATCGAACCCAGGACCCTTCAGTCCGCAGGCTGACGCTCTATCCACTGAGCCAAACCAGTCAGGGCTATTAATTAATTTTTTTTTTAAAAATATATCTTTTTATTGATTTCAGAGAGGAAAGGAGAGGGAGAGAGAGGTAGAAACGTCAATGATGAGAGAAAATCATTGATGGGCTGCCTCCTGCATGCCCCCTACTGGGGATCAATCCCACAGCCCGGGCATGGGCCCTGACCAGGAATGGAACCCCGACCACCTGGTTCATATGTTGATGCTCAACCACAGCCACACCAGCCGGGCCACATGATAATAAAAATATATTAAAAAGATAAATATACTCATTATAGAAATTTGGCAAATATGCTAGGGAAGAAAGAAGAAAATAAAAATCACTTATAATTCAAAAAAACAGAAATAACTTTTAACTTGTCTGTGTTTCCTTCTAAGTGTTTTATATATTTTTTTCATGATAAATATACAAACATACACATAATTGTACAAAAACAGCCCTGACCACCCATGTGGCCCTGTGGAGGATTGTGCCATGCACCAAAAGTCATAGGTTCGATTCCCACCTACAATGGGCTCGATCCCCATAGGGCAGTGGTCTGCAAACTGCAGCTCGCGAGCCACATGCGGCTCTTTGGCCCCTTGAGTGTGGCTCTTCCACAAAAAACCACATGTGGGCTCGCACGTACAGTGCGCTTGAAACTTCGTAGCCCGTGCACAGTAGTCGGTATTTTGTGGAAGAGCCACACTCAAGGGGCCAAAGAGCCGCATGTGGCTCATGAGCCGCAGTTTGCCGACCACTGCCATAGGGGGTTGCGGGAGGCAACCAAACAATCTCTCTCTCTCCCAATCAATCAATCAATAAAAATATATTCTGCCCTGGCCGGTGTGGCTCAGTGGGTTGAGCATGCATCCTGTGCACCGATAGGTCACCAGTTCGGTTCCCGGTCAGGGCACATACCCAGGTTGTGGGTTCAACCCCAGGTTGGGATGCTTGCAGGAGGCAACCAATCGATGTTTATCTCTCTCCTCCCTTCCTCTCTCTAAAAAAAATCAATAAGAACATTTTTAAAAAAATAAATAAAAACATATCCTCGGGTGAGGATTAAAAGCGAACTAAAAAATATAATTCTGATGCATATGCAATTTTGTATCTCAGTGTATGACAAACATTTCCCAATTCATTAAATATTCTTCAAAAACATGTTTTTTTAATAGCTATGTAGTATTACATCAAACACGCACACCACTACTTCCTTAACCATTTCCTCTTTGTGAATACTTAGGTTTTTTTTCTTCCTTCCTTCCTTTTCCTTTTTTTTTTTATTTTTAATTTTTTGCCAACATAGAGGCACTGGTGAGCCTTCGGTAAACATCCTTCACAACATCTTTGTCCACGTTACTGACTCTTTCAAATAATTTTCTAGAACTGAAGTTGCAGAACTAAAGGGTATAAACTTTTAAGCTTTTTCTTTTATAAAATAAGCAAAGACATAGCTTTCTTTTGTTTTGTTTTTATTGATTTCAGAGAGGAATAGAGAGAGAGAGAAACATCAATGATGAGAGAGAATCATCGACCAGCTGCATCAAGCCCGCCACCTGGGCATGTGCCCTGACCAGGAATTGAACCTTGACCTCCTGGTTCATAGGTCGATGCTCAACCACTGAGCCACGCTGGCCAGGCCTGTTAAGCTTTTCTTTCTTTTTTTTTTTTAACTATATTTTTATTGATTTCAGAGAGGAAGGGAGAGGGAGAGAGAGATAGAAACATCAATGGTAAGAGGGAATCATTGATCGGCTGCCTCCTGCCCACCCCCTACTGGGGATCGAGCCCGAAACCCAACCATATGCCCTTGACTGGAATCGAACCTGGAACCCTTCAGTCTACAGGCCTATGCTCTATCCACTGAGCCAAACCAGCTAGGGCTGTTAAGCTTATCTTGATCGCTAATATGAAATTGTATTCCAGGCTTTTTTTTAAAAAACATATTTTATTGATTTTTTTACAGAGAGGAATAGAGAGTTAGAAACATTGATCAGCTGCCTTCTGTACACCTTCTACTGGGGATGTGCCCGCAACTAAGGTACATGCCCTTGACCGGAATCGAACCTGGGACCCTTCAGTCCGCAGGCCGACGCTCTATCCACTGAGCCAAACCGGTCAGGGCTGTATTCCAGGCTTTATACCAATGAGCTCTCCCACAGCAATAGAGTTCATCACTGTGGCTCTTACGTATTTATTGGTTTTGAACTGGGGAAGCTGGCAGTTTCCTGTTTATGGTCGATGGCCTAGGTTTCTTGTGGCATATTTTTAGTCTTATATGTATGCAAATAAGGCTGATTAAGTTACTGGGAATAAAGCAATGCAAATATACACCCTTGGTCACAGGCGGGGTCATTAGAGGTAGACGATTTGATGCACACTGTCATTACTCCTGGAAAAATAACTTGCAAATGTGGGATGCCGACCACACACAGATTTTTGCTTTTCTTTGGGTTTCCCCCTAAATCCTGGATGATTCCTACATTTTTCTTTTCTTTAAAATATACTTTTATTGTTTTTAGAGAAGAAGGGAGAGAGAGAGAGAGAGAGATAGAAACATCAGTGATGAGAGAGAATCATGGGTCGGCTGCCTCCTGCACGCCCCACACTGGGGATCGATCCCTCAACCCGGCCACGTGCCCTTGACTGGAATCAAACCTGGGACCCTTCAGTCCGAAGGCCGACACTCTATCCACTGAGCCAGACCAGCTAAGGCTGACCTGGATCTTTTGTACTGTGCATGGAATGAGAGGCCTAGGTCCTGTTCTCTAACTATATGTTATTGCTTAAAAATTACCTACTAGCCCTAGCCAGTTTGGCTCAGTGGATAGAGCGTCGGCTTGTGGACACAAGGGTCCCCGGTTCGATTCCGGTCAAGGGCACATGCCTGGGTTGCAGTATCGATCCCCAGCGTGGGGTGTGCAGGAAGCAGCCAATCAATGATTCTTTCTCATCATTGATGTTTCTATTTCTCTCTCCCTCTTCCTTCCCGTCTGAAATCAATACAAAGCAAAAAAGAAACTATCACGCTGAAAAAAAAAAAAAAAAGAGATCCAAGTCAGGCCTTCAGGGCGCTTACAATCCCAAACAGCCCAGCAAACCGGAAGTCATGTGGCAGAAAGCAGTTACTTCTCCTGCCCTGGAGATGCTTGAAGACCTAGGAGGAAAGAGGAACCAGTGTTCTGGTTGCTGACGATTTCTTCTTCTTCGGCTCTGGGGGGAATAGACTCTCTATTGTGAAAGTGTATTGTGCAAAAAGAGAATGGGGCTTTTTGTGAAGGGAGATAAAGGGTTGTGGGGTGAGAACGGGGAGGGGAGGGGAGGAGGAGGCAGGCCTGGGTGCCGTGGGTGGACTGTGGGGGGGGCCGCCCTGAAGGTCTCCTAGCCTGCACCTGGGTTGCTGTGTCCAGGGCCAGCCTACTATGGAGAGGTGGGGGGGGGGGGGGGGGGGGGGTTGGCGGGGGAGAGGGGCTCAGTAAATGTGTATTGTTCGTAAGAACAGATGAATGAATCAGCCTGTCACCTTAGGGATCACTCTCATGAATTTCCTTTAAGGCATTCATGAAGCGCGCTGTCTGGGGCGAAAGGACACCATTGCGCAGCCATGATGGTGAGCAAGGCCAGAGGAGTGAGGTAGGTGTGTGTCTGCGTGCATCTGCTTTAACCACAGGAGGGACCTGGGTTCCAGTTTGAATGTGGCAATGACGGGAGTCTAAGGAGCTCTTGGCTGTGTCGACTCACCAGCAGAGCGATCTTGGCCACACTCAGTCTCTGAGCAATTCACAACCTAGAGCAGTGGTTCTCAACCTTCCTAATGCCGCGACCCTTTCAAACAGTTACTCATGTTGTGGTGAGAGAATCATGGATCAGCTGCCATCTGCATAAAATTATTTTCGTTGCTACTTCATAACTGTAATTTTGCTACTGTTATGAATCATAATGTAAATATCTGATATGCAGGATGTCTTTTCATTGTTACACATTGAGCATAACTAAAGCATAGTTGCCCTAGCCGGTTTGGCTCAGTGGGTAGAGTGTCGGCCTGCGAACTGAGGGGTCCCGGGTTCGATTCCAGTCAGGGGCACATGCCCTGGTTGTGGGCTCGATCCCCAGTTTGGGACTTGCGGGAGGCAGCCGATCCATGATTCTCTCTCATCATGGATGTTTCTATCTCTCTCTCCCTCTTCCTTCCTCTCTGAAATCCATAAAAATATATTTTTAAAAAAATTAAAGCATAATGATTAATCACAAAAACAATATGTAATTATATATGTGTTTTCCGATGGTCTTAGGCGACCCCTGTGAAAGGGTCGTTTGACCCCCAAAAGGGTCGCGACCCACAGGTTGAGAACCGCTGTTCTAGAGCATGGGCTCAGGGCCGCCTGTGTTGTTGTTGAGATCAAATGAGATAATGCATGTGGGCCCTGGCTGGTTTGGCCCAGTGAATAGAGCATCACCTGTGGACCGAAGGGTCCCGGGTTCGATTCCAATCAAGGGCATGTGCCTCGGTTGCAGGCTCTTCCCTGGCCCAGGCCCTAGTCTGGGCGCCTGCAGGAGGCAATCCCATCGCTATTTCTCTCTGTCTTTCCCTCTCTCTCTCTTCCACTCTCCCTAAAAGTCAATGGAAAAAATATCCTTGGGTGAGGATTAACAAAAATCAAAATAATAAAAATAAAATGGGTCTTGAGCCCGGCCGGCGTGGCTCAGTGGTTGAGCATCGACTTATGAACCAGGAGGTCACGGTTGGATTCCCGGTCAGGGCACATGCCCGGGTTGCGGGCTCGGTCCCCAGCGTGGGGCGTGCAGATGGCAGCTGATCCATGATTCTCTCTCATCATTGATGTTTCTCTCTCTCCCTCTCCCTTCCTCTCTGAAATCAATAAAAAAAATATATATTTTTTAATGGGTCTTGAAAGAAAAGTGGGAACCCGCTCAGCAAAGCCAAGGGGGCCAGGGCTTGAGCAGGGGACAGAGTGTAGGAACTTCCCTAACCTCTTGGAGCCTCGGTTTCCTGCTGTGAAGAAGCCGCTCTGACCTCCGAGTGAGATAACAGACCGAGTGCCTAGGGTGCTGCCTGGCCTTGAGTGGGTGCTGACAGAAGCCAGTTCTTTGTCCCTCTCTCAAAATCACTTCCTCTTTGAGGCTTCCTTCCTGTTCACTTTTTGTCCTGTCCCCCAGCTCCTGGGGACACAGTGACTGTGGCTTGGGCTGTGAGTTACTCAGCCTACTTTCCAGGATCCGCAAAATCATTTTCAAAAGCGGGTCATATTTTCCGCCCTACAGAAAGCCCCAGTACACTGGAAATGCAGATGTCATAGGGGCCGCATTCTTTGTTCACGATCTGCTAAAATTAGAAATTCATATTAGAGAAATTCACATTGAGAAGGGAAATAAACCTTCTCCCAAAACGGGCCGTGGCCGGGTGGCTCAGTTCGTTAGAACGTCTTCCTAATACACCAAGGTTGCAGGTGCGGCCTGGTCAGGGCACATCCAAGAATCAAAACAACGGATGCAGCCCTAGCCGGTGTGGCTCAGTGGATGGAGCGTCGGCCTGCGGACTGAAAGGTCCCAGGTTCGATTCCGGCCAAGGGCATGTACCTGGGTTGCGGGCACATCCCCAGTAGGGAGATGTGCAGGAGGCAGCTGATCGATGTTTCTCTCTCATCGATGTTTCTAACTCTCTATCTCTCCCTTCCTCTCTGTAAAAAATCAATAAAATATATTTTAAAAAATAAATAAATAAAATAAAAATTCTCCAAAATAGCTTTTGGGTAAAGGAGGAAATCAAGAATCAGGTGTGAATTAAGAAAATAATACAGCCCTAGCCGGTTTGGCTCAGTGGCTGGAGCCTTGGCCTGCAGACTGAAGGGTCTCTGGTTGAATTCCGGTCAAGGGCACAGGCCCAGGTTGTGGGCTCGATTCCCCAGTAGGGGGCGTGCAGGAGGCGGCTGATCAATGCTTCTCTCATCATTGTTATTTCTTTCTCTCACTCCCTTCCTCTCTGAAATCAGTAAAAATATAAATATCTTTAAAAGAGAAAATAACACAAAGAATTGCACTTATGGAAACCAAACAGGACACCTGCAAACCTTTACCCAAAAAGTTGTGTAGCTTTTATAATGGTGTTATGATTCAACCCATAAAAAGTTAAAATATTCATAAAATCATTTAGAAATATTAGAACAGCACCCCAAAATAAAGATGAGGAAGGAAGGAATCAGAAAAAAAAAAAAAACACAGAAAAGAATAAATTAGAAACTAGAAAAACAGTCAAAGTTCCTTGAACTGAACTGGTTCCTTTTAGTTAAAGCAGAGACTAAGTCATACCATGGACACACGCAGTCAAGGAAGAAATAAAACAGAAATGAACCCAACTTAAGGCGAAGTAAATGGTGGCCATCACAAGAGAAATAAGGTAAAAATAGAAAAGGATATTATGTGAAATTGCTGACAAATTTGAAAACGAGTGAAATCGTTTTCTGGGTTTAAAAAAAACAAAACACCTAGAAGTTTCCTCCATTTGAGAAAAATCAGAAGTAGGAAATGCAGGCTACCTCCTTGGGTTTCTGCTCAAATGTTCTCTGGACAGAAACTCTCCTCATCAGCTTTTTGCTTTTTTTTTTTTTTTTTTTTTAATTCATCTGAGAGAGAAACATCGATTTGTTGTTCCACTCATTGATTGATCCTTTTTCTTTTTTAAAGTATATTTCTTTATTGATTTCAGGGAGGAAGGGAAGCGAGAGAGAGATAGAAACATCAATGAGAAGAGAGAATCATGGATCGGCTGCCTCCTGCACGCCCCACACTGGGGATTGAGCCCACACCCCAGGCATGTGCCCTGACCGGGACTCGAACCTTGGACCCTTCAGTCTGCAGGCTAATGCTCTATCCACTGAGCCAAGCCAGCTAGGGCTCATTGGTTGATTCTTGTATGTGGCCTGACCGGGGATGGAACTCACAACCTTGGTGTATCAGCACGATGCTCTAACCAACTGCACTACCTGGCCTGGGCTACATTACATATTTTACAAGCCATTTTTTATGACCTAAAGACCTCATATAAATGATTTTTTTTTTTTAACTGTAAAATCCCAATAGGTAAATGGTCAAAAGACACTGAGTTAGGTCACTGAAGAGAAAACTGCCAGAACACAAAACTACAAGAAAATGTTCGAGGTCACGGCCATTTAAATAAATCCAAAGTTGCCCTCGCTGGTTTGGCCCAGTGGATGGAGCATCATCCTGCGGACTGAAGGTTCGATTCCGGTCAAGGGCACATGCCTGAGTTGCAGGCTCGATCCCCAGTGTGGGGTCTGCAGGAGGCAGCTGATCAGCGATTCTCTCTCAAGAGAGACATTGACGTTTCTCTCTCTCCCTCTCCTTTCCTCTCTGAAATCAATGACAATATATCAAAAACAAAACCACGATCTAAGCATATATTTTTTAAAAAAAGAATTAACGGAGTAAAAAAGTGAAACAGGTCCTTTACGCCTTGGAGCCCTTAATTTGTCATTTTGTGTTGGGATTCCCTAAGCACGAGTGTAGTATAGAGTCTTTCTTAAACTTTTTAAATTAAAGAACAAGGGTTCAGACCTGACCGGTTTGGCTCAGTGGATAGAGCGTCGGCCTGCGGACTGAAAGGCCCCAGGTTCGATTCCGGTCAAGGGCATGTACCTTGGTTGCGGGCACATCCCCAGTAGGGAGTGTGCAGGAGGCAGCTGATCGATGTTTCTAACTTCCCTATCCTTCTCCCTTCCTCTCTGTAAAAAATCAATAAGATATATTTAAAAAAAATAAAAATAAAAGAGAAGGAACTTAAAAAAAAAAACTATAGACAAGGCTTCAGATTCAAAATCCTTTTTATTTATCATCCACGGTTGTACGTTGTGCTTTCTTTATCATGGCAAACCTCCAAGCATTTCCACTCTATCATGGATTAAATGAAAATTTTCAGCTAGTTTGGGAACTTAACCATTAAAAAGTCCCCTGCCCCCGCCCCCTCCCTCTCCCTACAGGGAACCCTGCGCTCTGCAGCTGCCTCGGTGCCAGGAAGACCCAGTAGGACGGATCCCAAGGGTTTGCTGCTCAAAGAGGTTTGCAAACGCCGAAGCTCAACGCACGAACCCATAATGGTATTCCTGGTGTGAGCGAGGCTGCGGCCCTACTTGGAAGAATCCTGTAACAGTAGACTCCACTGCGTTTCTTTATCGGAGCAGGAGTCTGTGTGTAGCTTTTAGATCGGATTTCTAGAATTCTCCATTCTTTTTTGTTGTTGCTTTTTTTTTTTTTTTTTTTTTGGTTAATCCTCATCGGAGGATATTTTCCCATTGATTTTTAGAGAGGGGGAGAGACTGAGAGAAACATCGATGTGGGAGAGACACATGGATTGGTTGCAGACCTGCAACTGAGGTACGCGCCCTTGACCTGAATCGAACCCAGGACCCTTCCGTCTGAGGGCTGATGCTCTAACCACTGAGCAACCGGCCAGCGCTGGAATTCTCCATTCTTAAGGAGCAGTTTCCAGAATAACCAGGGTCCTCCCTGATTGGCCGTCCTGAGGATGGGCTGGGGGGCGCGGGAGGGAATGCAGGCTCATGCTGACCAGCAGAAGGTGGAGGGAGCCCAGAATCTTTGAGACGTCAGTCCTTTTGGGGGCGAATCCTGGGGACCAGACGCCTCTGGGACAGAGAGCTCCATCCTCTATGAAACCTTAGGTCAGTGGTTCTCAACCTTCCGGCCCTTTAAATACAGTTCCTCGTATTGTGACCCAACCATAAAATTATTTTCGTGGCTACTTCATAACTGTCATGTTGCTACTGTTATGTAAATATCTGATATGCAGGATGGTCTTAGGCGACCCCTGTGAAAGGGGCGTTCGACCGCCAAAGGGGTCGCGACCCACAGGTTGAGAACCGCTGCCTTGGGTTGTTATACAACAGGCTGTAATTAATATCACCCCGGCTCGGAGAGACATCCCATCATGCTAATGAAAAATGAAAGTCACCTGGGCTCAGGGCCCAGAGCCTGCAGACACGTGCCAGGCCAGGAGCCACCAGCAGAGGGCGCTCACGGGGACCTGAGGTGCCCCATGCCAAATCATTGCCCATGGTGCCAGCCACCTGTAGGAGAATGCAGCCCTGGCCCACCTGGTCCTGTTCAGCCAGAGCAGGGCAGGTACCTGGAGTCCTGCTGCCCCAGGCGATGTGAGCCTTTCAGAGGGGAGGCCTGGGAGGGTTGGGGGCAGGGGGTGATGCAGAACAGGGAGGCACTGCTGTGGTGGGATTCAATGAGAGAACATGTATGAACCACACATTATAGGCACTTGTAATCAATGTTTGCAATGATGATGATAATGCTGCTGCTGCTGCTGCTGAACTAATTCCTCCTTTGTATCGCCCCCTCTTCACCCAACCCAAACATTTCTACCCTTCACAGCTACTCTTCCTCCGAGAAGCCCTCCAGGATCACTTCTGGCCAGTCGTTTACAAATTGGGGGCCCTTCCGAATCACCTAAGAAGGTGAGAAGTTTGTTCTTGTTGTTGTTGTTTTAATGTTCTTATTGATTTCAGAGAGAGGAAGGGAGAGGGAGAGATAGAAACATCAATGATGAGAGAGAATCATCGATTGGCTGCCTCCTTCGTGCCCCCTGTTGGGGATTGAGCCCACAACTGGGGCATGTGCCCTGACGGGGAATTGAACCGGTGACCTCTTGGTTCCTGGGCCAACACTCAACCACTGAGCATAACACTGGCTAGGCTTGAATCTCTTTAAATTATTTTTTCTACTTGGCATAAAGGTTCAATGTTATTCTTTTGCATGTGGATAGCCACTTTTCCCAGCACCATTTATTGAAGAGATTGCCCCTTTTCCCATCGAGTGGCCTTGGCACTCTTGGGGAAAATCATTTGATCATATATGGCTATTTAGGGTCCCTTGACTTGAATGACAATATAGATTAATTGCTCTGGCTAGAACCTCCAGTACTATGTTGACTAACAGTGGTAGGAATGGGCATTCTTGTCATGTTCCTGGTTTTAGGGAGCTTTCAGTCTTTCCGCATTGATTGAAATGTTTCCTGCAGGCTTGTTATAAATACACTACCAGCCCTCTAGCAATCCGGGACCCCTTGGGGGATGTCAGACTGCCGGTTTCGGCCCCATTCCCCGCAGACCAGGCTGAGGGTCCCCACTGGTGCACGAATCTGTGCACCAGGCCTCTAGTATGTATATAAGATCTTTGGTTAATCTTTTCCCGTCCTCCCCTCCTCCCCCCTTCCCTCTGAGATTCATCAGTCTGTTGCATGTTTCCATGCCTGTGCATTGAGCGTCTGCCCCCTGGTGGTCAATGTGCGTCATAGCTACAGGTCGGACGGTCAGATGGTCGCTTAGGCTTATATATAGAGAGATAGCCTTTATTATAGTAACACCCCCCCCCCCCACCACAACCTCAATCTACAACTTCACCTTCCAAGGTTTCAGTTACCCACGGTCAACTGTGATCTGAAAATATTACATTGAAAATTCCAGAAATAAATCATTCATCCGTTTGAGATGGTACCCGTTCTGAGTAGTGATGAGATCTCACGTGACCTGCTCATTCCCGCCTGAGATGTGAAGCATTCCTCCCTCCACGCCGTGAGGTTCTGCCCTGTAGTCACGTGCCGTCTTGTTATCACGACTGATCGCAGGGCTGGTGTGCGCATGACCCTTGTTTCATTTACAAGGGCCCCCACAGCGCAGGAGCAGTGATGCTGGCCATTCGGATATGCCCCCAAGAGAAGCCGGAAAGTGTATGTATGTGTAGGAAAAAGCATAGTATGTACGTAGGTTCAGTACTATCCCTGGTTTCAGGCATTCACTGGGTCTTGGAACATATCCCCTTTGGATAAAGGGTAACTAATGTATATTGAGATAGTTTCCTTTTATTCTGAGTTTGTTGGGTTGCTGTTTTGTTTTTTGTTTTTTTATCATAAAACTGTTGAATTTTGCCAAAAGCTTTTTCTGCATCAGTTGAGATGATTGTGTGGTTTTTGCCCTTCATTCTGTTCATGGGGTGTATGTATTACATTGACTGATTTTTTAAAAATATTTTTTAAATTGATTTCAGAGAGAAAAAGGGAGAGGAAGAGAGAGAGAGAGAGGCATCAATGAAGAAAATCATTAATTGGCTGCCTCCTGCACACCCCCTACTGGGGAACGAGCCTGCAACCCAGGCATGTGCCCTTGACCGGGAATCGAACTCTGACCTCCTGGTCCATGGGTCTACATTCAATCATTGAGCCACACCTGGCCGGGCACGTTGACTGATTTTTGTACCTTGGATCGTTCTTGCATTTCAGGAATAAACCCCGTGTGGTCATGGTGTATAAGGCGCCCCACCCTTTTATTTTGGTTAATCCTCACCTGAGGGTATTTTTCTTTTTCTTTCTTTTCTTGTTTTTTTAAAATATATTTTATTGATTTTTTACAGAGAGGAAGGGAGAAGGATAGAGAGTTAGAAACATCGATGAGAGAGAAACATCGATCAGCTGCCTCCTGCACACCCCCTACTGGGGATGTGCCCGCAACCCAGGTACATGCCCTTGACCAGAATCGAACCTGGGAACCTTCAGTCCGCAGGCCGACGCTCTATCCACTGAGCCACACCGGTCAGGGCTCTTTTCTTTTTCTTTTTTTTTCCTGCGAAAAGCTTTATTGTTTCCTTTGGTCCAATGCATGGGAGAGGGCTCCAGGGTGGTTAAAAGAATGGCAAGTAGTTTCAGGAAGAGGCTCAGGTAAAAGCCAGAGACACTAGGGCAGGGGTGGGCAACCTTTTTGTGAGTGCGTGCCAAAACCAGCAAAATCTCTGACTCAAAATTCCTCTGCGTGCCAGCCCTAATTTTTTGAGAACATGTTACACCTACTTGATATCTCTTAAGGTGTACGTATGTGAAGAACCTTGAAGAAATAATAAAATTCATTCGAGCGACAAAAACACAGTAGATGATGATGAAAAATACATTTATTTTTGAATGTATACATGTACACTGATAGTCCGACAGAAAACTTTATGACTCCGTTTGATATTATCAGTGGGACTTTTGCTGCTGCATCACTGATGACAGAGATTTTACATCAGGTTTATATTTCGTGACCTTCAGAGATATGCACGAGCTACTGCTTTCATCCGTCAGGCTACTCCTATTACGAGACTTAACAAAATTCATCCCTGAGAACAAAGATTCACAAGCGTATGTGGATGAAACCAAAACACTGGTCGGATCTAGGAAGGCAGGGAGAGTTAAGGCAGAGGCATAGAAATTGCTCTTCCCCTCTCTCGTCCATCCATGTCTATGGTCTTTAAGATAACTTGTTATGTAAAATTATTTATCTAAGATGCACCTACACTGAATTTATCTGAAAAATAAAAAAGTCTATGTTAAGAAAAAAATTGTGCCCTAACTGGTTTGGCTCAGTGGATAGAGCATCGGCCTGCGGACTGAAGGGTCCCAGGTTCGATTCCGGTCAAGGGCATGTACCTTGGTTGTGGGCACATCCCCAGTAGGGGGTGTGCAGGAGGCAGCTGATTGAGATTTCTCTCTCTTTGATGTTTCTAATTCTCTATCCCTCTTCCTTCCACTCTGTAAAAAAATCAATAAAATATATATATATATTTTTTAAATATTTTATTTATTTATTTATTTATTTATTTATTTTTAAAATACATTTTATTGATTTTTTTACAGAGAGGAAGGGAGAGAGATAGAGAGTCAGAAACATCGATGAGAGAGAAACATCGATCAGCCGCCTCCTGCACATCTCCTACCGGGGATGTGCCTGCAACCCAGGCACATGCCCCCGACCGGAATCGAACCCGGGACCCCTCAGTCCGCAGGCCAACGCTCCATCCACTGAGCCAAACCAGTTTCAGCAATAAAATATATTTTTAAAAAAATTGTAAATGGAAGATTATAAGAGAGGGTTTCGCGTGCCAGCAAAAGTTACTGGCGTGCCATGTTTGGCACGCGTGCCAGAGGTTGCCCACCCCTGCACTAGGGGATGCAGAGGGGGCCCCTGAAAGGCCTCTGGGCTCCAAAGGCTCCTAGTCGTGCTTGAGGGGGAGCCTTTTGAAAAGATACCCTCCCAGCCCGGCCTGGGGGGGCGGCCAGCCTGCGGGGATGTTAGTCAGGTGGTCGCCCATCTTCTTGATCAGTTTCACCTCCTCATCCAGGAAGTGGTTCTCCAGGAAGTCGCAGAGATGAGGGTCAGCACGGGTAGAACCCAGGGCCTGCCGCTCCCAAAGGGCCTGGTTCAGGTTCGTCTCCAAGGCCAGGGCGGCTTCCCTGGCGTCCTGAGTTCTGCCCCAGTCATCCTGGGAAGGTTTCTGCACGTCCTGGAAGAGGATGCGGCCGCCACGTTCGTTTTGCAACTTTAAGAGATGCTCAGCGCCCTCGCGCTTCGCCCCAGAGTCACATTCTCAAGGTCGAAATAGAAGCCCCGAGAGAGGTAGGTGTGCAAGGCCCGCAGATGCAGGCTGGCCAGGCGGGTGACGGTGCCTCCACCTCTGGGAATAATTCTGACGAATTTGGGAGCCCGTGGTTGTTCGGCAATAAGGAGTTAAGGTAGAAAAACGAACAAACGGTGTGTTGGCTGGTCCCGGAGGTGGTTCTGAAGGTGGCGGCTGGATGAGACGCAGGAGAGTGGTCGGAGGCTGGAAGTGGGGGTGTCCCTGGGTCTGTTCTGTCCAAACACTATTGAAGCCAGAGACAGATCCGGGACCTTCGAGTGCACTGGAGGATATTTTCCCATTGATTTTTAGGGAGAATGGAAGAGAGAGGGAAAGATAGAGAAACATCGATGTGAGAGAAACACCTCAATTGGTTGCCTCCTGCACAAGCCGTGACCGGGGACCGGGCTGGGGAGGAGCCTGCAACCAAGGTATGTGCCCTTGACTGGAATCGAACCCGGGAGCCATCCACAGGCCGATGGTCTATCCACTGAGCCAACCCATCTAGGGCAGTGATGGCAAACCTATGACACGCGTGTCAGAGGTGACACGCGAACTCATTTTTTTGGTTGATTTTTCTTTGTTAAATGGCATTTAAATATATAAAATAAATATCAAAAATATGTCTTTCTTTTACTACGGTTGCAAATATCAAAAAATTTCTATATGGGACACGGCACCAGAGTTAAGTTAGGGTTTTTCAAAATGCTGACACGCCGAGCTCAAAAGGTTCGCCATCACTGATCTAAGGCTAAGCCTTTTAAGATGCTGCTGATTTTGATGGCGAGTATGTTGTTGAGGATTTTGGCATCAGCTTTCTTCAGGGATATTGGCCTATGGTTTTCTTGTAGTGTCTTTGTCTGGCTTTGGTATCAGGGTAATGCTGGCCTCAGAGAATGAGTTTGTGAGTATTCCCTCCACTTAACTGTTTTGGGAGAGTTTGAGGAGGTTCGGTATTAATTCTATTTTTGTTTGTTTTTTAATTTTATTAACAATTTTTTTTATTAAATGTATTGGGTGACATTGGCTAATATGACCATATGGGTTTCAAGTGTCCATTTCTGTGATACAAGATCTGTGTATTGCAGTGTGCACCTACCACCCAAATTCAAACCATCTTCCATCACCATATATTAGTCCCTCTCCATCCTTCAATTCTTCTTTAAATATTTGGTAAAATTCTCCAGTGAAACCATCTGCTTTTAGGCTTTCCTTTGTTGGGAGGGTTGTGGGTTTTTAAAAATATTTTTTTATTGATTTTATAGAGGAAGGGAGAGGGAGATGGAAACATCAATGATGAGAGAGAATCATGGATCGGCTGCCTCCTGCACGCCCCGCACTGGGGATCGAGCCTGCAACCCGGGCATGTGCCCTTGGCGGGAACCGAACCCGGGACCCTTCAGTCCTCAGTTCGACGCTCTATCCACTGAACCAAACCAGCTAGGGCTCATTTGTTGCTTCCTGTTTGTGCCCTGACCAGGGATCGAACCCACAACCTAGGTGTATCAGGATGATGCTCTAACCAACTGAACTACCCAACCAGGGCCACACCTTTTTTTTTTTTTGTGATGAGGACTTCAAGATCTGCTCTCTTAGCAACTTTTAAATATGAACTATAGTATTATTAACTACTAGTGGCCCGGTGCACGAAATTTGTGCACATTAAAAGGGAATTAATTAGAGGAAATATTTCAATGTTGCTATTTGCCCTTTCTCTATAATAGAAGTGTTAGAGATGAAAGAAAATTAGTAAAATGTATATGAAAATCTTCCGCCTGTCAGAGTCTGGGGTGCGCCACAGTGTTGGGGTCCAGCCCCAACAGGTCCAGGGGTTGTCATAGGTGTGGACAGAGTTGGTGATGAAGGAATGACATGGAGGCAGCGTTCAGTTGATCATCATGATTGGGTTCTCTCTTTATTGTCCTCTTACATCTGTATTTATATCATTTGATCCTATAAGCATGCCTCTATAATCACATCATGGTATGTTTTGGGTAACGTTCTACAGTTCCTTGTTTCTTATCTGACCTTAGCCAAAAATCCTGTCTCTATCTAGTCCTGTTGATTTTAATCTTGTCTAGGTTAATCTCTGTGTTCCACTACAAGGCTATTCCAAGGTCACTGCTCTACTGATAAGCTACAAGGAAGTGACTGAAGAAGTTTATCCTACCCAGTAAAGGTTATGTCCTCCCGGCCTCGCTGCTTGCCTTCCCTGGGACTGCCCTGTGTCGGTGGGTCTCCAGGGATATAGGCTTTGGTGCTTTCCCTGGTGGGCAGACCCCTGGGGATGCGGGCCCAACAAGTCCCAAATTTATTGCCAACAGTCTTAGACCAAGTTCTTCATAAGTAGTACATGGTATTTCTGTAACACTAGGGGGATTTACTGATTTATTCTCTTCCTTAGTCCTGTTAACCCCTAACCTGGGGAAACAACCTTTCTCGGGGAGGTGGTCCTGGTTAAAACACAAAGCACTAAGAGGGGGAAGCAAACATATGTCATATACGCCAGGTCCGTTGAAACATAAGCTGTGCAGATGTTTCTTCCCTGCAGCGACTGTGTCAAGCAGCAAGGGTGGACCGGCTTCCAGCAAATTCCCCCATTTTTATTTTTTAAATGACAGCGCGTGTAAATCAGCAGCCACCTCTCGGACTGGGTTGTTTAAGACTCAGAAGAAGACTTGTTTGTGATTTTGCTAACAGGTCAGTCCGAGGCTTAACCCTATATCGGCTCCCCACACCGCAGGACCCTGAGTCAAGTCCCCGCCCACCCACACACACCTCGAAATCGCCCAAGACCCAGACCCAGCTGGCTCCACCTTCATCAAGTCCTGCAGGGCGGGGGTGGGGGGTAAGGGAGTGGGAGGACGCAGTCTCAGGTCCCCCCGCCTGGGTGGGAGAGACTTGAAGACCATTTACATATTAGCTCTTTATTATATAGGACTAGAGGCCCCATGCACGAAATCGTGCAGGGAGGGCGGGGTCCCTCAGCCCGGCCTACACCCTCTCACAATCCGGGACCACTGGTTCCTAACCACTGGCCTGCCTGCCTGCCTGCCTGATGTCCCTAACCACTCTGCCTGCCTGCCTGATTGCCCCTAACCACTCTGCCTGCCTGCCTGATCAACCCAACCACTCTGCCTGCCTGATCACCTCTAACCACTCTGCTTGCCTGCCTGATCACCCTTAATCACTCTGCCTGCCTGATCACCCCTAACCACTCTGCCTGTCTGTCTGATCGCCCCTAACTGCTCACCTGCCCATCTGATCACCCCTAACCGCCTCTGCCTCGGCCCCCGGCCGCCACAGCTTCATCTGGAAGGACGTCCAGAAGGTTGTTTGGCTGTCCAGTCTAATTAGCATATTACGCTTTTATTATTATAGATAGTCACCATGCTATACGTTACACTTCCCAATTTTTCTGTTTCTTCATATTCCAATCTGGGTAGGTGTGTATCTGTAGGAATTACTCATTTCTTTTAGGTTATCCAATTCATTGGTGTATCACTGCTCACAATATTCTCTTATAATCTTTATGTCTGTGAAATCAGCTGTAATGCCTCCCTTTTCACTTCTAATTTTAATTAGTGGAGTTTTCTCTCCCCTCCATACCCCCCCCCCCACCCCCCGCTTGGTTCCTATAGCTGAGGGTTTGTCAGTTTTGTTGATCTTTTCAAAAACGAACTCTTCATTTTGTTGACTTTTTTTCCTATTGTTTCTCTACGCTCTGTTTTGTTTACTATCTCTGCTCTCATCTTTATTATTTCCTTCCTCTGCTAGCTTGGGTCTAGTGTATTCTTGTTTTTTAGTTGCTTGAGGTATGAAGTGAGGTTGTTGATTTGAGCCCTTTCTTCTTTTTTAATGCGAACATTTCGTAGCTCTAAACTCCCCCTTAGCGCCGCTTCCTCTGCGTCTCATAAGGTTTGGAATATTGTCTTTTTCTTTTCATTGGTCTCAGGGTAGTTTCTGATTTCCCTTGTGATTTATTCTTTGACCCATCGGTTGTTTAAAAGTGTGTTGTTTAATTTCCATCCGTTTGTGGATTTTTCTGGTTTCCCCTCTGCTATTGATTTCTGGTTTCATTCCATTGTTCCTGGAAAAAATACTTGCTATGATTTCAATCTTTTTAAAAATATATATATTTTTATTATTGCCCTAGCCCAGGGGTCCTCAAACTATGGCCCGCGGGCCACATGCAAATACAAATATTGTATTTGTTCCCGTTTTGTTTTTTTTTACTTCAAAATAAGATATGTGCAGTGTGCATAGGAATTTGTTCATAGTTTTTTTTTAAACTATAGTCCGGCCCTCCAACGGTCTGAGGGACAGTGAACTGGCTCCCTGTTTAAAAAGTTTGAGGACCCCTGCCCTAGCCAGTTTGGCTCAATGCATAGAGTGTCAGCCTGCAGACTGAAGGGTCACGGGTTCGATTCCGATCAAGGGCACGTTCCTCGGTTGCAGGCTCCTCCCTGGCCTGGACCCTGATCAGGGCGTGTGCAGGAGGCAACCAATCCATGTGTTTCTCTCACATCGATGTTTCTCTCTGTCTTTCCCTCTCTCTTCCACTCTTTCTAAAAAGATCCAAATAAAGAAAAAGAAACACTGCTCTCATCCCCTGACATTGCTGTCACCAGCAACAAGCCAGTCCAGGGCTGACCACAGCGATACGTTTAAGGACTTCTTTGTAATTTAGGGAGGGACGTCACCCTAAAATTAACTAATAACCACAAACGCATCTCCAGGCAGCAGCGCTGGGCCCTGTGGAGCTGGCTGAAGGCTCTGGGCGGCACAGAGGCTTAGAGGGCGCGGCTCAGGCTGGGGCTGGGGTCTGGGGTCTGTGTTCGAGGAAGACGGCTGAGACTCACTGTCAGTGTCAGGCTGCCCTGCTGTGCCGGCAGCACCCTTGGCTGGCCTGCGGTGAGCATGGGGGCACCTTGGGGCTTTCTCTTTATTTCAGAGAAGAAGAGAGAGGGAGAGACAGAGAAACATCGATGATGAGAGAGAATCATTGACCGGCTGCCTCCTGCACGCCCCCTACTGGGGATCGAGCCTGCAACCCGGGCGTGTGCCCTCACCGGGAATCGAACTGTGACCTCCTGGTTCATAGGTCGACGCTCAGCCACTGAGCCACACTTGTCGGGCTTATTGATAATTTATTATTATTATTTTTTTATCCTCACTTGAGGATATGTTTTTATTGATTTTTTTTTTTTAGAGAGAGGAAGGGAGAGAGAAACAGAAACATCAATGTGTGAGAGAAATATCCCTGTAGGAACCCCGACTGGGAATCGAACCCACGACCTTTTGGTGTACAGGATGACGCTCCACCCAACTCAGCCACCCAGCCATGGCTATCTTTCCTTTTCAAATGTTCTCATTTTACCTTCTATCCTTTCAAACCTTTTTAGCCTTCTTGTTTCCTTCCATATCTTCTCTTTTAATTATCTGTTTTTATTGTTATAGTTCCCTTCAACTTAAAAAATCGTATTTTTCTGACTAGGAAAGTGTAATGTATTTTTATTGCTAAATGTTTGGAAAATATAGGAACGGGTATAAAGAACGAAATTAAAATATCCCATTAAGCCTCCTCTAGGAATAACCACTGTTGCTGTTTTATTGTATTCTCTTCAACTGCTTTTTCTATTCATAAACACTTAGAGATATTGCTTTAACCCTTTGTCTGACGTAAGTGGTGTAAATATTTTCCTATGATTTGAGGCTTGTTGGAAAAAAATCTTTATTTTTTATGTTTTTTAAATACATTTGTATTGATTTCAGAGAGGAAGGAAGAGGGAGAGAGAAACATCAATGATAAGAGAGAAACATGGATCAGCTGCCTCCTGCACACCCTACTGGGGATCGAGCCTGCAACCCGGGCATGTATTCTTGACCAGGGATCGAACCGTGACCTCCTGGTTCATAGGTCGATGCTCAACCACTGAGCCACGCTGGCTGGGCATAAAATCTTTTTTTTAAACTAGAAGCCCGGTGCACAAAAATCTGCACTCGGCTGATGGGGGTCAGGGGGTTCCTCTGCCTGGCCTGCACCTTCTTGCAGTCTAGGAGCCCTCAGGGGATGTCTGACTGTTGGCTTAGGCCTGCAAGCAGGCCTCTGGGGAGCGGGCCTAAGCTGGCAGTCAGACATCCTTAGCTCTTCTGCAGAGGCAGGAGAGGCTCCCGCCACCACCGCTGCACTCACCAGCCATGAGCCCTGCTTCTGGCTGAGCGACACTCCCTCTGTGGGAGCGCACTGACCACCAGGGGGCAGCTCCAGCGTTGAGCGTCTGCCCCCTGGTGGTCAGTGCGCATCACAGCGACTGGTCGTTTTGCTGTTTGGTCAATTTGCATATTAGCCTTTTATTATATAGGAGGATAGCCAAGTTGCACATGGTTGCTGTGAAAATGTCAAACTACACTAAGTGTTGAGTGTCCACCCAGGGGTCTACAGGAAACAGTGAAAGTGATCGGTCCTTCACACCCTCCTTCCACACCTGTGCCTGGGAGAACCAGCCCCTGGTAACCACCATGCGCCCTTCAGCATACATCCTTGTAGACTTTGAAAATGCATTTTCCTGTGTGTTTTCCACAACAAACATGTTAAACACACTGTTCCTCCTTTTGCTTTCTCACTCAGCAATACAGGATGGGCATCAGCCCTGAGCAGGGGGAGGTGGGGTCTTAAAGGGGCCACAGCCTGCAGCCCGGGAGGGGGACAAGCTGCCCGCCCTGTGGTCCCCGGCGCCATCGGCTGCACCTGTGCCTGCGGTCCAGGAGAGGGACAATCTGCACGCCCCACGGTCCCTGCGACCCCCGGTGCCAGCGGTTCTGCCTGCGGCCCGGGAGAGGGACAAGCCACCCACCCCGCGGTCCTGGGCGACTGCGGCTGCGGCTGCAGCCTGGGCAAAGCCGCCCACCCATGGTCCCCTGCAGAAGCAGCTGGCCCAGGCGAAGCCGGCCTGGGTCCCGGGTGCCTGTGACCGGCCTGAGGAGGGAATCCTAGGTCCCTGGTGCGGGGTGAGGTAGAGGCGGTTAGGGGCGATCAGGCCAGCAGAGGAGCAGTTAGGGGCAATCAGGCAGGCAGGCAGAGGGGTTAGGGGTGATCAGACAGGCAGGCAGGCAAGCGGTTAGGAGCCAGTGGTCCCGGATTGTGAGAGGTAGTCGGACATCCCCCGAGGGGTCCCGGATTGGAGAGGGTGCAGGCTGGGCTGAGGAATCCCCCCAACCCCCTGCATGAATTTCATGTACCGGGCCTCTAGTATTATCATAATAGTCTTCTAGTGCGGTAGTATTTTACAGAGGAGAAAACTGAGGCACAGAGTGCTTAAGTAACTTGTCAAAGGTCACACAGCGAGCTAGATGTAGAACCTGGATCAACCCTGGCAGTCCCAAATCTGTGGTTTTTGTTTGTTTGTTTGTTTTTGTTTTGTTTTTTTTAAAATATATTTTATTGATTTTTCACAGAGAGGAAGGGAGAGAGATAGAGAGAGTTAGAAACATCGATGAGAGAGAAACATCGATCAGCTGCCTCCTGCACATCCCCCACCAGGGACGTGCCCGCAACCAAGGTACATGCCCTTGACTGGAATCGAACCCGGGACCTCTCAGTCCACAGGCTGACCCTCTACCCACTGAGCCAAACCGGTTTCGGCTGTTTGTTTGTTTTTTATTTTTTTTTAAATATATTTTATTGATTTTTTACAGAGAGGAAGGGAGCGGGATAGAGAGTTAGAAACATCGTTGAGAGAGAAACATCGATCAGCTGCCTCCTGCACATCTCCCACTGGGGATGTGCCCACAACCAAGGTACATGCCCTTGACCGGAATCGAACCTGGGACCCTTCAGTCCTCAGGCCGATGCTCTATCCACTGAGCCAAACCGGTTTTGGCTGTTTGTTTGTTTTTTAAACGTTGGAATCTTTTTTTTTTTTCCTCAGAGAGGAAGAGAGAGGTAGAAACATCAATGATGAGAGAGAATCACCGATCGGCTGCCTCCTGCACGCTCCCAACTGGGGATTGAGCCCAAAACCTGGACATGTGCCCTCAACCGGAATCAAACCCGGGACCCTCCAGTCTGCCAACAGTCGGACATCCCTAGGTCAGGGCTGTGGTTTTTTGTTTGTTTGTTTTTTTTTTGTTTTTTTTAATAAACCTTTTTATCTTTGGCCTTTTTTTTACAAAATATATTTTATTGATTTTTTGAAGACAGGAAGGGAGAGAGATAGAGAGTTAGAAACATCGATGAGAGAGAAACATCCATCAGCTGTCTCTTGCACACCCCCCACTGGAGATGTGCCTGCAGCCAAGGTACATGCCCTTGACCGGAATCGAACCTGGGACCCTTCACTCCACAGGCTGACACTCTATCCACTGAGCCAAACCTGTCAGGGCTAGGGCTGTGTTTTTAATCAATATGCTATTCTGGCCCTAGCTGGTTTGACTCAGTGGATAGAGCATCAGCCTGAGGACTGAGGGTCCCGGGTTCGATCCTGGTCAAGGGCACATACCTTGGTTGCAGGTTCCCCAGCCCTGGTCCGGGTGTGTGCAGGAGGCAACCAATCGATGTGTCTCTCTCGCATCGATGTTTGTCTCTCTCTCCCTCTCCCTTCCACTCTTTCTAAAAATCAATGGAAAAATATCCTTGGGTGAGGATTAAAAAAATAAATGCTGTTCTGTTTCCCTAGCTAATAGCACCTGGGCTCACGGGACAGTTTCTTCCTGCAGCGCGAGGCCTCATTGCTGTCGCGTCCTCTGATAATTAAGTGATGGCCGGACATGGCCTGTTGCAGTCACACTGCAACCATGTGAGCAAGCAGCGCCATGTGCCTTCTGGGTCAGAGGACCGGCCATGAACTCGCAGGCCTGGCCGTGTCTGCCACAGCCTCACTCAGGACCCCCGCACGGAGCCCGGCCTGGGGCTCGGGGCCTGGCCGGCCCCAAGGCGAGGAGACTGGAAGCTGGTCAGCAGGTCCCCGTGTGAGGGCAGAAGGTGAGGCTAGAGACCACCAGGGTGTGCATGGGGGGGCAGCAGAAGGGAGATCACGTGCGTGCGTGTCATTTCCTGCGAAACAGGGCCCGACCAAAGCGCAGCAGCTCCTGTCCCCCAGGCCCGGCCTGTGAGAGAGGAAATAGCAGAGAGGTCTTCCCTGCACGAGAGAGTACGTGCAGAGCTCTCCATCCTTTCAAATCGCTGCACATCACCAGTCAGAGGCTCCATCGCTCCACAAATATTTAGATTCTCTCTCTTTTTAAATGTAAGCAAAGCTGCAGAGGGGAAACCCCACTCCTTCTACCAGGCTCTCCCTGTTTCTGGGTTTTCTTTTATACCTTCTAGCAAGGTAGAGTTTTCTCATGCCACATTTCTTGCTAAATTTATTCCTAGGTGTTTTCTTTTTTTAAATATATTTTTATTGATTCAGAGAGGGAAAGAGGGATAGAAACATCAATGATGAGAGAGAATCACTGATTGGCTGCCTCCTGCACGCCCCCTACTGGGGATCGAGCCCGAAACCCGGGCATGTGCCCTTGGCCGGAATTGAACCTGGGACCCTTCAGTCCTCAGGCTGGTGCTCTATCCATTGAGCCACACCAGCTAGGGCCCTAGGTATTTTAGAGCTGTGGTTCTTATGACCTTATGTGGTAGGTATTTATTTTATTTTTAATTATTTTATTTATTTATTCTTTAAAATATATTTGTATTGATATCAGAGATGAAGTGAGAGGGAGAGAGAGCTAGAAACATCAATGATAAGAATTATGGACCAGCTGCCTCCTGCACGCCCTCCTGGGGATCGAGCCTGCAACCTGGGCATGTGCCCTGACTGGGAATCGAACCCTGACCTATATTGTCACATCTGTCCACCTGTGTGCATGCCGATGTTGATACTAGGTTAAAAAGTGCCTTCTCTACTCCAAAATGATGGAACAGTTTGCTTTTATTTTCTTCTAAATTTACATTCGTACTTAGGGGAGACCTAAAGCTTTTCGTTTGCATTCAAATAACATAGCGGCTTGTTTGGGGGCTTATGGTATGAGATGGAACTCACCTTGATCTTCCAAATTGTTCGTCAGCTGAACCAACGAGATGTATCCGATTACCCATCCTCTCCCCGTTGACTTGAAATCCCACCTTTATCACACTTCAAATTCTTACTCCTATTGAATCTCTTTCTCAGTTTTCTATTCGGTTCTATTGATCTGTTAGTTTATTGCCAGGCCAATACTGTACAATGACTTTATTTCTTATTAGAAAAGCAATAAAGGCTTATTACAGAAAACTCAGAAAACACACAGGCACAAACAGACCGAATATAAAACACTGGGAATTGCATCCGGGACTAAGGACTGTATCACCTTGCTTTCTATCACTTCAGATCATTTAATTTCTATAACCATGTGTAAATATATACTTGGACAGTGACATAAAGACCATGCCACATGAGTAGTTTGGCAAACTTTTTTCACTTTATGATACTTCGGGGATATGTTTCCTTGCTGGTAAATACTCTTTTCAAAACTTTTTTTGTTGCCTTAGCCTAGCCAGTTTGGCTCAGTGGATAGAGCATAGGCCTGTGGACTGAAAGGTCCCGGGTTCAATTCCAGTCAAGGGCACATGCCTGGATTGTGGGCTTGATCCCCAGTGGGGGGCATGCAGGAGACAGCTGATCAATGATTCTCTCATCATTGATGTTTCTATCTCTCTCTCCTTCTCTGATTACAAAAATAATAAAAATTTTTTTTAAAAAACAACTCTTTTGTTGTAAACTCTAACATGCATATAGAAAAGTACACCAAACAGCCGTAGCTGGATAGAGTGTCAGCCTATGGACTGAAGGGTCTCAGGTTCGATTCCCGGTCAAGGGTACATAACTCAGTTGCAGGTTCAATCCCTAGGCCAGTGGGGACATGAGCGGGAGGCAGCCAATCGATGTCTCTCTCATATTGATGTTTCTCTCTCTCTCTTTCTCTCTCTCTCTCCTTCCCTCCCTCCTCTCCCCCTTTCACTCTCTCTAAAAAATCAATAGAAAAAATATCCTTGAGTGAGGATTACAAAACAAAGTATTGTGTTTACCTTTTGGTATATATGTATATACTAGAGGCCCGGTGCACAAAATTCATGCACTCGGGGGGTCCCTCAGCCTGGATGTCCAACTGCCGTGGAGGCAGGAGAGGCTCCCACCACCGCCACTGTGCTAGCCAGTCGTGAGCCTGGCTCAGGGCTTCTGGCTGAGCAGCGCTCCCCGTGTGGGAGCGCACTGACCACCAGGGGGCAGCTCCTGCATTGAGCGTCTGCCCCCTGGTGGTCAGTGCATGTCATAGTGACTGGTCGACCAGTTGTTCCGGTCATAATGGTCACTTAGACTTTTATATATATAGAAGAGAGAGAGGGGGGGAGGGAGGGAGAAAGACATCAATTTGCTGTTGTACCTCTTCACCCATTCATTACTTGATTTCTGTATGTGCCCTGACAGGATTGAGCCCGAAACCTTGGCATAGCGGGGTGATGCTCTAACCATTGAGCTACCCGGACAGGGAACAAAAGACTTTTGAAAGACCCCTCCCTCAGTCAGGCTGCACTTGTCCCTGGATGGCCTCAAGGCCACGAACGCACCCAGCCCAATTATAAAGGGAATCCGTACCACTCGGAACCGGCAGTCCCTTTGGGATACAAAATAGAATTTTGAAAAATAAACTGGGCAACTTTTGCACAGAAACCTAATTCAGGCGGCCACAGGCTTTGTCCCTCAGAGTCCACGCAAAGGTCTGCAGAGTCAGGACGAGCCTCCTTGGTATTCTCTGCAGTTATTTGTGGACTGGAACCATACTCATTGATCTATTATTGAACACACTGCTTGCCTGCGTTTTTGAATTCACTAAAAGCTTTTGTTTGGATGTATTGATTGTATTTGAACATGGCTATCCTCCCAAGACTGTTAAATCACCCCCTCTGACAAACTTAACATTCCTTAAAGCAGTGCTACAAATACATCCACTATCTGTGTGTTTTCATATACGCAAATTTGAAATGGATAAGCCACAAAAATTTAAAAAATGACTATCGCCCGGCCGGCGTGGCTCAGTGGTTGAGCATCGACCTATGAACCAGGAGGTCACGGTTCGAATCCCGGTCAGGGCACATGGCCGGGTTGCAGGCTCGATCCCCTTCTTCTCAGAAAGCAATAAAAATATATTAAAAACTAAAAATAAAATAATACCTCTAGGAGAGGAAGGACGCAGGGTAAAAGGGACAGGGATTGAGGTCAGACTTTTCTAAATGTACCAGGTTTTGTAGATTGGACTCTAGAATTTTGTGAATGTTGAACATCGAGTAAAACAAACTTAAATCAAAACGTATTGGCAATTTGCATCTCCCTTTCTTTTTTTCTTTCACAGAACCAGCTCTTGGCCTCATTGATTTTTCTTGAACATTTGCCTGTTTCCGATTTTATTGATTTCTGCTCTTATTCCTTTCTGCTGATGTTGAGTTTAATCTGCTCTTTTTCTAGTTACTTAGTGTGGCAGGTTGATTTAAAAAATTTATTCTTGTTCATCCTGACCAGTGGGCTGAGTGATTAGAGCTTTGGCCTGAGCACCAAAGGGTCTCGGGTTCGATTCCCGGTCAAGGGCATGTACCTGGGTTGCGGATTTGCTACCTGCCCCCCCCCACCCCCCGCATTGGCATGTGTGGGAGGCAACCAGTCCATGTGTCTTGTGTCTCTCTCACATCAATGTTTATCTCTCTCTCTCTCACCCCCCTCCTCCCCTTCCTTCCACTCTCTCTGAAAAGCAATTGAAAACAAAAAATATATATAGAAAATAAATCAATAAAAATTTCTTCCTTTCTAATACAAATATCTGCACAGCTATAAACTCCTTCCTAAGAATGTTGCGTGTATGTGAAGTTTTGTTTTTAAAATTACAAATCCAGTTTCCTGAATAGCTACAGGGATGTTCAGATTATGTTTCTTCTTTTTTAAAAAAAAAATATTTTTATTGATTTCAGAGAAGAAGAGAGAGGGAGAGAGAGAAACATCAATGATGAGAGAGAACCATTGATCAGCTGCCTCCTACACGCCCCCTACTGGGGATCGAGCCCACAACCAAGGTACATGCCCTTGACCGGAATCGAACCCGGGACCCTTCAGTCCGCAGGCCGACGCTCTATCCACTGAGCCACACTGGCCAGGGCGATTATCTATTTCTTCTTATGCCAGTTCTGGTCATTTGTGTTTTTCAGTGACTTCCCAAGGGATGGGCTGGGTGTTCACGGGCCCTTCCCTCAGGCTGGCTGGACCTCCGGCATCGCCCAGTCCTGAATGAGCTGCACGAGCTGCGAGAATGGTTCGGCTCCAGCTTTATTTCTTTTTTTCCTTTTAATATTTTTATTGATTTCAGAGAGGAAGGGAGAGGGAGAGAGAGATAGAAACATCAATGATGAGAGAGAATGATTGATCGGCTGCCTCCTGCACACCCCACACTGAGGATCAAGCCTGCAACCCGGGCATGTGCCCTTGACCGGACTCGAACCTGGGACCCTTCGGTCCGCAGGCCGACGCTCTATCCACTGAGCCAAACAGGTCAGGGATAGAGTTTTCTTTCTTCTTTTCTGTTTAACCCTGTTTCCTATTGGCTATACTGTTTCTGTGGTCGGCAGAATCATGGCCTCCCGAAGACGTCCATATCCTAATCCCCAGGACCTGGGAGCTTGGGAAGTCCCATGGCAAGGGGGAAGCAAGGCTGCAGGTGCAGTAACTGCTGTGCATCAGCTGACTTTAAAGACGGAAGCACCCTGGCTGGTTTAGCTCAGTGGATAGAGTGTCGGCCTGCAGACTGAATGGTCCCGGGTTTGATTCCTTTAAGGCAGGGGTCCTCAAACTACGGCCCGGGGGCCACATGCAAATACAAATATTGTATTTGTTCCCGTTTTGTTTTTTTACTTCAAAATAAGATCTGTGCAGTGTGCATAGGAATTTGTTCATAGTTGGTTTTTTTTAAAATATATTTTATTGATTTTTTACAGAGAGGAAGGGAGAGGGATAGAGAGTTAGAAACATCGATGAGAGAGAAACATCAATCAGCTGCCTCCTGCACATCCCCTACTGGGGATGTGCCCGCAACCAAGATACATGCCCTTGACCGGAATCGAACACGGGACCCTTCAGTCTGCAGGCCGACGCTCTATCCACTGAGCCAAACCGGTGCTGGCATGTTCATAGTTTTTTTTAAAACTATAGTCCGGCCCTCCAATGGTCTGAGGGACAGTGAACTGGCCCCCTGTTTAAAAAGTTTGAGGACCCCTGGTTTAAGGGCACAGGCCTGGGTTGCAGGCTTGATCCCCAGTGTGGGGCATGCAGGAGGCAGCCAACCAGTGATTCTCATCGTTGATGTTTCTACTTCTCTCTCCCTCTCCCTTCCTCTCTTATATCAATAAAAATATATTTTAAAAAATAAATAAAAAGCCCTGACCAGTTTGGCTCAGTGGATAAGAGCGTCGGCCTGTGGACTGAAGGGTCCCAGGTTCGATTCCGGTCAAGGGCATGTACCTTGGTCGCGGGCACATCCCCAGTGCGGGGTGTGCAGGAGGCGGCTGATGGATGTTTCTCTCTCATCGATGTTTCTAACTCTCTATCCCTCTCCCTTCCTCTCTGTAAAAAAAAAAAATCAATAAAATATATTTTAAAAAATAAATAAATAAAAGAATTAATTATATGTAAAAAAAAACAAACAAACACTGTCAGCTAATAAACGTGTGTTGTTTTAAGACACCGAATTTGTGATCATCTCTGATAGCAGCATGAGGCAACTAATATCCTTTTTTCTCCTAACAAAACGAATACACTTCTTTAAATAGTTTTTTTTTTTCCGTTTCTTTTCCTACCATTTGTTGGACTCATCACATGTCTTTATTCCATTTCCCCCTCGCTGATGGTTTGCAAGCTCGAGATCCTATCTTTGTTATGCTGGTGGTTACCCTCATGTTTTCGCCTTTTCTCGGTGTCATCTGTGCGCTTAAGGCGAGAGTCCAATCATTGTGGAAGTCTCGTTATGAAAAACAGCATCTCCTCCCTCCCCCCCGCCCCCACCACCTTCTCCACAGCGGAAACCACTTTCGCTCCTTTAGCGGATCCTGCGCAGATTTGCTTCTTTATCTCTCACCCGTATGCACGTACTGCTCTGTCTTGATTTCTCAGATTTAGTCACTGTCTGTTGACTTTCCACTGGAGAGGATGAAGGTTGAACTCTCACTGTTAGAATACGTGCGTATGCGCATGCACACGCGCCACACACGCTCACACACACACACACACCCCTTCCCAGTCCTCCTGAGCGGGTAGGAGGTAGGAGAATGAATGAATGAATGAATGAACTTTAGTATCCTATAGAATAAAAGGCTAATATGCAAATAGACCAAACGGCAGAACAACCAAACAACCGGTTGCTATGACGTGCACTGACCACCAGAGGGCGTGCGTGGAACATGGCAGGCATGGGCTGTGGCTGAATGGTGGAGCAGGTGAGCAGGGGCGCCAGACCAAGGCGGGGCACTGGTGGTTGTCATCAGAGTGAGCCTCTAGTGGTTACTGAAAGTTCTTTGCTCCTGCATGCCGCAGTCCCACCTGGCGCTCGCACCTGCTGCCAGTGCCCGGTACCAGCCCCAATCGCCTCTGAGGACTTCTTCACCACCCCCTGCTCACACCCACTGAGGGCGCCGGCCCTGCTCACAGCTGCTGCTGGCACCAGTCCCAATCGCTCCCCGCCATCAGCAGAGCCATCAGTGGGAGCCAGCGCGTGGGGGCGGTGGCAACTGGAGTGGGGCTGCCGGCAGACAGGGGACTGGGGGCCGCAGCAGGAGGGGCCGGGCGGGGGTGTGGAGGATGGGCCGAGACCCACAGTTCCTTTCAAGGTGCACGAATTCGTGCACTGGGCCCCCAGTGTTCAAATAATAGGCTATCATACAGCTGTGAAAATGAAAGAACTCTGGCTTCAGGTAACAACCACTTCAAATCCTGACAGTATAATGATGAGTGAAGAAAAGCTTGTCTTGCCCGGCTGGCATGGCTCAGTGGTTGAGCATGGACTTATGAACCAGGAGATCACGGTTTGATTCCTGGTCAGGGCACATGCCTGGGTTGCGGGCTCGATCCCCAGTAGAGGGCGTGCAGGAGGCTGCCTGTCAATGATTCTCTCTTATCTTTAATGTTTCTTTTTTTTTTAATATGTTTTTTTTAATTGATTTCTTATAGAGAGGAAGGGAGAGGGATAGAGAGTTAGAAACATCGATGAGAGAGAAACATCGATCAGCTGCCTCCTGCACACTCCCTACTGGGTATGTGTCTGCAACCAAGGTACATGCCCTTGATCGGAATCGAACCTGGGACCCTTGAGTCCGCAGGCCGACGCTCTATCCATTGAGCCAAACCAGTTAGGGCTTTAATGTTTCTCTCTTTCTCTCTCTCCCTCTCCCTTCCTCTCTGAAATCAATAAAAAAGATTTAAAAGAGAAGAAAAGATGTCTCAGATACCACATAATGACATCTTTAAAAATTTTTATTATATTTTTTTTTATTGATTTGAGAGAGAGAGAGAGACAAAGGGAGAGAGAAACATGGATTTGTTGTTCCACTTACTGATGCATTCATTGGTTGATTCTTAATGTGTCCAACCTTGGCGTATCTGGACGCCGCTCTAACCCACTGAGCTACTGGGCCAGGACCTCGTATCTTGCATTTCTGAGTTAAGAGCCTCTGACTGCTCTGGGCTTCTGTAGCAGTCATCTTCTTGCGAGTGGTTTATGCTGCAATTTCCTCCTTTAATCTAGTCTCATTCTCTTTCCTTCTTCCAAGGGTCCCTGACCACTTCTAGTCTGTTGAGAGCACTCTGGGTCTTCCCAGTGTTGCCATGGTGTGTGTGCGCATGCACGTGTGTGCGTGTGTGTCTGCCTACCTCACCTTTGATCCAGTAACTACCATTTATATTCATGAAAAGAATAGTCAGGACACGAACCTTGGTTGCCGGCTCCTCCCCAGCCTGGGCCCTGGTCAGAATCGTGCAGGAGGCAACCAATCGATGTGTTTCTCTGTCTTTCCCTCTCTCTTCCACTCTCTCTAAAAAAAATGAATGGGGCCCTCACCGGTTTGGCTCAGTATATAGAGCGTCAGCCTGCGGACTGAAGGGTCCCAGGTTCGATTCCGGTCAAGGGCATTGTACCTTGGTTGCGGGCACATCCCAAGTAGTGGGTGTGCAGGAGGCAGCTGATCGATGTTTCTCTCATCGATGTTTCTAACTCTCTATCCCTCTCCCTTCCTCTCTGTAAAAAATCAATAAAATATATTTTTAAAAAAATGAATGGGAAAATATCCTCGGGTGAGGATTAAAAAGAAAAAGAAACGAATCAGGATACTCTTTAATATTCTGGAACTTGAGTCTGGGAATGCCCTTAGGCACACCTTGCTTCAAATAGGGAGGTATTGTCACTCAGAATGTACCTTAGCATGGGGGTTCCTGTTGGGGGGGGCAGAGAGAGAGAGAGCGAGAGAGAGAGAGAGAGAGAGAGGCCTGCCAGGGAAGCCCTAACCCCTAAGGTTGATTGTCACTCCAGAGGTGTTTTTTTTTTGTTTTTGTTTTTTGGTTTTTTTAATATATTTTATTGATTTTTTACAGAGAGGAAGGGAGAGGGATAGAGAGTTAGAAACATCAATGAGAGAGAAACATCTACCAGCTGCCTCCTGCGCACCTCCTACTGGGGATGTGCCCACAACCAAGGGTACATGCCCTTGACCGGAATCGAACCTGGGACCTTTCAGTCCACAGGCCGACACTCTATCCACTGAGCCAAACCGGTTTGGCACTCCAGAGGTTCTAATTGGTCTGGAGTAGATAGATACACCTATACAAACAAGTGCAGGAGGAAAATTCAAGGTCAACTTAAGAAGAGTGACAAAGGGGCACTTGCCTAGTTATGGAAAAATCTCATAGAACTACAGGCATGAAAACATCACGGACCCACACAGGCAGGCCGTGGGCCAGAATAAAAAGCCAAGAAATAGGCCCCGGTTGGGCAGCTCAGCTGGTTAGAGCATCGTCTGATACGCCAAGGTTGTGGGTTTGGTCTGTGGTCACAGCACGTATGAGAACCAACCAATGGCCCTGGCTGGTTTGGTTCAGTGGATAGAGTGTCGGCCTATGGACTAGAGGGTCCCGGGTTTGATCCAGGCAAGGGCACGTGCCCAGGTTGCAGGCTCGATCCCCAGTGTGGGGTGTGCAGGAGGCAGCCGATCAATGATTCTCTCTCATCATTGATATTTCTATCTCTCTCTCCCTCTTCCTTCCTTTCTGAAATCAATAAGAATATATATATTAGCCCTAACCGGTTTGGCTCAGTGGATAGAGCGTCGGTCTGCGGACTGAAGGGTCCCAGGTTTGATTCTGGTCAAGGGCCTGTACCTTGGTTGCGGGCACATCCCCAGTAGGGGGCGTGCAGGAGGCAGCTGATTGATGTTTCTCTCTCATCAATGTTTCTAACTCTATCTCTCTCCCTTCCTCTCTGTAAAAAATCAATAAAATATATTTTTAAAAAAGAATATATATATTATATTCTGGATCTTGAGTCTGGGAGTGCCCTTAGGCATTTATATATATGATCTACACTAATAAAAGAGAAACATGGTAATTAGCGTACGACCGCTACCCTTTTCATTGGCTAATCAGTGAGGATATGCAAATTAACTGTCAGCCAAGATGGCGGCCGGCAGCCAGGCAGCTGGAAGCGAACATGAGACTTGCTTGCTCCAGTGACTGCGGACTCCAACGTTCCCCGCCTGCCGCTGCCGGCCTCTCAACTGCAACTCTAAGCAACTATGTACTAAGTTGCAAATAAGAAGCTAAACAAAACCCCAGAAATCAGCCAGACTGAAATCCAGCCGGACTGAAACATTGTATCCATGTTTTCAGCAGCGAGGCCTCAGAGCTAAAGCTGACCCAGAATAAAAAAAACAAAAAAAAGAAAACAAGGAGCGGTTGGAAGCTTCAGTCACTCGCTTCCAGAAAACAGCCCTCAGCCCCTCAGCCAGACTGGCCAGGCACCCCAGTGGGGACCCCCACCCTGATCCAGGACACCCTTCAGGGCAAACCAGCCGGCTCCCACCCGTGCACCAGGCCTCTATCCTATATAGTGAAAGGGTAATATGCCTCCCGGCACCGGGATCAGCGGAGCAGCGAGGCTCCCGGCACCGGGATCAGCGTGACAGGGGCAGCCCCCAAACCCCCTGATCGCCCTGCGGCTCTGTGTGTGACAGGGTGCGGCGCCCCAACCCCCCCACCCCCCCCACGGGCCCTGATCTGTGTGTGACAGGGTAGAGCCATAACCTCTCCATCTGCCCTGCCCCAAGTGTGACAGTGGCGGCGCCCCAAGCCCCTGATCGGCCCTGCTCTGTGGGTGATAGAGGGTGGCGCCCCAACCCCCCTCCACGGGCCTAGCTCTGTGTGTGACAGGGTAGAGCCATAACCTCCCCATTGGCCCTGCCCTGAGTGTGACAGGGTGCAGCGCCCCAACCTCCTGATCCGCCCTGCATTATGTGTGACAGGGGGCGGTGCCCCAGCTCCCCTATCGGCCCTACTCTGTGAGTGACAGGGGGCAGCACCCCAACCCCTGATCAGCCCTGCTCTGTGAGTGACAGGGGGCAGTGCCCCAACCCCCTGATCGGCCCTGCTCTGTGCGTGACAGGGGGTGGCGCCGCAACCTCCCCATTGACCCTGCCTTGAGTGTGACGGGGGCGGTGCCCCAACCCCCCAATCGGCCCTACCCTGAGCGTGACTGAGGGAGGCATCGCAACCTCCCAATCCGCCCTGCTCTGTGCATGACGGGGCGGCGCCCCAACTCCCCAATCAGCCCTGCTCTGAGCCCGACCAGGGGCTGCACCTAGGGATTGGGCCTGCCCTCTGCCACCCAGGAGCAGGACTAAGCCAGCAGGTCATTATCTCCCAAGGGGTCCCAGACTGCGAGAGGGCACAGGCCGGGCTGGGGGACCCCCCTCCTCACCCCCTCGAGTGCACAAATTTTTGTGCACCGGGCCTCTAGTTTATTTATAATATATAAATAAATTTAATTATAATATATAAATAAATATATATAAATTTATTTATAATATATAAATATATAAATAAATATATAATAAATAAATAATAGATCAACCAATGAATGCATAAACGAGTGGAATAACAAATCAATGTTTCTCTCGCTCCCTCTCCCTCTCGAATTGATAAATACACTTAAAAGGGAATATCTGCAAGTAGAGTAGCCGTATATATATTTTTAAAGGATCTAGCAAAGATGGCATTTCAAATAAACTTTTAGGGATGCCTTTAGTTCTGAATATAATGACAAATTGGGGAGGGAGGAGGGAATATGAGGAGCACTTACAGATGAACAAGAATTAGCTTGTATTTGGTAACTTATGATAACTCCATGACTTATATACACTGAGTGGCCAGATTATTATGACCTGCCAGATTATGATGACCACCCCATCAGTACTTCATTGACACTTCCAAAAATACTGAATATTGAAAACTTCCTAAGCAAATACTCTCAAGGCTTTATTATTATTATTATTATTATTATTACTTGCATAACTAATTCACTTCTTTGTACTGACGGGGTGAATTATGCTCATTTCCGCGAATGGAACATACAGACAGTACAGTTCATTTTCTCATATCCTCATCAAACTGTGAGCTTTACTCGTTTTTAAGTCCTTCCTAAAAAAATGTTATTTCCACGATGTTTTCATTCGCATCTCTCTGATTACAGCTGAGATGGAATAGTAAGCTGTTTCCACAGTTTAAAAAATTAGCTCGTTTTTAATTGAAAAGAGTAATTCGTGTACATGGTAAAAATATCAAAGAGCATCAGAAGCTACACTATGAAACATACATCTCCTTCCCACGCCGGAGGAGCCGCAGTCCCTGAGGCAGCCGCCGAAATCCGCTTCTTTCTCCTTCCAGAAAGATGACGTGCACAGACCAGCACATTAGGAAAGAAGAAATGCCATCTGTGAACCTCTGTATCCTCCTCTATTTATTTTTTTATTTTTTTAAAAATATATTTTATTGATTTTTTACAGAGAAGAAGGGAGAGGGATAGAGAGTTAGAAACATTGATGAGAGAGATCGATCAGCTGCCTCCTGCACGCCCCCCACTGGGGATGTGCCCGCAACCAGGGTACATGCCCTTGACCGGAATCGAACCCGGGACCCTTGAGTCCGCAGGCCGACGCTCTATCCACTGAGCCAAACCGGTTCGGCCTCTATTTATTTTTTAACACAACGAGAACATGCTTTTAGAGTAAAATACAAAAATCTGAGGCCTTTGTACCACTCAGATGTCATCTGCACCCCGGCTGGACAGGCCAGCATTGTGGCCCTTGGCGCTAAGCTCTTTCCTGCCTTGGGTTCTTGTTCTTGTCCTTTTCTTTATATTTTTATTGATTTCAGAGAGGAAGGAAGTGGGAGAGAGAGAGATAGAAACATCAGTGATGAGAGAGAATCATTGATAGGCTGCCTCCTGCATGCCCCCTACTGGGGATGGAGCCCGCAACCAGGGCGATCGTGAATCGAACTGTGACCTCCTGGTTCATAAGTCGATGCTTAATCATTGAGCAACACCGGCCAGCCAACACCTAAGTAATTTTTTAAAGTGTTTTTATTGATTTCAGAGAGGAAGGGGGAGGGAGAGAGAGATAGAAACAATGATGTGAGAGAATCCTTGACTGGCTGCCTCCTGCACGCCCCCTACTGGGGATCGAGTTGGTAACCCGGGCCTGTGCCCTTGACCGGAATCGAACCCAGGACCCTTCAGTCCACAGGCTGATGCTCTATCCACTGAGCCAAACCAGCTAGGGCAACACCTGAGTAATGTTGATGCCTCTTCATGCCAAGGGTTTTCACCACCCACTTACCATTAGCAATCATGTCCCTTTGGCCAATGGAACAATAGGCAATGCAATTTCTCAGTCCTATCCAGAGAGAGCTCTTGTAAGGGGACCGATTGTCTGAGGGGCAAGTGGTGTGGTTTGGCCATAAGGTGAGGCATGGAGGATTGCTTCTACCTGCAACCGGTGGAGCCCAAGCAGAGCTGGTCACCAGGGCGGAGGGGCTGGGACAGGGCGCGTCAAAGGCCCTGTGAGGCCGAGAGGCGGGGATATGGCAGGACGAGCTGTCTGATCCGAAGGCCTGTCACGGATTTTCCTTCCAAACAAGGCCTGCCCTGTTTGCATTTATTGATGCCACGTGATGGATAGGTTTGGTTCTTATTCTGACATCTTATTTTACATGACGCCTTCTCTCCTGAGTGCTTTCTTTGTTGTGCGTCTTCTGCTCTGTGCCGTGTGTGTGTGTGTGTGTGTGTGTGTGTGTGTGTTTCCTGCAGGTAAATTCGCTGCATTTGTGGCCATTTGGCATTCTAGCTCTGGAACCACCAGACTTTGTCAAGACGAGACAGACGTTGTCAGATCTGCTAAGATGTGATCCGACGCATAAAGACCTAAGACTCCATGCCCTAACCGGCTTGGCTCAGTGGATAGAGCGTCGGCCTGCGGACTCAAGGGTCCTAGGTTTGATTCCGGTCAAGGGCATGTACCTCAGTTGCGGGCACATCCCCAGTGGGGAGTGGGCAGGAGGCAGCTGATCGATGTTTCTAACTCTCTATCCTTCTCCCTTCCTCTCTGTAAAAAATCAATAAAATATATTAAAAAAAAAAAAAGGACCTAAGACTCCAGCCCAGCTGGTGTGGATGGCTGGTTGAGCGTCGACCCATGCACCAAGAGGTTGCCTGTTCGATTCCTGGTCAGGGCCTATGCCCAGGTTGCAGTCTCATTGCCCAGTGGGGGGCGTGCAGGAGGCAGCTCATCAATGTTTCTCTCTCTCTCTCTCCTTCGTTAAAAAAAAAAAAAAAAAAGCCCTAGCTGGTTTGGCTCAGTGGATAGAGCGTCAGCCTGAGGACTAAAGGGTCCTGGGTTCGATTCCGGTCAAGGGCACATGCCCGGGTTGTGGGTTCAATCCCCAGTGGGGGTGGGAGGGTGCAGGAGTCAGCCGATCAATGATTCTCTCTCATCATTGATGTTTCTATCTCTCCCTCCCTCTTCCTTCCTCTCTGGAAAAAAACAAAAACAAAAAAACAAGTAAGCCCTGGTCGGTTTGGCTCAGTGGCTAGAGCGTCAACCTGTGGACCAAAGGGTCCTGGGTTCGATTTTGGTCAAAGGCATGTACCTGGGCTGCAGGCTCCTCCCTGTCCATGGCCCTGGTTGGGGGGCATGCAGGAGGCAACCCATCGATGTGTTTCTCTCACATCTATGTTTCTCTCTGTCTTTCCTTCTCTCTAAAAAGAAAAAAAAATTTTAATGGAAAAACATCCTTGAGTGGGGATTAACACACACACACACACACACAACTAAGACTCCAGCCCTGTCCGTGGCTCAGTTGGTTGGAGTGTCAGTGCACCCTACAGGGGACATATTTGGACAAAGGGCAGTGGGGAGCCTGACAGGGGTCCAAGAACGTCAAGGGAGGACAGGGAGGGGCAATGCTGTGTTCCGGAGCGAGTTTATTACTCTTTACAGCCTCCTCGCTACTAACCCCATTTTATTTTATTTTTAAAAATACATTTTTATTGATTTCAGAGAGCAAGGGAGAGGGAGAGAAACATCAATGATGAGAGAATCCTGGATCGGCTGCCTCTCGCACGCCCCCTACTGGGGATTCATCCGCAACGCAGGCCTGTGTCCTTGATGGGAATGGAACCTGGGACCCTTCAGTGCGGAGGCCGGGGCTCTATCCACTGAGCCAAACCGGCTAGGGCCTAACCGAAGTATGGTAGCTATTTGCTTTGTTTAACAATGGACAGGTTATTTTGGTTTTCTGAATTATATAAATCATCCCATTCGATTAAATGCCTTATTGATTGTAATGTGAAATCCCATTAGTAGTGGTCATACTGGTCTTAGAAAGCACATTTTTCCTTCACCTGGGAAGGACAGCACAGTTATCCCAAGGTCAGAGGGCTCTAGACCCAAAACTGTAATTTAAATAAACCCAGGTTACCCAAGGGCTCTAGATAATGTGTTTATAACATGCTGTTTTAACTGCTTTTTGCAAACTAGGTTGCTCATTCCAGACCCGAGGGCTCTAGATCATGTATTTCTGTCAATTCAGTGACCCCGAGACCCGAAACTATAATTAACATGCTTAATTCTGCTTCTATAAACTGCTTTTTGCGAGCCAGGTTCCTCATTCCAAACCCTTGGATGTAATCAATACCTTTGTGATTTTTTGCCTCTATAACCTTGGAGCTGCGACCTTCTTGTTACTATGAGATTTGGGGAATGGCCCCTCATGGTCCCGGATTGCAATAAATGTGACTCTTTAATTCGACTTCTTGAGGTGTCCTTCTGTGATTCGCGGGGTACATTACGACATAACCCCGTTTTACAGAGGAGGAATCAGGCTCAGAGATTGAGGAACTTGTCCTGGGGCGCACAGCTGGGGCTCCAACCCGCGGGGAGCCCCGGATCTGAAACCCAAGCCTAGGTTCCTGCATCGCAGACCCCGGGAGCCTCAGCCATTGTGGGACCTGGGGCGGGGCCCGAAGAGCAGGCGCCCCCCACCGCCCCCACCCCCTCACCCTAAGGGCTTTTCCCTTTTCTCCATTCTTGTTCTCTGGAAACCCGTCCTTTCACAGCTGATCCTATAGGATCTCGGGGCCTCCATTTCTCCTCTGTGCGTGCGTTGGGGCAGGGGTCTCTCTCCAGTAACAGGAAAAGGGAGAGAAAAAAGGAAGGAAGCGCTCGGGGCCCAACCCAGGGTCTTCCCAGATGTCCCCTCCCTGCGCGCACGGTCCCAGGGCAGGAATGAGGCTCGGCCCCTTTAGGTCCCGCCCAGGAACTCCCGGCGCCGCGGCCTTCCCGGAACCGCAGCGGGAATCGCTAGTCTCCGCTCGTCGTCGTCCCGGTCCCCGCACAGCGGCCCGGCCCGGGGAGGATGAGCCGCATCTACCAGGACAGCGCGCTCCGGAACAAGGCGGTGCGGAGCGCACAGCTGCCCGGCGCCTGGGAGCCGGCCGCCCACCAGGGGTAACCCGCGCGCCCCTCCCCGCGCCTCCGCCGGGCCTCCCGCCGCCCGGCTTTGAACTGGGGCTCCTGGATCGGGTGGGGTCCCCTGGGCGGGGGTCGGTGGGAGGAAAAGCAGGCGGTGCCAACGCTCCTCCCGCGCCCCCCTTGGCCCGCAGGCGGGGCGCACCCCCTGACACCGATCGAGCGCTTTAAAGCGCCCCAAAGCGCCCCTGCTCTCCCCAGACTCTTGGAGAGGGTTGGGTCTCGACCCCCAAACGTGGCTCAAAAGTGGGTGCTGAGTTTTCACGATCTTGATCTCCACCCCACCCCCTGGCAGCCACTTGCCAGCTTGCCGTGCCTTCCTTCTGGCCCGGGCGCGGGTTGCACCGGATCCAGAGTCCAGAGGGAGAACCACCAGCGGCTGTTGGGCCCGAGGGGTGCGGCGGATGTGGGATGGGAGGGCCAGGCCTGCCGGGAGGGACCCAGAGGTTGTGAGAACCAATGGGCCTTTGAGGGTTGAGGGGGTGTTAGGGGCACTTGGGTACAGCCAGTTGCCATGTTTTGCACCCCCTACTCCTCTCCCATTTCTGTGGTTCCCGGATAGGAAACCCACAGCTTCTGCTTTTATGAAAAGTGGAATCAGGAAGTGGGGTCCAGCTCCTCTCGGCGGGAACCCCGCGATCTGGACTGGGGGCTTCTTTGCCTCCAAAGTGGCCATGAGAACAGGAATGTGAGAGTGCTTTAAACCGGTGAAAAGGGAAAGCTTTTATTTAAAAAAAAAATTTTTTTTTTGACTGATTAGAGAGAGAGAGAGAGAGAGAACCCTAAACGGTTTGGCTCAGTGGATGGAGCGTCGGCCTGTGGACTGAGGGGTCCCAGGTTCGATTCCAGTCAAGGGCATGTACCTGGGTTGCGGGCACATCCCCAATAGGGGGTGTGCAGGAGGCAGCTGATCAATGTTTCTCTCTCATCGATGTTTCGAACTCTCTATCCCTCTCCCTTCCTCTCTGTAAAAAATCAATAAAATATGTTTTAAAAAAATAAAAAAGAGAGAAAGCAATAGCATCAATTTGTTGTTCCACTTATTTATTCATTGGTTGATTCTTTTTTAAAAAATATATTTTTATTGGTTTCAGAGAGGAAGGGAGAGGGGAGAGAGAGACAGAAACATCAATGATGAGAGAATCATTGACCAGATGCCTCCTGCACGCCCCCTACTGGGGGTCAAGCCCACAACCCCGGGCATGTGCCCTTGACTGGAATCGAACCCGGCACCCTTCAGTCCGCAGGCCGAAGATCTTATCCACTGAGCGAAACCAGCTAGAGTGATTGGTCCTTATACTAGTATATGCCCTGACCCGGGATCAAACCTGCAACCTTGGTCCGCCAGTGGTCGGCAAACTCATTAGTCAGCAGAGCCAAATATCAACAGTACAACGATTGAAATTTCTTTGGAGAGCCAAATTTTTTAAACTTAAACTATACAGGTAGGTACATTGTTATTAACTTCATTAGGGTACTCCTAAGGCTTAGGAAGAGCCACACTCAAGGGGCCAAAGAGCCGCATGTGGCTCGCGAGCCACAGTTTGCCGACCACGGGTCTAACCAACTGAACTAACTAGCCAAGGCAGGAAAGATACTTTGTAGCAACTTAGACACCCCTCCTAATTTGGTTAAATAGAAGAGTAAAATCCTTTATACTTTTTAAACACTGATTAGTTTACCAAACACTTTACATACATGATCTTATGTCATCATCATAGAAGCAGAGTGAGATGCCTGTGTTACTCTCCCATTTTGTAGATAGGAAGACTGAGTCTCTGGTTACAGTCCTCCCTGCAGGAGGGGCCGTAGTTTGGTCTTGCAGCCTGACAAGGTTCCCTCCTACCCCCTGAGCAGCGAGCGCCCCAGCCTTTGGGACCCTCAGAGGAGTGGAGGCCCCATGTGGGACGCACAGAGAAGGGGGCTGCTCATAGACATGGGAGTTGCCTCAGTCCCAGTGCAGACTCTGACCTGGGCCTGGAACTTGGGGCTCTTTCCTGGCGCCTGGCAGAACCAGCTGATCCCTCCTTCTCCTTTCATCCCAGGGGAAGTGGTGTCCTGCTGGAGGGAGAACTGGTGGATGTGTCTCGGCACAGCATCTCGGACGCCCATGGCAGGAAGGTGAGGATGCTGGGGGTACCGGCAGGAATAGACATAGAGGCCCCACGGTCCTCACCCACCAAGCCAGCTCCCCGTGCTTGGCTCAGTCAGTGCCGAGTCTTGGGTCCAGCTCTTTCCTCCCTGAGGGACTCAGGTGGGAGATGGATCGGGTGGAAAGGGATCCGTTACGGCGCGCTAGGCTATGGACAGATGGGAGGGTCTGGGTTCTTTCTGAGAAGACAGACCAGGCCCTGAACCCAAGTGGTGTGTTTGGGGCGGAGATTGGGAGGGTTGAGCGCAGGAAGGGGTGAGGTGCGGTGAGGTGAATGGTTCGGGAATGAGGCCGTGGGTGTGGAGTGGCCTGTAAGGCCCTTGGGAGAGGTCCCGTGGCCTTCTGATGGAAGAGATGTATTTTATTTATTTACTAGAGGCCTGGTGCACCGGGTGGGGTCCCTCGGCCTGGCCTGCGGGGATCGGGCCGAAACTGGCTCTCTGACATCCCCTGAGGGGTCCTGGATTGCGAGAGGGCGCAGGCCAGGCTGAGGGACCCCACCAGTGCACTATTGGGGCCAGGGAGGGACCTCGGGAGGTTGGCCAGCCAGGGAGGGAGGGCTCCAGGGCGTGTCCGGCCCATCTTGCCCAGTCCCCAATTGGCTGGACCCCAGCAGCAAGCTAACCTACCAGTCAGCATCTGCCCCCTGGTGGTCAGTGTGCATAATAGCAACCAGCCCAACGGTTGAACAATCGAACACTTAGCATATTATTAGGCTTTTATTATATAGGATTTTAAAAATATATTTTTATTGATTTCAGAGAGAAAGGGAGAGGGAGATAGAAACATCAGTGATGAGAGAGAATCATCGATCGGCTGCCTCCTGCACGCCCCCCACTGAGGATCGAGCCTGCAACCCGGGCATGTGCCCTGACGGGGAATCGAACCTTGACCTCCTGGTTCATAGGTCGATGCTCAACCACTGGGCCACGCCGGCCGGGCTGATGGGACAGATTTAGTGCCGGGTGCCTTGCTGGTTGCTCCACCTTCGGGGCCTCGCTCTCCTTCCCTGGTTCTCCCCGGAGGCAATTCCCTCTTCCTCGTCCCCGGGAGCATTTTGCCGCCTGCTTTGATTAGAACAGCTGCAGCCGGCACTAGACTCTTCATGCTTTCTGCTGTGCCTGCTCCTGCGTTATTTCACTGACCCCCGTGTGACATTCCTGAGAGCAGACGTCACATTGTCCCCGTGCGACAGGGGAAGCTGAGGCTCGGATGGGTCCAGGGCGTCTTGGCTGCTGCCACGCCTGCCGCGTGGTATTTGGGGCCCTTGGCGCTTGGTTTGGGGCTGTCATTGTATACTTTCTGTCTTGGCTGTGGGGGACCTTGGGGTCAGGCCGTGGGCCCACCCTCTCATGGATGTCTAGCCTGGTTCATTGTGTGTGGTGATACTCTATGAAACACACGAATGGCCCATCCCGTGTGGCTCAGGGGTTGAGCATCCACGTATGAACCAGGAGGTCACGGTTCGATTCCCGGTCAGGGCACATGGCCCGGGTTGCAGGCTCCATCCCCACTAGGGGGTGTGCAGGAGGCAGCCGATCGATGATTCTCTCTTATCGTTGCTATATTTTTTAATGAGATTTATTTATTCATTTAATTTTAATCTTCACCTAAGGATATTTTTCCATTGATTTTTAGAGTGGACTAGAGAGGGAAAGACAGAAATATAGATGTGACACAAACACATCGATTGGTTGCTTCCTGCACGAGGCCTAACCAGGGCCCGGGCCGGGGAGGAGCCTGCAACTGAGGTACGTGCCCTTGACCGGAATCGAACCCAGGACTCTTTGGTCTGCAGGCCGACGCTCTATCCACTGATCCAAACCGGCTAGGGCTATCATTGGTATTTCTATCTCTCTCTTTTCCTCTCCCTTCCTCTCTCTGAAATCAATAAAAATATATTAAAACAAAATGTGAATGAATGAACGGTGTCCGTATGGATGGATGAATGGATTCAATATTGGAGTAGGGATCTGCGCAGCTTGAATATTTTTGGAGCTGAGGGTGGGGTTCCAGGGTAGAGAGTGAGTTTGGGGAGGGCTGCGTGGACCCCCTGTGGGGCCTGTGTGTGTGTATTGGGGGTGAGGGGGGCAGTGGAGCAGCCCCCTGACTCTCTGCCTGCCCCCAGGAGCGCTACTACGTGCTGTATGTCCGGCCCAGTCGCATCCATCGCCGGAAGTTCGATCCCAAGGGAAATGAAATCGAGCCCAACTTCAGCGACACCAGGAAGGTGAACACGGGCTTCCTCATGTCGTCCTACAGTAGGTACCTCTGCCCTCTGCCCTCTGCCCTCTGCCCTCTCTCTCTCGCCGTGTGGCCCAAGAAAGGGTCCTTTTCAGCATGATTGACTTTATTTATTTTTTATTTATTTCTAAATATGTTTTTATTGATTTCAAAGAGGAAGGGAGAGGGAGAGAGAGAGATAGAAACATCAGTGATGAGAGAGAACCATGGATCGGCTGCCTCCTGCACGCGCCCCCCCCCCCCCCCCCCCGCTTACTGGGGGAATCGAGCCCGCAATCTGGGCATGTGCCCTGACGGAATCGAACCTGGACCTCCTGGTTCATAGGTTGAGTCAAGTACTGAGCCAAGCCAGCCAGGCAGCATGATTGGCTTTAAAGTCTGGCCTGAGGGCCCCTGGCTGGACTCCTTCCTGTACCCCGTTCACTCAGATGATCCCAGGCCCGCGCCGCCCGCCCGCCCCCCCCCCCCCCCCCCCCCCCCCCCCCCCGGCCCCTCAGTCTGGCAGAATCATCCATGAACCTGGTTCTGGCTCTCACTGCCTTGGTGCAGAGCCCAGGCCAGGGCCCTGGGGGCCTCCACTTTCCTGCCAAATTCTCATTTGTGTCTTGGGCCCTTCGGGATGTCATATCTCTCCCGGTTTGGGCAGTAGCAGGACTCTGCTATCTACCCCTGTGTGGGAAGGTTTTGAGGTTGCGCGGAACCCATCCATCCCTCTGTCATTGCATTCGCTCGTGCTTTCCACAGCTCATTCCTTCTCTGCATTCTCTGACCGCTGTTGTTGTTAATCCTCACCCGAGGATATTTTTCCCATTGATGTTTAGAGAGGGGAAAGGAAGGGAAGAGACAAAGAGAAACATCGATGTGAGAGAAACACATCGATTGTTTGCCTCCCGCATGTGCCCCGACCAGGGCCAGGAGTCAGGCCCGCAACCTGTACGTGCCCTTGACTGGAATTGAACCCGGACCCTTCAGTCTGCAGGCTGATACTCTGTCCACTGAGCCAAACCGGCTAGGGCCGAACATTATTTATTTATTTATTTATTTATTTATTACTGATTTCAGAGAGAGGAAGGGAGAAGGAGATATAGAAACATCAATGATGAGAGAGAACCATTGATCAGCTGCCTCCTGCACGCCCCCTACTGGGGATCGAGCCTGCAACCCCGGGCATGTGCCCTGACTGGGAATCGAACCGTGACCTCCTGGTGAATGGGTTGATGCTCAAGCACTGAGCCACACCAGCCGGACAATTGTCTGCACATTTAATGAGCATTTACCATAAGCCAGGCCCAGAGCCCATACCTGACCTCCTCCGCCGTGAGCTCCTTGCTGAGTCCTGGAAGGATGGGCCCATTCCTGCCCTCAGTTGGCTGTGAGCCTTAACCTCACTCGAGAATATTTTTCCATTGATTTTTAGGGAGATAGAAGAGAGAGGGAAAGACAGAGAGAAACACATTGATTGGTTGCCTCCTGCACGGGGCCGGGGAGGAGCCTGCAATTGAGGTACGTGCCCTTGACCGGAATCGAACCTGGGACCCTTCGGTCTGCAGGCCGACGCTCTGTCCACTGAGCTAAGTCAGCCAGGGCCCTCAGCGCTGGTCCGACAGCGGGAACAATCCTCTTGTGCTGTGTGCCTGCAGAGGTGGACGCCAAGGGGGACACGGACAGACTGACGCCCGAGGCCCTGAAGGAGCTGGTGAATAAGCCGGAGCTGCTCGCCCTGACGGAGGGCCTCACGCCCGAGCAGACCGTGGCCTTCTGGATGCCCGAGTCGGAGATGGAGGCCCTGGAGCTGGAGCTGGGGGCCAGGGTTCGGCTGAAAACCCGAGGCGACGGCCCCTTCCTGGGTGAGCAGTGCAGCCCTCGCTGCGGCCTCGTGTTCCCATTGGCCTGCGGGCCGCCCCCCCACATCCACCCCTCCTGCTTAGAGATCTGGGAGCGGCCAGGTCTGGCCTCTGCGGGGACAAGACCCCTTGAGATATATCCCTAAGTCCCAGGGCAGTGCCCTGAGGCCAGTAGTCTGGACACCCTGGATCCTGGGGTGCTGTCCAGGGTACCTGTGGGTGGTGCCCTCTCCTATCTAGGGCTTTGGGGGTCCCAAAAGGTCCACCCCCAGGCCTGCAGAGAACAATGGGTTACCCCCAGCCTCAGGGACCCCAGTAGAATGGGCCAGCCCCCGCCACTGTGTTGCCGCCGCAGGAAGAGAGGCCACTCACCTTCTTTCCTTCTCTCAGATTCATTAGCCAAACTTGAGGCTGGAACAGTGACCAAGTGTAATTTCGCTGGTGATGCAAAGACGGGGGCATCGTGGACCGACAACATCATGGCCCGAAAGTCTTCCGAGGGGGCCGTGGCGGAGACCCGGAGAGCAGGGGGACGGGGCAGAGGATGCGGAGTGGGTAGGTCAAGGGCAACGACTATGGACTTGGCGTTGGTGTGGTTTACCTCTTGGCAGGAGTTGTGTGTTTTTATTGCTTTTTAGAGAGGAAGGAAGAGGGAGAGAGAGAGAGAAACATCAGTGATGAGAGAGAATCATGGATCAGCTGCCTCCTGCATGCCCCCTACTGGGGATCGAGCCCACAACCCAGGCATGCGCCCTTGACCGGGAATGGAACTGTGACCTCTTGGTTCCTGGGTCAACGCTCAACCACTGTGCCACACAGGCCGGGCTTGGCAGGAGTTTTGTTCATACCAGCGGTGGTTGTGCGTAGGACAAGGAGACAGCGTGTAAACTTGACCCTCCAGCCTGTTAGAATTCCGTGGCCTTCCTGAGGGTGTGTTAGCATCGGGAAAATTCCTTCCAGGTGTGAATGGGGACAATCTGGACCTTCCTTTTTTTTTTCCTCAATATATTTTATTGATTTTTTACAGAGAGGAAGGGAGAGGGATAGAGAGTCAGAAACATCGGTGAGAGAGAAACATCGATCAGCTGCCTCCTGCACACCCCCCACTGGAAATGTGCCCTCAACCAAGGTACATGCCCTTGACCAGCATCGAACCTGGGACCTTTCAGTCCACAGGCCGATGCTCTATCCATCGAGCCAAACCAGTTAGGCCCAGGGAGCCAGCCTGACATCTCCAATTGTTTCTCTGTCCAAGACTCACTTCATTTATTTATTTTTTAATATATTGCTTTATTGATTTCAGAGAGGAAGGGAGAGGGAGAGAGAATCATTGATCGGCTGCCTCCTGCACACCCCAAACTGAGAGAATCCTTTTTTTTTTTTTATCCTCACCCGAGGATATTTTTCCATTGATTTTCAGAGAGAGTGGAAGAGCGGGAAAAAGACAGACAGAAATATTGATGTCAGAGGAACACATCGATTGGTTGCCTCCTGCACGCACCCTGACCAGGGCCTGGGCCAGGGAGGAGCCTGCAACCGAGGTACGTGCCCTTGACCGGAATTGAACCCAGAACCCTTCAGTCCACAGGCTGATGCTCTATCCACTGAGCCAAACCGGCTAGGGCTTGGGACCTTTCTTTTTCGGTCGATCTGAACTGTGTCAATCTACAAGAAATCCCCAGAGATTTATAAAAGCAAGGGACAGCCCTAGCCGGTTTGGCTCAGTGGATAGAGCGTCGGCCTGTGGACTGAAGGGTCCCGGGTTCGATTCCAGTCAAGGGCACATGCCCAGGTTGTGGGCTCGATCCCCAGTTTGGGGTGTGCAGGAGGTGGCCGATCAATGATTCTCTCTCCCTCTCCCTTCCTCTCTGAAATCAATAAAGAAATATATTAAAAAATAAATAAATGAAGTGAGTCTTGGACAGAGAAACAATTGGAGATGTCAGGCTGGCTCCCTGGGCCACCTCTAAAGAGGTGAGGCTGAGTCCTAGCCAGTTTGGCTCAGTGGATAGGGCGTCGGCCTGCGGACTGAAGGGTCCCAGGTTCGATTCCTGTCAAGGGCATGTACCTTGGTTGAGGGCACATCCCCAGTAGGGGGTGTGCAGGAGGCAGCGGATCGATGTTTCTCTCGCATCCATGTTTCTAACTCTCTATCCCTCTCCTTCCTCTCTGTAAAAAATCAATAAAATACATTTTTTTAAGAAGACTTTTATAAAATGTGCTCAGTTCACGTCTCTTTGCTTTATCCCCAGGACGACTGAGGTTCCTGGGAGAAGCGGGGTCCCCAAGGCTCACCGCGCTGAGAATTTCTTCCATCGACTTCCATTCTGGAGCTCAAGGAAGAGCCCCGCAGCCTTCCTCGCCTTGAACAAGCCGTGCTAAGACCAAATCCACAACCACACCCTCAGCAGCAGGGCCCCCTGCCCTGGCTCACCGAGGGCCCTCCCTGAGTGCGAGTGGAGCCTCCTAGTGTCGTGACAACCACGCCCTGATGGCAGCGGTGTCTCTGGAGGCCGGCGGTGAGCGAGTGCCCCAGCGCAGGCAGAGGAACTGGGCTTGGTCTTGGTGCAGATTCGGGGAACATCCGTCTTGTATATGCAAAGCGGCTCAGAGGGGAAGCCGGCAGGCTCCTTCCTCTGCCCTGGTGTCTTCTGCTTTCCTCCCTCACCTGCCCTCCCTGGTGCTCTGGGCTGCGGAATCTGCTCTCCTGCTCAGTCCTTCTGTCCCCTGCGCCCCTTTCTCTCTCCCGAAGCTGCCAGTTCTCTATTCCTCCCGGGTTCTCTGCCACCTTGGGGGTTCCTGCCTCCCGGCCTCCCTGGCTGCTTGCCTGGGGATGCTGTGCCCGGGTGTGGCTGGCTCGTCCCCACCTCGCAGACAGACACACTCTGTCAGGACACACTTTTGTTTTTAAATATATTTTATTGATTTTTTTTACAGAGAGGAAGGGAGAGGGATAGAGAGTTAGAAACATCGATCAGCTGCCTCCTGCACATCCCCCACTGGGGATGTGCCCGCAACCAAGGTACATGCCCTTGTCTGGACTCGAACCCGGGACCCTTGAGTCCGCAGGCCGACGCTCTATCCGCTGAGCAAAACCGGAAGGCAGGACACATTTTTGAAAGCACCATTTTTTTTTCTTTATCTTTTCTAAACGAAGCATTTTTTATGTTTTTATTTCAGAGAGGAAGGGAGAGGGAGAGAGAGAGAGAGAAACATCAATGATGAGAGAGAATCATGGATCGGCTGCCTCCTGCACGCCCCCGACTGGGGATCCAGCCTGCAACCCGGGCATGTGGTCGACGCTCAACCACTGAGCCACGCCAGCTGGGCGATAGCACCTTTTTTGTTGTTGTTCTGTACCTTGGGACCTTCTGTATAAATGAGTGAATCTTCAGAAAAGGATTCTTCTACCCGGACCGGGTTATTGTCAGGTGTAAACAGTGTTCCATCTGAGCGAGGTCCCTATAACCAGGAAGCCAATACGTTTTGGCCATGACCGTTGCCTGGCTGGGTCGTGTGCCCTCCCCCAGGCCCGTGAAGAGATCTGGAATTGGAATGTACGTGTCCTGAGAATAAGTATGGTCTTGGTGGCATGTGGATCCTTCTTGGCTCAGAGAAAAGGGATAGGTGGGCCCTAACCAGTTTGGCTCAGTGGATAGAGCGTCGGCCTGAGGACTCAAAGGTCCCGGGTTCGATTCCGGTCAAGGGCATGTACCTTGGTTGCTGGCACATCCCCAGTGGGGAGTGTGCAGGAGGCAGCTGATCGATGTTTCTCTCTCATCGATGTTTCTAACTCTCTATCCCTCTCCCTTCCTCTCTAAAAAATCAATAAAAAATATATTTTAAAAAAAGGGATAGGTGGGCGGGTAGTGGTGGTGGTGAACTAACAATTATCGAGTTCCCTAATGTGTCAAACACCGACTGGATGCTTTCCATGATAATAATTATAGCCACTGACTGTTGAGTGCTTCCTGGTGCTGGTACTTGTGCTAAGTACTTGCAATATCTTACTTAATCGTCACAACAATCCCATGAGGAACATGGGATTATTATCTCCATTTCCCCGCCAGAGATTAGAGCTCAGAGGCACCATCCATAGTAGGTCCATAGAGGAGACAGCCCCAGAAATCAGATTTCAAAGTCCAGGTTCTTAACGACTGGATGATTTTGATACTACAGAGGAGAAAGGGAGTCTCAGAGAAGTTAAGCAACTTGCCCAGAGTCACACAGCTAATAAGCGGAAGAGCCAGGATTCGAATCCAGAGCTGTGCAAAGCAAAGCTGTGCTCCTTCCCCGTCCCCTGCGTCCTTAACCTACAGAAGAGCCTTGGACACAGGCTGGCCCTGTGAGATAGGGTTATATTCCCAGATTTTAGGGAACTTACTTAAACCCTTGACTGCTGACCTATCTGTCCAGGCTGAGATCAGCCCTATTGGTATCAGCAGATGAGCAGGTACCATGATGGTTCCAGGATTATCATCATTTGCCTTCCTGCCTGTTTGAGCCTGGGCTCAACCATACGGCTGTGAGGCTTGGGACTCGCACTTCCGTTAGGGCACCTGGAGCCACCAGTCACTGGACTGCTCATGGGTCTCTTCTGTTCTTGCTGCTCTTTTCTTTTTTTTTTTTTTTTTTTTTTTATATTTTATTGATTTTTTACAGAGAGGAAGGGAGAGAGATAGAGAGTCAGAAACATCGATCAGCCCCCTCCTGCACATCCCCCACTGGGGATGTGCCCACAACCCAGGTACATGCCCTTGACCGGAATCGAACCTGGGACCTTTCAGTCCGCAGGCCGACGCTCTATCCACTGAGCCAAACCGGTTTCGGCTCTTGCTGCTCTTTTCAAGTTCAGATCCTTGCCGTTGCTCTCCTCAGCTGCTGTAGAAGCCACCTCCTGGGTGTCCTGAATGGAGCTGGCTTACTGTGGACCCCAACCATGGTGGTGGCCAGGAAAGTGGTTAAGCAGGAGGACTGGGGACACTGGCTGGGGATAGAGGCTCCCAGTGAGAGGCCACTGTGGCTGGAGCTCAGAGAATGGGTGGCGGTGGAGGTGTGTTTGACATGAGGTTGGAGATCGGACTTTATCCTTCACCTCTGGAGGCCAGTGATCCCAGGGAGAAGGGTGAGGTCTCATTTGTATATTTCAAAGATCACTTGAGCCCTAGCCGCTTTGGCTCCGTGGATAGAGCATCGGCCTGCGGACCAAAGGGTTTGATTCCGGTCAAGGGCATGTGCTTTGGTCGCAGGCTCCTCCTGGCCCGGGCCTTAGTCGGGGCTCGTGCAGGAGGCAACCAATCGATGTGTTTCTCTCACATTGATGTTTCTCTCTGTCTTCCCCTCTCTTCCACTCTCCCTAAAAGTCAGTGGAAAAATATCCTCGGGGGAGGATTAACAACAAAGACAAAGATCACTTGAGGACAGAGAAACTGAAGGCATTGAGCTCAAGTGGAAGACTCCTGAAAGTGTGAGGGTGAGAGGCTAGCGTGGTTTCGTCTACAGCGGTGAGAGTGGAGATGGAAAGAAACGTAGGTGGATAGAGGGGGAAAGGGCTTTCCAACAAGAGCACCGGCAAAGCCATGGAGGTGGGGAGTGGCCTGCTCCTGGAATATGCCATCTTTGTACATGGTTGTCATACTGTACCTACACACAAAATTTAATGATCCTTTTTCTTTTTAAAAAATATTTCTTTTTATTGGTTTCAGAGAGAGGAAGGGAGAGGGAGGGAGAGATAGAAACATCAATGAGAGAGAATCATGGATCGACTGCCTCCTGGACACCCCCTACTGGGGATGGAACCTGCAACCGGGCATGTGCCTTTACCAGGAATCGAACCAGTGATGTCCTGGTTCCTAGGTTGATGCTCAACCACTGAGCCACACTGGCCAGGCATTTTTAAAAAAAATTTTATTGTTGAAAGTATTACATATGTCCCCCTTTTCCCCCATTGCCCTCTCCCCCCCCCTCTCCCCCCAGGCCTTCATCCCCCCAGGCCTTCACCCCCCTATTGTCTGTGTCCATAGGTTATGCATATATGCACACAAGTTCATTGGTTGATCCCCTCCCCGTCCCTCCTCCCCTGCCTTCCCTCTGAGGTTTGACAGTCTGTTCAATGTTTCTGTGTCTCTGGGTCTATGTTTGTTCATCAGTTTATGAAATGATCCTTTTTCAATCGTTATATAATCACTTTTCATATTGCTACTGAGTTTTCATAGCCATTGTTGTTGTTTTTTTAAGATCAACTACCATTTAATAGCTCTATCATTGTACAATTTTGGGGTAATTCATTGGTCCCTTTTTGAGCTTATGTAATTAATGTGTCAAAACTGTTGTGAATTAAATAGCCCGCCCCCCCCCGCCCGTGTTCCTCTCCCCACAATATGTATGAGTGATTTCTTTAGGGACAGATTTCCAGGAATCAGGTTACTGAGAATCGAGGAATTTTTTGTAAAGGTTTGTTATATAGCCGAATTGCTTTCCAGAAGGGTTGTTCTAAACTATAATTTCACCAGTAAAGTAGGAGAGGGCATTTTCATGCTACCCCTGCCAGAAATGGATATGCTAACACTTTTAAAAATTGTATTTAATAAGGTGAAAATATCTTAATTTTGAAGTTAATACTTTATTTTATTTAGCCTTTCTCCCATTAGTAGCGAGTTTAAACATTTTTTTTAAATGTTCATTTCCTAGATGTATTTCCTTTTTTGTTATTCAGTTTCTTTGCCCATTTATCTACTAAGGGAGTAGCTCATTTTGGTTTATCACAGTTATTTCTATTTTAAAATACAAACATTTGCCATATTTTAACAACTTTTCCATTTTTATTTGTTCATTTTTATTTTTTCCCCATGTTTAAAAATTGGTTTTACAAATATAAAGTCTTTATATAGAGCTGTTGGCTTGTGATTTTTATTGCTTCTAACATATTCTCTTTTCAGATGTTACTCAACTTCATTTTCTTCCATTTTGGGTATTATCTAGTTTTATATTTAAGTCTCTAATCCACTTTACCTTTAATTTGTAGAAGGATATGAAGTGAGATAACTAAATTGCTTAATTTCAAATAGCTAACCAGTTATCCCAACATATTTATTGAATTTTCCCCCACTGTCAGATTATCATGTCTCCCACATCACATAGTAAATTATTTTATACCAGAGGCCTGGTGCATGAAATTCATGCATGGGTAGGCTCCTGAGGCCTGGCCGGGGCTAATAGGGGTCTTCCTTTGTTCCGTGCTGCACCCTGGTGGTCAGCACACGTCATAGCAAGCAATCGAAACCCAGTCTCCTAGTCCAACTCTGAGGGGACACTTTGCATATTAGCCTTTTATATATATAGATTTCAGTTAGCCATTATATTTCAGTAGGTCTTCTATAATGACAATGTGACTATCACAGTAGGTTTTGATAGTTGGTAGAGCTAGGCCCCTTCATTCTTGGTCTGTTTTAGAATTTGCTTTGGTACTCTTCTCAACATTGAAAGCATTTTGTCAAGTTTCAGTGCATATTTACTGCCTTTGGATTTTTTTTGAATTAAAAAACCTTGGCTACAAGAGGAATACATATTTATTTTAGAAAAAATTTTTTATTGATTTATTTTGAGAAACATTCATTTGTTGTGTCTACTATTATTTTTTTTAATATATATTTTTATTGATTTCAGAGAGGAAGGGAGAGGGAGGGAGCGATAGAAACGTCAATGACGAGACAGAATGATTGATCAGCTGCCTCCTGCACGCCCCACACTGGGGAGCCAGCCTGCAACCCCGGCATGTGAGGGCCGGGCGTGGGTCTAATACATTTTAAAGGTGTTTGAAACATTTCCAGTCATTTGGATACATGATCCCGTTTGCACCTCGATCTGTAACATAAGAACGTGCTCCACCTCACCCCGACTGTCATTAAGCGAAAAAAAACACACAACACGACAAATTTTACCAATATGGGGTCTCCGGTATCTTTTGAACGGGATTGCATTAGAGATCTCTTGATTCCACCATTCACTATCTACCACGGATGGAATGCCGGAAAGAAGAAGAAGAAAAAAAAGACCTTAATGTGCCCCAACTGGGGAATGGCTAAATGAGCCTTCATCTCACAGCGGGAAAAGCTGGACATCATGTCGGGATGAGGACGGTGAGAAAGGGAGGCCCCCGCCGCTTCGCGCAGGCGTTCCTGCGTGGGAACCTGCTTTTCCCACGAGCTCGGTGAGGCAGGCGGGCGGCCTGGGCAAAGGACACGGATCCCAGCCCGCGTCCCGGCCAGGCTGACCGCGGAGACCACCCTCCCCAGCTCGGTATCTCGTGGTCCCCACCAGCCCCACCCCCGCGGGCCCTGGATCCTTCTCCGACCGGGAAGCCGGACTCTTCGCGGTCCGGCCCCTGGGCGCCCGGCAACGTTTCCGCCGGGGAACTTTCCACGGCGCACCCACTGGAAGTGTCCGTGTTGTGGCGGAAGTTGATGTTTTCTGGAAACAGCCGGGCGGAGAGGAGCGTGGCCGGCAGAGATGATTCAGGCGATTCTGGTTTTCAACAACCACGGGAAGCCGCGGCTGGTCCGCTTCTACCAGCGTTTCGTGAGTGCGGCCCAGCGTCGTCTCGTCCCTCCCGGACACCGCGTCCCCTTCCTCCCGAGCCCGAGGCCCCCACGGCGCCCGCGGGCCCCCATCCCCTCCGCCCGCTGACCGCCTCGGGCTCCCGCACCACGCGCGACCCTCACACTCTCTTTCCCGGCCCCGGCCGGTGTCGGGCCTTCTGTCCCCCCACGTCCCGCCGCTCCCGTCCTCCCCGACCCCTTTCTGGACCCCGGCGTTTCTGTGCCATTTTGTGACACTTCTTGGTCTCAGGGTTCTGTAAGTGACCGGGGTGCCTCGTGGAGATCCTGAAAGATTTAAGTCACTTTGATCTTGTTTAAACTCGGTTTCACGAGGAGGAAGACATATGCAGGCAGGCTCTTAAAGGTTTTTTGCTTTAGCCGGAGAGTCAGGGAAGGTGCTTTCTTGGGATAATTTCATTTCAGAGTTGCCTGGGACCGCTCAGCGACTCGGAAAAAGTCATTTCAAAAGTGGGGACTGTGCCTTGACGGTACGGCTCAGTGGTTGGGCGTTGACCTATGAACCAGGAGGTCACGGTTGGATTCCTGGTCAGGGCACCTGCCCGGGTTGCAGGCTCGATCCCCAGTAGGGGACGTGCAGGAGGCAGCCATTGATGATTCTCTCTCATCATTGATGTTTTTCTCTCCCTCTCCCTTCCTCTTTGGAATCGATGCAAATATATATATATATATATATATATATTTTTTTTTTTTTTTTTTTTAAGTGGGGAAGGAGCCCTAGCTGGTTTGGCTCAGTGGATAGAGCGTCGGCCTGCGGACTGAAGGATCCCGGGTTCGATTCCGGTCAAGGGCATGTACCTTGGTTGCGGGCACATACCCAGTAGGGAGTGTGCAGGAGGCAGCTGATCGATGTTTCTAACTCTCTATCCCTCTCCCTGCCTCTCTGTAAAAAATCAATAAAATATATTTTAGAAAAAAAAGTGGGGAAGGAGAAACTGTACATGCTGCTGCGGGAGGGCTCAATAAATAATAATGTGAACTTGGAATTTTTCCAAAAGCATTTCTGTGGGAAAATGCAAACATCATCACTTGCCTCCTGTCCCTGAACGTTTTGGAACGTTTTCTTTCTCTGTGACGAGGTTTCAAAATGTTACATATGCAATTGGTAGACTCCTGAAACCTTGGAGGGGGAAAGAGAAAATTTACGTTCAAGCCTTACCTCCACCTTTTTTACCCTTGTGTCTATTGACAAGTTAACGAACTTCTTTCAGACTTTATTTCCTCTTCTTCCAAGTAGAAATGAAAGAAAAGAAACACACATCACTACCTTTTCATAGAATATTTTTCAGCTAGATTACATTTTATTAAATAATTACATTGAGGTAAAAACTTGCATGGTGTGTGTGTGTGTGTGAATTTTCCCCTCTGTTTTCTACTTTTATTTTTTATTGATTTCAGAGAGGAAGGGAGAGAGATAGAAACATCAATGATGAGAGCGAATCATTGATTAGCTGCCTCCTGCACGTCCCCGTGGTGGTGGGGGTGGGGGGTGGGTTTGAGCCGGAAATCCTGGCATGTCCCTTTGATCCGAATTGAACCTGGGACCCTTTAGTCCACAGGCGGATCCACTGAGCCAAACCGGCTAGGGCTCCCCTCTGTTTTTTTAAAGTTGAGATATGTCACATACCACACAATTCACCTATTTAAAATTTTCAATTCAGCCCGGCCACGGTGGCTCAGTGGTTGAGCATCGACCTATGAACCAGGAGATCACCGTTCAATTCCCGGTCAGGACACATGCCCAGGTTGCAGGCTCGATCCCCAGTAGGGGGCGCTGCAGGAGGCAGCCGATATGATGCTCTTTCATCATTGATGTTTCTCTCTTCCTCTCTGAAATCAATAAAAATATATTTTTTTAAATAAATAAAATGTACAATTCATTGGTTTTTGGTAGGGTCACAAAGTTATGCAACCATCACCACAATTTTAGAACACTGTCATTACCCCAAAAAGAAACTCCTACCCATTAGCAATTATTCTGTATTTCACCCTCTAGTCCCCCAGCCATAGACAACCACTAATCTATTTTCTGTCTCTACATTTGCCTGTTGTGGGCATTTCATGTAAATGGAATCATATAATATGTGGGGGGTTTTTTATGACCAGCTTTTTTTACTTGGTACAGTATGTTCTCAGGGTTATCCATGCTGTAGTGTGTATCAGTTCTTCATCCCTTTTTGTTGCCAAGTTATATATATATATATATATATATATATATTTAAATATTTTTTTATTGATTTTTTTACAGAGAGGAAGAGAGAGGGATAGAAAGTTAGAAACATCGATGAGAGAGGAACATTGATCCGCTGCCTCCTGCACACCCCCTACTTGGGATGTGCCTGCAACCAAGGTACATGCCCTTGATCGGAATCGAACCTGGGACCCTTCAGTCCACAGGCCGACGCTCTATCCACTGAGCCAAAGCGGTTAGGGCCCAAGTTATATTTTATTGTATGGAGGGATATGTCATGTTTTGATTGTCCATTCACCGGTTGATGTTTCCACCTATGGCTCTTGTGAATAATGATGCTATGAACATTGTGCCACAAGGTTTTTTTTTCTTTATTGTTTAAAGTATTACATGAGTCTCCTTTTTTCCCCCATTGACCACTCCCCTGCCACCCCCACCCCCAAGCACAAGCCCTCTCCCCCCTACTGTCTGTGTCCATTGGTTTTGCTCATATGCATGCATACAAGTCCTTTGATTGATCTCTCACCCCCTCACCCCTTGCCTTCCCTCTGAGGTTGGACAGTTTGTTCGATGCTTCTATGTCTCTGGTTCTACTTTTGTTCATCAGTTTATGTTGTTCATTATATTCCACAAATGAGTGAGATCAAGTGATATTTATCTTTCTCTGACTGGCTTATTTCGCTTAGCATAGTCCTCTCCAGTTCCATCCATGCTGTTGCAAATGGTAAGAATTCCTTCTCTTTTACAGCAGCATAGTATTCCATTGTGTAGATGTACCACAGTTTTCTAATCCACTCATCTGCTGTGGGCACTTAGGCGGTTTCCAAATCTTAGCTATGGTGAATTGTGCTGCTATGAGCATAGGGGTGCATATATCTACAAGTTTTTTTTTAAAATATATTTTTGTTGATTTCAGAGAGGAAGGGAAAGGTGGGGGTGGTGGGGGTGGAGAGAGAGAGAAAGAGGCATCAATGATGAGAGAGAATCATTGATTGGCTGCCTCCTGCACAACCCCTACTGGGGATAGAGCTGGCAACCTGGGGATGGAGCCTGAAACCCGGGCATGTGCCCTTGACCAGAATTGAACCTGGGACCATCCAGTGTGCACACCAGTGCTCTATCCACTGAGCCAAACCAGCTAGGGCCATGTACTACAAGTTTTTATGTGGACAGGTGTTTTTCATTTCTCTTGATTTTATACCTAGGAGTAGAATTTCTGGGTCATATGGTAACTCTATGGTGAACATTTTGAGAAACTGCCAAATTTTTTCAAAGTGGCTGAACCCTTTGGCATTCCCATCAACAGTATGCGTTCCAATTTCTCTATCTCCCTAGTGACTTTTGTTCATCTTTCCCATTAAAGCTGTTTTAGTGAGCGTGAAGTAGATTTTCATTGTGGTTTTAATTTCCATTTCCCTAATGTCTAAAGATGTTGACCATCTTTTCCTGTCCTTGTTAACTATTTGTAGATCTTCTTTGAAGAACATAGTTTTTTTATAAGAACCATATTAGCTCAGGAGTGAAAATTAACCTTGTAAAAAGGAAAGTATTGAAGGATATGAGGGACTATTAAAACAGTTGAGGTCTAGCCTTAGCTGGTTTGGCTCAGTGGATAGAGCGTTGGCCTGGAGACTGAAAGGTCCCCGGTTGGATTCCAGTCAAGGGCACATGCCTGGGTTGCGGGCTCGATCCCCAGTGTGGGGTGTGTAGGAGGCAGCCAATCAATGATTCTCATCATTGATATTTCGATCTTTCTCTCCCTCTCCCTTCCTCTCTGAATTCAATAAAAATATTTTTTTAAAATAATTGAGGACTATAAACAATTGGTAGTTTACCTTTTTGTTGAATTAGAAATTCGGTAGCTTCGTCATTTCATACCATTTTCCCACTAACTGCAGCCACTGACCCTAGAGTCAGATTAAAGGCTTTAGCTTGAAAGATGTTTTTCTCAGTTTAAAAAAGTGCTGATGCGTCCCCCTGTGAGCTTCTTTAAATGGAAACCAGGAAAGTACCTGGTCGATTTACTCAAATTTACAGGGGCCAGTGATTAGTACGGTTTCATTCATCCTTCAGTAAATACTGAGCCACTGTATACCCACGGTGAGTCAGAGCTCTGAAAAATGGTTTCTCCACAGTGACATTTTCCCTGTTTTTACCTTTCTTTCTTTAAAAAAAAAAATATTTTATTGATTTTTTTACAGAGGGGAAGGGAGATAGATAGTTAGAAACACCGATGAGAGAGAAACATAGATCAGCTGCCTCCTGCACACCCCCTACTGGGGATGTGCCCACAACCAAGGTACATGCCTTTGACCGGAATTGAACCTGGGACCCTTCAGTCCGCAGGCCGACACTCTATCCACTGAGCAAAACTGGTCAGGGCTACCTCTATTTCTTTTAAATAACTAAACATTTCAAATATAAATTGCTGCAGAAAGAAAGGTATTAACATTTTTGAATCTATTATCTGACTCTTAGGGCAAGTCCAGTCTGAAGGTTTGCTTAAGCTTTGCTCCTCAAAGTGTGGTCCCAGCAGGATTGGTATCACCTAGAAACTTATTAGAAATGGTCTCAGGACTTACCCAGACCTACTAAGTCAGAATAATCGGCATTTTAATAACATTCCCAGGTGATTTATTGCACACTTATCGAGATTTGAGAGCACTGGTTTAGAGCTTTTGATTGCTTCTGTAATGACTGGTTTCTCACTTCCATCCTTTTTTTTTAAACCATACTCATTTTGAACCTTATATGTATAAATAGAGATCAAATGTGAATTATCAAGACATTCCATCACTGTCGACCTTTCTCGGATGTAGTAAGTGGGGGGGAAAAGTATTTGTACCTCTGCGATTATTCAAAATTCTTATTCTCTATAGAACCATCTTTCTCAGTAACACTGTTGGTAACACAACATCTTACATGTAATACCTACATCACCAGCACATAAGATGGCAAGTTCAGTTTTGTTTGTTTTTTAATGTGTACACAATTACATCTTGACCTCTTTTTATATATATATATATATATATATTTCATTGATTTTTTACAGAGAGGAAGGGAGAGAGATAGAGAGTTAGAAACATCGATGAGAGAGAAACATCGATCAGCCGCCTCCTGCACATCTCCTACTGGGGATGTGCCCGCAACCAAGGCACATGCCCTTGACCGGAATCGAACCCGGGACCCTTCAGTCCGCAGGCCGACGCTCTATCCACTGAGCCAAACTGGTTTCGGCACATCTTGACCTCTTTAAGGTGTTAGACCTGTTGACATTATTTACCCTGCCATAGATGTTTTCGAGGGCAAGACAAAATATTTCAGGACCAGGCCTTCTAGTTTTTCTTTCACCTTGCTTGAGAGTTGTTGATTCTCCTTTCTTCATTATTAACTATAGAGAAATATCAGCTTATATACCCTTTCTTGTTTGTTTGTTTTGTTTTTATAATATTTTTATTGATTTCAGAGCGGAAGGGAGAGAGAGATAGAACCACCAGTGATGAGAGAGAATCACTGATCGGCTGCTTCCTGCACACCCCACACTGGCAATCAAGCCTGCAACCCAGGCATGTGCCCTGATGGGAATCGAACCGTGACCTCCTGGTTCATAGGTCAATGCTCAACCACTGAGCCACACCGGCTGGGCAATATACCCTTGCTTAATTCCTTTAACAGAGCCTTGTCCATTTTTCCAGAGATTCCCCTATTCTTATTTTTTTCTCTACTCATCACTTTTTTCTGGAATCTGGTACCCTATGTTCAGATCATTCCCAGCTTGGAAGCACTTCTCTCCCTGTCCACCTCCATCAGTGGGATATATTTTCAGATGCCCCCGCTGATTCACTCTTTCTTTTATTCCACAGCCAGAAGAAATTCAACAGCAGATTGTGCGAGAGACCTTCCATCTAGTTCTCAAACGGGATGACAACATCTGTAACTTCTTGGAGGGTGGAAGGTAAGCGATCAGCTTCCGTTTTCTCCCCACGTGTCCACTTCCCCACTTCCGGGCGGCCGTCGTCATTACTGCTTCCTGAGGCAGAGCTCAAGCGTCAGGTGGGCCCCCAGGGCAGCTGGAGCTGACCGAGGGAGAGCCCCGATTCTGTTTGGAAGCTGTTGCCCGGCTGTGTTTCGGATTTTTCTTCCTTAGATGCTTGGTTTCTGGGAGGATGGGCAGAAGAAAAGGTGAGGAAAGCCATGTAGGCACCACTGCCAAACTTGGTCACACTCACCGGGTGGAACTGCACTGCGCTCTGGCCCATCCTCGCCCTGTGTGTTGGCTCAGTTCTCCTGCCCTGGGACAGGGTTTCTCCTTGATGTGTTTAATTAAGATGCAGGGATTTAAATGTCTCCTGTCTCCCACAGCTTGATTGGCGGTGCTGACTACAAACTGATTTATCGGCACTATGCTACCCTCTACTTTGTATTTTGTGTGGATTCATCGGAGAGTGAGCTTGGGATCTTGGACCTCATCCAGGTATGTGTAGTCCGCTAATGATGGCAGGTGCTCTGGGATTCTCTGGGTTTTTGAGGAGCCATCCTGTAGATCAGTGGTTCTCAACCTTCCTAATGCCGAGCCCCTTTAATACAGTTCCTCATGTTGCGGTGACCCCCAACCATAAAATTATTTTCGTTGCTACTTCATTACTGTAATGTTGCTACTGTTATGAATCGTAATGTAAATATCTGCTATGCAAGATGTATTTTCATTGTTACAAATTGAACATAATTAAAGCATAGTGATTAATCACAAAAACAATATGTAATTATATATGTGTTTTCCGATGGTCTTAGGTGACCCCTGTGAAAGGGTCATTCGACCCCCAAAGGGGTCTCGACCCACAGGTTGAGAACCGCTGCTGTAGATCCTTTTGTCAGTCTCTTTACTGATAATTGGTAAAAGTTGCCAGATGTCCACCAGATGGTGCTATGAGAAAGCTCCATAGCAACCCTTAAACACTCAGAGCTTTTGGATTCATTGGTTAGTACCTAGCCATCTCGCTGCCCTTGGTTTTCACGTACAACTCTGACACCGGTTTATAACTCAGGTCTGTGGACACTGACCAGGTGTCCCATAAGTTTAACTCAATTCGGGCACTATAGATCTGGAGATAGACAGCAAACGCAAGACCAGGTTGTCTATCGCCTGTGCTTCTGACCGAATGGCTATAGATCAGAGATTCCCATGACCTCCTCCATGGGCTTGATTAGTTTGCTAACGCAGCTTACAGAACTCTCTAGAGAAACATTGTACTTACTAGATTGGCAGCTTGATATGAGGATAAAACACGTAATAGCCTGATGGAAGAGATGTGTAGAGCAAGATATGGGGAAAGGGCACGAGCTTGCATGCTCTCTCCAGGCACACCACTCTCCCCAAATCTCCTGGTGCTCACCAGCCTAGAAGCTCTCTGAGCCCTGTCCTTTGGGTTTTTTTTTTTTTTTTAAATATATTCCACTGATTTTTCACAGAGAGGAAAGGAGAGGGATAGAGAGTTAGAAACATCAATGAGAGAGAAACATCAATTAGCTGCCCCCCGCACACCCCCCACTAGAGATGTGCCCGCAACCAAGGCACATGCCCTTGGCCGGAACCGAACCCGGGACCCCCCAGTCCGCAGGCCGACGCTCTATCCACTGAGCCAAACCGGTTAGGGCTCCTTTGGGGGTTTTATGGAGACTTCACCACAGCATAGGTAAGGTCAACTAAAAATCATTGGCCATTGGGGATTGATTCAACCTCCAGTCCCCCTCCCTTCCAGGGAGGGGTGGGTGGGAGGAGGCACTGAAAGGTCCAAACCCTCTAATCCAGGGGTCCTCAAACTACGGCCCGCGGGCCACATGCAAATACAAATATTGTATTTGTTCCCGTTTTGTTTTTTTACTTCAAAATAAGATATGTGCAGTGTGCATAGGAATTTGTTCATAGTTTTTTTTTAAACTATAGTCCAGCCCTCCAACGGTCTGGGGGACAGTGAACTGGCCCCCTGTTTAAAAAGTTTGAGGACCCCTGCTCTAATCACATGGCTGGTTCCCCTAGCAACCAGACCCCCATACTTAGATGTTCTCCAAAAGTCACCTTAGTGGAAATGAATAGTTTCCTTTTCTCTCAGTAGACCCTGAAAGAAATGATCATCCAAATCGTATTCCTAAATACTCTCAAATTGGAATAGGAAGCATTTTTATTTGATTAGTGCGTGTTTACTTATTTAGCATGAACTATTTATTGTTGAAGAAATAATACATTTTTGTGGTTCAAAATTCAAAAGACACACCAGAAGTATATACAGTGGGAAAGTATCTTTCTCCCCCACCCTCCGCCACCTAGTTTATTTTTCTAGAAGTAGCCAATTGTAGGTGTGTTTTTTTTGTTTTTTTAAAAATATATTTTATTGATTTTTTACAGAGAGGAAGGGAGAGAGATAGAGAGTTAGAAACATCGATCAGCTGCCTCCTGCACATCTCCCACTGGGGATGTGCCCGCAACCCAGGTACATGCCCTTGACCAGAATCGAACCCGGGACTCTTCAATCCCGCAGGCCAACACTCTATCCACTGAGCCAAACCGGTTTCGGCCAATTTTAGTTTTAAAACCAAGAACCAGGGGCAGTGTTACCTCAGGGGCACTCAGGTAAACACGGTGTATCTTACTATTTACTTCCTTTTGGACAAACATTTGTAATGTGTGATAAAAAAAAAGAAATGAAGTAACACAGTAAAGGAGGAGAGAGAGACGTTATCACTGTAAGATGGCCTAATTATGTACCTAGAAAACCTAAAAAGAAAAATGCAAAATGTATCACAAGTAATGGTTGATATGAGAGCAAAATAGCAAAATATGAGATTGAATTCGTCAAAATTGAATTTCTTATTTGTGCAGAAATAGCTAGAAAATTCATAATTAATGAAATTTCACTTCCAGCAGTAACAAAAGGTATTTAGTGTTTTGACATTAACTTAGTATGGAATTCTTGACATTGATTCCAATAACATTGTAATATCTTAAAGGAAAGACATAAAGGAATGTCTTTTTTGGTAGATTTATTGATTTCAGAGCAGAAGGGAGAGAGCTATAAGCCTTCCCCTTGTTGGGGAGAATCAAGTAAAGATGACAGTAGTAATCAACAGATTAAATGGGAAACCCAGGTATAATTCCATCAGATCTTACAGAACTTGGTAAAGGAAAATTTATCAGGAAAAACAAACGGCCGGGAAATCTAAAAGTATGTTTTGAGGGGAAAAAGGCAGTATTGGGGTATTGGCTTTACTAGCCTTAAGAATATGTAATGTTTGGCTCTGGCTGGTGTGGCTTAGTTGCTCGGGCGTCATCTGATGCACTGAGAGGTCAAAGGTTCGATTCCCTGGTCAGTGCACATGCCCGGGCTGCAGGCTCCATCCCCAGTAGGGGGCGAGCAGGAGGCAGCTGATCAATGTTTCTCTCTCCTTCTCTCCTTCCCTCCCTCCCTCTCTTCTCTCAAATCAATAAAAACATATTGAAAGAACATGTAATGTTTGCAGATGAAATTATCTACCTAGAAAACCCAAAACAACCGGAAAACAATTAGAGTTCAGTAAGGGGACTGGATACATGTTTAACATATAAAAATTAATAGCTTTACTTTAGAATAATAAGTTAGAAAACAATATTTGAAAGGGGCCCACTCGCAATAGCAAAAAGGTCCATAAACGACCCAGGAATAAATGTAAAAACTGGGCACGGTCTATATAAAGAAATCTTTAAAACTACTGAAAATATGAAAAAAGAGCAAACTAAATAAATCAAACATGTTCTTTACCGGGTGAGAAAACTCATTAAAATGTCAGTACTTCCAGGTTATAAATTACTGAAATGCTTGTCAGGATCCCAGAAAGATTATTTTTGTTCTATAAATTATTTTTGAGTGTGAAACATACTGTGTATACATAAAGTATGCAAACACGCTTATATTTCGTAGTGTAAAAAATGCCAATAAAATGATGCCCTAACCAGTTTGGCTCAATGGGTAGAGCGTCGGCCTGCGGACTGAAGGGTCCCAGGTTCGATTCCAGTCAAGGGCATGTACCTTGGTTGCGGGCACATCCCCAGTGGGGAGTGTGCAGGAGGCGGCTGATCAATGTTTCTCTCTCATCGATGTTTCTAACTCTCTATCCCTCTCCCTTCCTCTCTGTAAAAAATCAATAAAATATAGTTTAAAACTAAAAGCCAATAAAATGAAACTGTCCCTCAGATTAGAAACAGTATGTTACCTAGTCCCTTAAAGCTCCTGTATCCTCCTCATTCATTGCCTCCCTTCTTAGACTTTTTAAAATTTTTTTATTGATTTCAGAGAGGAAGGGAGAGATAGAAACATCAATGATGAGAGAGAATCATGGATCGGCTGCCTCCTGCACGCCCTCTACTGGGGATGGAGCCCACAACCCGGGCATGTGCCCTGACCTGAATCGAACCATGACCTCCTGGTTCATAGGTGGATGCTCAACCACTGAGCCACGCTGGCCAGGCTATACTTTTTTTTTTTTTTTTTAATCCCTCCTTAGACTTTTGAGTTACCATTCCTTTGCTTCTCGTTATAGTTTTAGTAGGTGATGTATATTCCCTAAGTGATAAAAAACTAAGCACAAACTTAGCTGTGTAAGGAAAGGGTAATTTGCCACTTTTATGTAATTTATTTATTTTGTGAATCCTTACCCAAAGATATTTTTTCCATTGATTTTTAGGTAGAGTGGAAAGGAGGGAGGGAGGGAGGGAGGGAGGGAGGGGGGAGGAGGAAGAGGAGGAGGAGGAGGAGAGAGAAACATCGATGTGAGAGAGACACATCCATTGGTTGTCTCCTGCACAAGGCCCCGGTCGAACCTGCAACCCAGGTCTGTCTCTTGACTGGGAATTGAACCCATGACCCTTCAGTGCTCAGGCTGATGCTCTAACCATTGAGCACACCAGCCAGAGCGAATTTGCCACTTTTAGATGAAGGCTTCCAAGAGGAGATAATGTGAACAAAGTGTCTGGGTCATGGTCTGGCTTTAGTGTTCCTGATAGTTTACAAGAGCCCCTTCTGGGGAAGTCTGAGGTCAAGGGTGAACCCCGGGAAACTTAGAAGAAGATTTGATATTTATAAAAAATGAAATTTTCTTTTTTCTTTAGCTTCACTGAGATATAATTAACATATAACGTTGTGCAAGTTTAAGGTGTGCAGCCTGTTGATTTGGCACTCGAATGTATGGCAAAATGATGACCACCGTAGTGTTATCTAACCTCTCTTATCACCCCACACAACCACCTTTTTTGTAAGTACAAGAACCAGATTTTTTAATGGATTAAAGTACAACACCCTTGCAAGCTAGAATGCTAGCTGTTTGGTGACAGAGGACCTAATATTAGAACAAGAAATCTGTAAAGCCCCAAACTTTAAAAGTGTGACCTTTTCCAACTGCTTCCGCCCCTTGGCAGAAGCCATGAACCGCACTCCATTCCTCTTGGTGTGTGGGTTTGTGATCTCACCACTTCAGGCTGGGCTTCTCGATTTCCAAATACTTCTTCCTGTTGTACAGTCTTGTCACCTTATCAACTGAGCTACATCCATCTTCACTGTTAATACCCTTTCATTTTCTAAATTTGACATTTTGGTCTTCTTTTCAAAATTCAATTGATCCCATGTGTAAGCAGCTTGGATTTGTCTCCTTGTTTCTTGCCTCACCGAGGCGTTTTCCTGTTTTTTCTCTTGTTCAACAAATTTCATGTGATTCCCAGCTGCTGGGTTATAATCGCTAAACATGGCTATTCTGCTTCCTGCGGAAGCTTGCGCTCCGGGGGCTGCCATGTGAGCGCCATCGCTATCCAAGCAGCCACTGTGTTCCCGGTGCCCACTGGCCAGCACATTGAGAACTGAATTTCCAGTAGCTCGACTACTTGTTGTTTTTGCTTTTCAACCATTTCCTTTTCTCGCTGTTCTTGTCATTTCTCTGCCCTTCCCAACTCCCCAGCAGTCAGGCTTAAACTTTCGCTAAATCTCCTTCCTTTTTCCCATTCCCCTCTTTCTCTCTTGACTTCTGCTTTTGGGGGCACTCCTGCTGCTACCCCTTGACCTTGAGCAGGAAGAGGTCTGATCGCAGATTTCTTGGCTTCTGGATCAGGATTCTTCTGCTCCCTAGTCCTGGATGGAGACTCTTCCCACTTCCGGCTTTAACTACCTTTTATGCGACTGAGATCTTTTTTTTTTTAAATATCTTTATTGATTTCAGAGAGGAAGGAAGAGGGAGAGAGAGATAGAAACATCAATGATGAGAGAGAATCATGGGTCGGCTGCCTCCTGCAAGTCCCCCACTGGGGATCAAGCCTGCAGCCCGGGCCTATGCCCTTGACCGGAATCAAACCTGGAACCTTTCAGTTCTCAGGCCGACAGCTCTATCCGCTGAGCCAAACCGGCTAGGGCACGACCGAGATCTTGAGTGACTTCTGCCTCTTGATGATTTCCTTTGCATTTGTGTGTGTCCTCACCATTTTCAGATGAATTTAGTCACTCGCTTCCTCTATGAGACGAATGTTCCTTGTCATTTTGTTCCTCAGGATTGTGTTTCTTAGGAATTGAATTTTAGATACAGATCTTATTATTTTGCTGTCTGAGCCTGCAGTACCTTCATTTCAGTCTCTTCATGCATCAGCACACCTTTTGCCTCAGTTTTGACTCCTTCGGTTCTTGATCTTGATCATGAACTTGAATAATGGTGTTTTGAGGCTCGAGGAAAAACATACATGTGACTGCTCTTTTTTTTATATATACGTTCTTTTTTATTGAATTTTTTTTATTTAGAGAGAGGGAGAGGGAGAAACAACCCCTTATCTCTAAGCCACAGAGCAATAAAAGAAGACAAACATGGGCTGCTAAACAAACAAGAAACACAAACAGAATGATCTCTTAGAAATTAAAGACCTGAGAGGAAAATGAGAGATAAAAGATAAGAAAATAAGGAGGTTTTGTTTTGTTTGCGATTTACCTTAAGGTAAATAGTATGACTTCCCCCTTCACTTTCACATGTGATGTTTATGAAGATGTGGATAGTCCCGGTTTCTCTTCTTTACCTATTTCTTTGTGTTTCCTAGGTGTTTGTGGAGACCCTGGATAAATGTTTCGAAAATGTTTGTGAATTGGATTTGATCTTCCATATGGATAAGGTACCTTCTCTCCCAAACCAGGGTTACCAGAAAGCCAAGAGCCTTGTCCATCCCAGCCACCTCTACACTTTCATGTGCTTTCTTTTGTGTTTTTTTCACTCTGGGGATATTCCTAGAACCTGGTTTTGCTTTTTCTTAATATGTTTGTTTTTGGCCGCTCAGCCAACTAAGCCACACTGGCTGGGCCTAGAACCTGTTTGTTTTTTAAATATATATATATATACACACATATATATATATATATGTGTGTATATATGTATATATGTATATATGTGTGTGTGTGTGTGTGTGTATATATATATATATATATATATTAGTGATTTCAGAGAGGAAGGGAGAGGGGGGGAGAGAGAGAGAAACATCAGTGATGGGAGAGAATCATGGATCGCTGCCTCCTGCACGCCCCGCACTGGGGATCGAGCCCACAACCCAGGCATGTGCCCTTACTGGGAATTGAACCATGACCTCCTGGTTCATAGGTCAACGTTCAACCACTGGGCTACGTCAGCTGGGCAGAACCGGTTTTTATTTAATAACTGAAGTGCGATAGTTTTGGGGGTATTTTGAAAAGATCTGTTACCAGTTGTAACACACAGAGATTACCATTGAGCCTGGGTCATGGTTCAGCTTTTCAGACAGACCTCCTGGTAGACGGCAGAGATGGCCCTAGAAAGTGAAATCAGTAGATTTATGTTGGTTATCAAATGAGTTTCCCCGCAATAGTCCAGTGAGAGTGAAGCTTTCGAATAATCACGACACAGAGGCTTTGACTTCGTGAAATTTTTACTGTTCCTGAACAGTAAAGCAGTGACTAAGACATCATTAACGTAGTTTAAGGTCATGTGATGCTCTGTAGGGAAGCTGATATCAGGCAGGATTGAAGTGGTTCGTAGTCCATGTTCTCCAGCATGGCCTCCGCCCTCATGATCCAGATTAAACTTGGCCGATTGCCAGCAAGGGGACAGCAGCTGCCGCATTTGTTTTATTCCCCTGGGCACACGCCCCACCCAGTGCTGCTCGCTGGTGGAAGTCCGTGCATCTCAGGTTTGCTTGGTCCTGGTGTTTCTTCAGCTGATTGTCACTGTGATCCTTGGCCCTTGGAGGCTGGTAATGATTTTTAGGAGACTATGTGCTCGTTGCTAAGCCATGATCCTTTATTACTCTGTTTCCACCCTGATGAGGCAGATGTTTTCATTTTTTAAAATTTATTTATTTTTTTTTAAATCTGCACCCAAGGATATTTTTCCATTGATTTTTAGAGGGAGTGGAAGAGAGAGGGAAAGACAGAGAAATAATCGAAGTGAGAGAAACACATTGATTGGTTTGGTCCTGCACATGCCCAACCAGGGCCTGGGCCAGGGAGGAGCCTGCAACCTAGGTACATGCCCTGGAAGGGAATCAAACCCAGGACCCTTCATCTGCAGTCCCATGCCCTATCCACTGAGCCACACCGGTGAGGGCGAAGCGGATGTTGTTAGATGCCTCACTGCTAGCATTGCTGTCCAGGGGCCTCTCAGTCGCAGTGCACTCTCCCAGGCCCTCAGGTGGCACTCTGCAGGCTAGCGCAGGCTGGCCATTCTCAAGGTTGGCTGTTGGATCACAGGAAAGTTCCTCTCAGCATCTACCTTGACTCTGACTCCACAAGGAGCCTGGTACCAGGGAGTCACAGAGCCCCATTCCTTCTGGTCTTTGTTTTGTTTTGTTTTTTGTTTTTTTGTTTTTAAATATTTTATTGATTTTTTACAGAGAGGAAGGGAGAGGGATAGAGAGTTAGAAACATCGATGAGAAAGAAACATCGGTCAGCTGCCTCCTGCACAGCCCCCACTGGGGATGTGCCCGAAACCAAGGTACATGCCCTTGACCAGAATCGAACCTAGGACCCTTCAGTCCACAGGCTGACGCTCTATCCACTGAGCCAAACCGGTCAGGGCTCCTTCTGGTCTTTGAATAACGTCCTTCTGTTCAGTGTTGTTTCACTATGACATTGGTGAGATGTTGTTCATATCGATCAGCCCATGTACAGTGGTTTCATGGACGTCATTTCACTTCAAGTTGCGTTAACCTGTCATTGACGTTAGACGAGGACTTGCTGTACTTGACTTGGCGCTCCCCGAGCCTCACAAGGCTTCCAGAACCCTGGTTGCTGGTTCGATTCCCAGTCAGGGCACATGCCCAGGTTGTGGGCTTGATCCCCAGTAGGCAGTGTGCAGGAGGCAGCTGATCGATGTTTCCCTCTCACATCATTTCTTTCTCTCTCTCTCTCTCTCTCTCTCTCTCTCTCTGTCTTGCTCTCCCTCTCTAAAAATATTTTTTTTAAGTTTTTCTCTTATCTCCTGAGATAATCGTGAGCTTTTGCCTTATCGCTCTCACGTTATTTTGAAAATATTTGTGAGGATGCCTGCTAGGGCAGTAAAGTAATTCGAGGCCCAAGTACTTCACTGGACATGGCTTTAAAAGGAAATAAGAGGCCATAAAAATGTTGTTTCTCATATGTCTTATCTTCACATAAGTTCTGTGCAGTGTTTTGACACCGCTGCAGGTTTCTTTTACAGTCTGTAGCGCTGTAATGTTGGATTGTTCTTACGACATTGCTCTCCCTGTGTCCTGGGCTTTCTGAAACGTGAGGATGTGAGGAGGCGGAGTCTCACTCTGCCCCCTGTAGACTGCCTGAAGGTGTTTTCCGGCAGGTGACTTCCTTTCACTGGGATTTCTAGCTTATCTCTGCCCTCATGTAGAGCGTTTCTGGTTCAGCCATATCTTCTTTCGAGAATAGAAAGTGATCTTCTTTACTCAGACGCAAAGGCCACGTGGTGGGATCATTGGAATGCCACCTTGAACTCTCCATTCTAATTAGCTGAAGACTCTCTGCACTTGAAGTCAGGAACTCCCATCGGTCCCTAGACCTTTACACTGTGCGTGGGGTTGTCCTGGGTGCGGCCCCATCACCCCGAACAGGTGTGGCTGGAGCAGCAGGCCCGTGGGAGGACCAGGGATAGCAGTCCTGCTGCCCGGCAGTTAGTTACTTTCTAATCTTGGGATTTTTAAGTATTTTTATTGATTTCAGAGAGGAAGGGAGAGGGAGAGAGAGAGAAACATCAGTAATGAGAGAGAATCATTGATTGGCTGCCTCCTGCCCGCCCCCTACTGGGGATCAAGCCCGCAACCCGGGCATGTGCGCTTGACCGGAATCGAACCTGGGACTCTTCAGTCCGCAGGTTGATGCTCTACCCACTGAGCCAAACCAGCTAGGGCTAATCTCAGGATTTCTCTTTTCAGCTCCTGTGTTGATATCCTGTTTTATTTCTGCTGCTTTCTTCCCCTCTTCTCCCTCCCCTTCTTCCTGTCTTCCATTCCGTTTCTGGAGTTTATAGTCATTCCCCTTCCTTTCTCTTCCCAACATACACCAATCTCGCTTCTTCGCCTCATCGCCAAGGTGTGTCTCTGTTGATTCCGTTTCCTGTAACCACAGATCTCCCGTCTCCCCCAGAACGCCGCTTCTCCCATGCTTCTACTGCCTCTTCCAACTGGAGTTCCATCTCTGTCATTCATTTAAGGAGGGCTATAATGAGTGAGTGGTCTACGCCCTCTCTTGCGTTTCTCCTTCATCTGCTCCCTTTCTGGGACCCAGTCTCCTGGTTTCCACTCCTGCCCAAGCAAAATTCCCTGATTTCTTAACCCCGTTGCCGGCCATCACCTTTAATGTTCCTGCTGTATTTGGTGCTATTGACCATTCCCTGGAGCGCTGCCTTCTTCCTCCTCATGCTGCCTTGGTTCCCGTCACATAGGCCCCTCCTGGCTTTTCTCTTACTCTCCTCCCACCTCCTACCAGTAAATTCTATCGTCAGTGATCTCTCACCTCACTCTTCTCCCTCTCCTGCTTCTATCTGAGGTCTCACCCGTGTCTCCTACTTGTTACCCGTGTAGGTGGGCACCGCCTTGGTAACTACCACGTGGCCTGAGTCTTGTTCCTATTTTTTCCAACTTCCGGAGGCATTTCCCTCACTTCCTCCCAGCGCCTTGTTTCTTCCCGCCGCCTCTTACCCAGGACAGATTCAGCATCTGTCTCCTGAAAGCCAGCTCTTCCCCAGCTCCCCTCTTCCAGGGGGGCAGCCCCGTCCTCTGCCAGGTACACCCCAAACCTTCCCTCCCTCTTCCTCGCCCCAGCAGCCAGTCAGGCACCAAAATCTGGGCTTCTTCACGTGGAGTCCCTTTAAAAAAATAATAATAATTTTTTTTATTGATTTCAGAGAGGAAGGGAAAGGGAGAGAGAGCTAGACACATCAGTGCTGAGAGAGAATCATCAATCGGCTGCCTCCTGCACATCCCACACTGGAGATCCTGTAGATCAAGCCTGCAACCCGGGCATGTGCCCTGACCAGGGATCGAACCTCTTGGTTCATAGGTTGACACTCAACCTCTGAGCCACACCAGCAGGCCCCATAGAGTCCTTCTTATATCTGGTTCTCGGTTGTTCACATTTGGCACACATGCTTTTGTATCTCTCTACATAGGTACGTTTTTCCTGAACCACCTGAAAGTTAGTTGCAGGCATCATAACTTTTCATCCCCAAGTACTTCAGCAGACATCTCTGAAGAACAAGGACATTGCTGTGCCTAATTCTCTAACACACCTAATGGCCACATAACTAATTAGCAACCACAACAGAATTAACATATTTAGGAAATGTAATGTTAATAAATACTCTTTTTTTAATTTTTTTTTTTTTTATTTCAGAGAGGAAGGGAGAGGGAAAGAGAGATAGAAACATCAATGATGGGAGAGAATCATGTGCCTTGACTGGAATCGAACCCGGGACCCTTTAGTCCAGGGGTCCTCAAACTACGGCCCCGCGGGCCACATGCAAATTACAAATATTGTATTTGTTCCCATTTTGTTTTTTTACTTCAAAATAAGATATGTGCAGTGTGCATAGGAATTTGTTCATAGTGTTTTTTTAAACTATAGTCCGGCCCTCCAACGGTCTGAGGGACAGTGAACTGGCCCCCTGTTTAAAAAGTTTGAGGACCCCTGCTTTAGTGCCTGGGAGGACACTCAATCCACTGAGCCAAACCGGCTAGGGCTCGTCTTGCTCTCTCTCCTGGGAGCAATCTCAAGCAATGCATCTAGTCAAATATCTATATAGCAAAGCTGCATGTCACATTTCTTAGAACTATGTGTAAATTATACCGAATGATACAGTATCTACTCATGAGCTCTTTTATTTAAGGACATTTGATCAGCCCTAACTGGTTTGGCTCAGTGGATAGAGCATCGGCCTGCAGACTGAAGGGTCCCAGGTTCGATTCCGGTCAAGGGCATGTACCTTGGTTGCGGGCACATCCCCAGTAGGGGGTGTGCAGGAGGCAGCTGATCGATGTTTCTCTCTCATCGATGTTTCTAACTCTCTATCCCTCTCCCTCCCTCTCTGTAAAAAATCAATAAAATATATTTAAAAAAAAAAAAAAGGACATTTGATCAGAGGTAGAGAAAGAAGAACGGGACTGTGAAGAAATGGCTGCTTCAGAGACTGGGCTCTGAAATGCAGGGGGCAGGAGAGATGGGGGCCCATTGGCGGCTTTTGGCTGAGAGCCTGGGGTCCCGGATGCAGGAGCACGTTGGGCAGCGCTGGTGGCCCTTGTGTGCCGAGTGTGTCACAGCCTAAGTAAAGCTGGGTGAGCACCACAGGTGTGACGACAGTTGGAGGTAGATCGGTGCCAAGAGAGAAAGCAGGGAGACCGTATAAATTCCTGAGTGGAGAGTCATCAAGGGCAGGGCGGCCAAGGTGCCTGGACAGCTGCCAAGGGCCGGGCCTGTGCTGGGTGCTTTATGTCCAGTCTTATATAACGTGGGTGTGATACCCCCATGTAACAGACCAGCAAGCTGGGGCTTAGACTAAAGGGCCCGAAACTTTAAAAATTCATGTTTTAGCCCGGCCGGCGTGGGTCAGCAGTTGAACGTCAACCTTTGAACTAGGAGGTCACGGTTCGACTCCGGTCAGGGCACATGCCCGGGTTGCGGGCTGGATCCCCAGTAGGGGGCATGCATGAGGCAGCTGATCAATGATTCTCTCTGATCATTGATGTTTCTAGCTATCTCTCCCTCTCCCTCTCTCTCTCTCTAAAATCAATAAAAACATTTTTAAAAATTTCATGTTTTATCTAGGAAACCACAGAATTGGAGAATTTAAAAGCATGATTATTATAATAGACATGATATGTAAAATTTTACAGAATTTGACGACTTCTGTAAAAAACCAGAATTCCCGGAGAGTCTAGACTTTCAGAATCCTCACACCTGACACAGCAGGAACACAAGCTGAAGGTACGGCGAGGGGTGGAGAGCAGTGTGTGCAGGTTAGGGGTGAAGGCCACTGGCGATTTGGAACTATGCATAAACTCCAGCTCGACAAAGGGTCGCCAAAGAGGCGCTAGTGACATTTTGGCATCTTTTCATGGAGTTGCTGATACTTAACATCGCTTACCCCTCTACTAAATGCCAGCAGGACCCCTGCCTGACACCTCTTCAGAGGCCCTCAGGTAGGAGCAGTACCGTCCTACATGAGAGCACTGGGTAGGGTACACAGAGGGTGTATGTGATTGGCCAGAGAGAAGTCTGAAGAAGAAGAGGGTGATCAGACTGTGGAGGGCCTTGTCCTCTGCGTTTCTTTCTCTGAAGGACACTTCCCAGTGTCCCTTTCACCAAGGAGTTCTGATGCTTCTTCATTCTCTCCTTCTTTAAATATGTTTGTATTGATTTTAGAGGCAGGAAGGGAGAAGGCTAGAGAGAGAAACATTGATGTGAGAGAGAGGCATCAAATTGGCTGCCTTCCGCACACACCCCGACCGGGGACTGAACCTGCAACCTGGGCATGTGCCCTGACTGGGAATAGAACCAGAGACCTTTGGGTGCACGGGACGACACTCAGCCAACTGAGCCACACTGGCCAAGGCACTTCCTCATTCTTAAAGCTTTCTTTGTTCCTAATTTCCGTGATACACATGTACCTGGTATTTTATCTATCTATCTGGCTGTTCCATCTGGCCTTTTCTTTCCTCTTTTTTTTTTTTTTTTTCAAGTTTCAGTTATTTTTAGTTAAAGAAAAGCAGCCTTTTCCAAGGGCAACAAAGTGAACTGAACGTCAGGAGGAAGCAGGGTGTGGGCCTCTCATAAGCTCTTGTTCGAAACCCGGACTTGAGGAAAGAGGCCCTCCTGGGAACTCGGGGGAACTGGCCAGCAGAGGGATGCCTTTGGTGGGTGGGGTGGAGCTGCAGCCCACACTGGTCACTGGATTGGTCTGCATGGGCTCTAAGGTGATTTCCACCTGCCAGTTGGTTGACATGATTAACACTATTATTCTTAGGGGGCATTAAATTAAGGAATGATGCGTGGAGCCAAGAGAGTAGCTTATTCAGTTGGATTCTGAATCACAATCAGGAAGTAGTCTTTATCTGGTGCAACCATAATTTCATTTTTCTTAGAGCGAATTTGAAGGAAAGTGAGGTCATTCTGGGGGTCAATTTCACGCACGGTGCTCCAGGCCTTCAAGATGAAGTTGTGCATGAGGTTGGCATACTGTGTAGTGGTGGGATTGTCCATGGTGCTCTTAATAGGAATGCCTTCTGTGTTCACCACGATGATTCCCTGCACTCCCTTCTGGCTCTGAAGTCGCTTCAGTGTCTCCTCCACCTCTGCCATCTCGGACCGATCGGGTAGCTCTGCGTCGTCAACACTCCCTTTTCTTTCCTCTTAAGTGGTCACTCTTCTCTTTCTTTTTTAAACTTTCTCTTAGGAAATCTCATACGATATCATGACTTCAGTGATTTGTCTGTTGGTGAATCCTAAATTTCCACCAAAATTCACTTCACTTTAAACTCAGTTATGTCTAAAACTGAATCTCCAGCCTGGCCGGTGTGGCTCAGAGGTTGAGCGTCAGGAGGTCATGAGATCAATTCCCGGTCGGGGCACATGCCCGGGTTTCAGGCTCCATCCCTACTGTGGGGATGCAGGAGGCAGCCAATTGGTGATTCTCTCTCATCATTGATGTTTCTATCTCTCTCCCCCTCTCCCTTCCTCTCTGAAATCAATAAAATATTTAAAAATTAAATTAAATTGAATCTCCAGCCCCTACCTCTCCAAACTGACAGTTTTCTCATCCTTCAAGGAAATTAGTTTTCAGAAAACCTTTCTTGACACTACTTGCCCATAAACTGAAATACCCGGACCTGTCTCATTACTCCCAACACCCTCAACCACTGGTGCCATTGCATTTAACAGTGGTCTGTTTTGCTGATTTGCCTGATTAAGAGCAGACACTCTAGAGCCCGCATGGCTGCGCTGGATCCTGGCTCTGCCCCTTAGGAACTGGGTGTGGACAGGGAGTCATGATAGCCCCTGGCTTCTGTGGTGGATGTGAGCATTACATCTATGGAAAGTGCTTAGAACAGGGCCTAAATGTATTTCTTTCTTTTGTTTATTTGCCCTCCCTCCTAACCCCCCAGATATTATTAAGGTAAAAAACTGTTCAGTTTTTGTTTTTTTTTTTTAATCCTCACCCCATGACATGTTTTTATTGATATGAGAGAGGGAGAGAAATATCGATTGGCTGCCACCACCCTCCATATGTGCCTCAACCGGGGATTGGACCCACAAGCTAGGTATGTGCCCTGACCGGGTATCGAACCTGTAACCTTTCAGTGCATGGCCTGATGCTCCAACCAACGGAGCCAGCTGTCCAGGGCCAGGATCAGACTGTATTGTTCGCCACGGCTTTTCTGGGTGTCAGCACAATACTTGGCACTTACTAGTTCCTCGTTGTTGAATTCATTTATCCATCCACTATTCCCAGTGCTGGGAAATAAATAATAAAACATCCTGTCTTCATGACCTTGTCTGTTGGGGGAGACAAAATAGATGCTAGGTTGTGATGAATGCAGGGCAGAAAATAAAGCAGGCCAAGGAGTGGGTAGCTACGGCTTGATAATTTTTTTAAATATATATTTTATTGGTTTTTTACAGAGGGGAAGGGAGAGGGATAGAGAGCTAGAAACACCGATGAGAGAGAAACATCGATCAGCCGCCTCCTGCACACCCCCTACTGGGGATGTGCCCACAACCAAGGTACATGCCCTTGACTGGAATCGAACCTGGGGCCCTTCAGTCCGCAGGCCGATGCTCTATCCACCGAGCCAAACCAGTTAGGGCTATGGCTTGATATTTGATATGCGGTGGCCGGGGAGGGCATCTCTGAGAAGATGGCATTTGAGCATAAACCTGAAGGAAGGAAGAGAGAGAGGTATGGCTCCCCAGGGAAGAACATCCAGGTGGATGGAGACAGTGCAGAGACCTGAGCCAGTATGGCTGAGTGGGAGTGAGAAAGGGGGGAAGAAATAGGGGGTGAGGAGAAGGGGATTGGATCAGTCCTGGCTACATGAGAAATCCGTCCCTGCCTCTGGGGAGGGGGCTTGGTACTCTGGGAACTCCCTTTCAGAAATGCACTATGTGCATACGTGGTCAGAGTACAGGAAGTCCTCTCTCTCAGCTTTATTGCCTAGCACAGTAAACAGCTTAAACTCTACTGCTCGAGGCAAAGTCTGAGCTAGAAGCCAGATGAATTGATATATTGTGTGCACATTATCCCTTCGTCCTGGGCTAGGAACTACATTAACTCCCAGAGCCCCAGTGTGGAGGGCCCCAGAGTGTGGGCCCAGCTATGGTAATGGCTCAATTGGCCTTGGGATACGTTTATGAGTCTGGAAGCAGATGGATCTGTTAGCTTGGGGAAAACACTGCATTTATATCTCTATCATCTATGAGTCTCGGTGACCTGATCTGCCTATGACCTTCAAGTTAACATTCTCTAGAGAAGTTTCTGAAGTCAGCCAGGTCTGCACCCCGAAACAGTAGCTTATGGCAGAGGGAACCCGAGGCCCCCCTCCGGTGGCTTAACTGCTGGTAGCACTAAGGGCAGCCATCCTGTCACAGCCTGGAGCTGAGCATTTCCTAGGTCGTCTCCCCACCCCAATCACTGCACAAGTGCTTCCCTTTAGATTCTCAGAATCCATGCACCTGAATTTACCCGTAAGTATCAGGTTTAATGTTGGTTGTGGAAACCTCAGGGAAGGAATGGAAGAGCCCGCACGGACGGGCCCTGACCCCTGGGCTGCTTCTCTTCCTGCCCACAGCAGGCACCTCCCCGCGCTCTGTCCCCGGACCCTGCTACTCCTCTGCATCCCCGGAGCACTCCTCCCCATGATGCACGGCACGCATGTGTATGTCACTCTGACCCAGGTGGGGGCGTGTGCTTCCAGGTCAGTGTGCACCAAGCCACTGTTTCCCCTCCGAATCCACCTCTTCCTGCCTCCCCCACCCACCCAGTATCTTCTCTTCTTACCTCTCCCAGTTCTCTTACTGGTAGCTGTCTTCAAGGCATGAAATCTCAGGGATGCCTGCTTTCCCTTCTGTTTCCAAGTGGTCACCAGATGGCATTGGTTCTTCTTTCAGTATCTGCTTCAGGTCCACCTCTCCCATTTCTGTTCCCTTTAAACTCACTGAACCCGAATCCAGGTAACTAACTTATCAGCTCTTCCGCTCTCTCCAGTCTTGCCCCCACCCCTCTCCCCGGTCTAATCTCCCACAGGAAACACTGCTCCCATTTTCTTTCCCATCTACATTCCTGCCTCTGGTCTCCAAGGATCTCTGGATTGTAGGCCCTCGGGGCCCTCAGGCTCTCCCTGACCTTCACCGACCCCATCCGGCTTTCCAGACTTCAGGGCCCAGCGCAAGTTTGACGTTCCGTGAAGTCCCTGAGCTCCCTGTGGTCATCCTCCGGCCAGTTTGTCTTCCTGCTCGTGCGCTCAAGGTTTTCGTCCTAATTGTTTCCAGTTTATTGTAAACTCCTGGAATAGTGTCCATATGGAATACTTTGGCCCTGGCCGGTTTGGCTTGGTGGATAGAGCGTCAGCCTACGAACGGAGGAGTCCTGGGTTTAATTCTGGTCAAGGGCACATGCCCAAGTTGCAGGTTCGATCCCCAGTAGGGGACGTTCAGGAGGCAACCGATAGGTGATTCTCTCTCATCATCAATGTTTCTATCTCTCCCTTTCCCTTCCTCTCTGAAATCAATAAAGATATATTTAAAAAACAATACTTTGTTGGTTATCGGAATAGTACAGAACACTCAGATATGATTGGTTGATTGTCCAAATCCTGCATGGTTTTTAATTTTTTTAATTTTCATAGTACTTTTCAGATGTGCATATTTAAAAACCAGATACTTCAATTAGTCCCTAACTTTCAGGCCGGTGACCTATACATGCTCCCTAATTTCAGGGTTCTAATCATGTGACTTAGGCAACCCTCTTAAAGACCTCTTTGTGCCTCAGTTTCTTCCATTGTAAAATAGGGATGATACCATATTTTATCAATTTAGTCTTCCTTTTTTTCTAATAATTATAATTTTTAACAGATCAAGATTTGTCTTACAGTCATGGCATTTATAGTTTGATTGACAATGTTTTTCTTTTTTGGTGGTACATACAGCAATGGTGTGATTTATAGTCAGTGGAGTCTTAGCTGTGATGAAAAACATTACCATCCACTATTCATGTGATTTTGAGGATTGCAATTAGTAATGCTTCGCTCAGTAAATGGTGGTTTTTGTCTTTATTTTTACTTTTTTCCTGCCGTTCTCTCTTACTCCAAATTCTCCCTTCACTCCATCCTTACACCTGCTTGATGACATAGTTAAAGGGCTTTTGACTCTCTCGCCCCCTTGTCTGAGCTATTCTGTGGCTCTGTGCCCCTACAGCAGCTGTCCGATGGAGGAGGACATGCCTCACCCCTCCGCCTGCCGTCCTCTAACGCCTTCTGAGTGCCGAATGACGCCGAGTGGTTGAGGGGCGTGTGTTGTGCGGGTGAATTCCCGGGAATGTACACAAAGAGATGGGGCCGCTGCAGAAGGATGGAGCGAAGGCCCCTTCACCTGCAGACCTTCCCGCCTGCCTCTCTCTCTCTCTCACCACTTGCCGTTCCCTCCCTTGCACTTTGTGCTGCAGCAACACTGAGCTATTTTAGACCTTGTCTGCAGGGAGGTTACAGCTTTGTAAGGTTTCGATTCCCCGTAAAGGGCTAGCGAAGGCGGGGTGGGGCCAAGGCCGTTGCAGGAGCAGCGCTTTAGAAGGAACAGGAAGCATGGGATGGAGATCATCTCAGAAACAGGTTTATGGCACTTGGAAGTTTTTCATACACACACACACACACACACACACACACATGTTTTTATTGAATTCCGAGAGGAAGGGAGAAGGGGAGAGAGAGAGAGAGGAACATCAATGATGAGAGAGAATCATGGATAGGGTGCCTCCTGCATGCTCCACACTAGGGATCAAGCCCACAACCCCAGCATGTGTCCTGACTGGGAATCGAACCGTGACCTGGTTTATAGGTCAACGCTCAACCACTGAGCCATGCTGGCCGGGCGGAAGTTTTTCTTGATGGCCAAATGAATTGTGCTTCACTTACCTGCCTGCCTGCCATTTGGGCAAATTAGGAAAAGTGATAGAATCCCAGGGTGTATGCCCTGGCTCGTTTTGCTTAGTGGTTAGAGCTTGAGGCCCAAAGGGTCATGGGTTTGATTCCCCGTCAAGGGCACACACCTCAGTTACAGGTTCCCCAGCCCTGGTAGTGGCTCATGCGAGAGGCAATCAACCAATTGATGATTGATGTTTCTCTCTCTCTCTCTCTCTCTCTCCCCCACTCCCCCTCCTTCCCTTCCACTCTAATAATCAATGGAAAATATATCCTTGGCTAAGGATTTATTTTTATTTTTTTAAATATATTTTATTGATTTTTTTTACAGAGAGGAAGGGAGAGAGATAGAGAACTAGAAACATTGATGAGAGAGAAACATCAATCAGCTGCCTCCTGCACACTCCCTACTGGGTATGTGCCCGCAACCAAAGTACATGCCCTTGACCGGAATCGAACCTGGGACCCTTGAGTCTGCAGGCCGACGCTCTATCCCCTGAGCCAAGCCAGTTAGGGCAGGCTAAGGATTTAAAGAAACAACAGACAATCCCAGGGTGTAGAATCTCAGAGTGGTGGGCAGGGACTTATTCTTTGCTACCAGGGGGCACAGGTCAGGCCGGGGATGGACATGGCTCCATGCACATGGCGGCTCAGTAAAGAACCCTGACAGTTCCTGCTGCTGCTCAGTAGACCAGGCTGCTTGGGAGCAGCGTGTGCTCTCTGCACCGAGGTGAAGGGACTGTCTGTCTCAGGAGCCAAGAATCAGTCCCTGTGTCGGGAAGGAGGTTGGTCAAGAAGACTGACTGTAATTACTCCATCAACTATAGTCATTAACTGCGTAAGTATCTGGCACCTAACGGCTACATCATGTTTTAGTTTTGGAAAAGGCATCAGTAAGGACTCTAGTTCTCTCCATTTTACAGATGAAGAAGCTGAGGTTTAGAGCCGGGACACCTGTTTCTTTAAAGCCACACCCTCGTAAGTGGCAGGGAAGTGGCTCTACAGAGAACGCTGACTCATAATAGGAATTTGTTTTTATTTTTTAAGGAAGGAATACTGTGCAGTGAATACTGTACACTTTGCTGCAGTCAGCTGTATTTATGCAAAGCCCAGAAGTGAATGATCCTTTTATCAGAGAAGAATTACTTACCAGGGCCCACAGAATAGTTAATGAGTTGCTGGGAGATTTGTCATTCCTTCCTCCATTTACCATTCGTCTGAGCCCCACCCTTCTCTGAACTTTTATAGCTTTTGTCCTTGGTCATGGCGCTATCACAGTCTTCCTTTTATTACAGTTGTTTTATGTTCCGTAGTTATTCTAAGCCCTGTGAGGTCAAGGTCCACATGCTGTACTCATTTCTTCCTTCCAGCCCTGACCGTCCTGGGGTGGGAAGCACCTCTGACAGTAGACATTGCTGCAGGTCACATTTTCTTGGTGAAAACGAGTGAGAGCCTTGACCCTGACACACGATCTTGTGTCTGGCGGGTCCAGTGGGCTCCCATGTACTGGCATAGCTTAGACAGGGCCCGCTCGAGCCATTCGGCAAAAAGAAAGAGAATAAAAGTTCCAAATACAGAATGATTCTGCCCACAATTCTGCTCACTCAGCGTGGGCCTGGAGTGAGACAGGTTGGTTTGAATTGGCTCTTCTTTGCCTCTGCCCTCGCGTGCCTGTCACGTGCCTGTCATAAGCATGACACGGTGCCTGGAGTGATTTTAGTGCTTGAGGATGCAATTCAGACTTTCAATCTGTGTGGTCCCTGAATAGACCACTTCGTCTAGTGCTCAACTGGAAAGGCAAAGTAATCCTTGTCATTGGTGGAGGGAAAATGGCCGGGTTGGACTGCAGAGGTGATGTAAGGGATTCTTGGCTGTGTCTACTTTCCTCTTACTTGGTGGCTTTAGGGCTTGACCTTATGTAAGATGAGGTTCCACTAGATTCACTTGTTCACTGAAAGAATGAATGATCACATGACTGAAAGAGAAGAAAGAACATCAGGAGCTAGGGATGGGGTCTTACGGAATTTCATGACGAGAAGACATCTGGAGAAAAGGGTGGAATTGCCCAGTCTGAAGACCAAGGCAGGTCATGAAAGTGGTGCAGGAGACACTGATAGCCAGCAAGAGAGAAATAAATGGAACTTAACAAAGCAGTTGCTTTCTTTGCTTTAGCGGAGCTGGCTGGGACCAGACAGCCCTGCGTGCGCGGTTCCCGAGGGCATCTCAGCATAGAGTAAATTCATTGATCACCGTTAGCAATGAGGGGCAAAGGAAAGGCTAGGTTAGGGTCAGAATATTCTGATGTCGAAGTCATGGGAGTGCGTAGTTCACTTTTGAAGGTTTTCCTTCAAATCGTTTAATGGTGACTGGACGTTTGGACGCCTCGTGTCCTCTCCCGGGGGTGCCCGGCGCTGCTCCGTCTGCTCCGTTTTGTTCGTGGCAGATTGACCTGCAAAGACACTCAGCCCACAGTAGTTGAATGTAATGACCATGTGTTCGTTTGTGGACCCGTGAGATAAAGGGTGAGCCATGGGGACAGGCAGTCCGTAACGTGACTTAAAACACTGATAAGACGTTGGACTTTGGAACGAAAGTGGGGGTAAGAGAGAAGGCTGATGTGCCAGGTTTCTGGAGGGTGTTTTTACGCCCTCTTCCTCTTTCATTTTTTTTTTCGAGAATGGATCACTTGGGAACTAGAGATTGACTCTGTACCAAGGTGACTCAAATGATTTCCTCTTCCCCGTCACTGCTCCGTCCTCTTAAAGTGTCCCCTGTCCTCTTCCTTGGCTTATTCGCAAACCACTGCACCCTCTGCAGGGACTACAGGTGTTGTGTACCCCAGCTGACCAGGACTTCCCCCTCCTTACACTCGGGAGCCCTTTCCTAGGAATTAAGTCACTAAGGGGTAGAGAAACCTTATCACCTTAGCTTTTTATAATGGTAGACTAGATCTGTATTTATTTGTTTGTTTATTTATTTATTTATTTATTTGATATCCTCACCCGAGGATATTTTTCCTTTGATTTTCAGAGAGAGGGAAAGACAGACAGAAACATCCATGTGAGAGAAACACATCGATTGGTTGCCTCCTGCACTCGCCCAGACCAGGGCCTCAGCCGGGGAGGAGCCTGCAACCAAGGTACATGCCCTTGACTGGAATCGAACCCGGGACCCTATGGTCCACAGGCTGATGCTCTATCCACTGAGCCACACCGACTAGGTCTGGACTAGATATGTTATTAGTGATTACCACTTCTTTTTTAAAACTTGAGTCTTGCAGTATCGGCATCCTCACATTGCAGTACAAGCACTGTGCTTATGCTCTTAAATGATTTGTTTTATTGTCTTCGGTGCAGTAACAACAGTTTTAAGAAAGATCAGAGAGTCCGCATCGGCGATGTGAACCTTGTTTGTGGTACAACGGGCTTTTGTCCCCCAATGAAAAGCACCCCGGGAGAGGTTGATCTAGTCTAGAGGTTTCTGTGGGGGTGAGCGAGCTTGGGTTGTGGTGTGTGTTAATGTGCCCCTGGTGTCTCGCAAGATCTTACCTGCCCTCTGCCCATGGCGTTCCGCTAGATGGGTTCCTGCCATCCCCGTATAGGACCGCATTTTACTGTAGAAACTGTGCTATTCACGGCACTTACCTGTAGCTGCAGGGTGCCCTGTGGTACCACATTCTAGGTAGCATTGTGGACGTGAGTCAGCTTTTGTGAGCATGAGGACCCTACTTCTTATATCTATAGAAAAATACATTGTAAGCTTAATACTGAAGTTTACTAAAGAAATAAACTTTTAGGACATGGCCAGCTTAAGGTTTGGAACTCTGTTTTCACTAGCGGAAAAGAGTCCTGCCGGGCCTTGCTTGGCACAGAGCCTCTGATTCGAGCTCCTCAGAACAGGAGAGTCACACCCCGCACAGTCCCAGAGCTGGGCCTGGGCACTGGCCTCCTCGGCACTCACTGGATTTCCCCTCTTTCCTCTGTTAATACAGTGGAGCCCTGGGCCCAAACCCCTAGGTCTCCATTTTTAAAAAATATATATTTGTATTGATTTCAGAGAGAAAAGGAGAGGGGGAGAGAGAGAGAGAAACATCAGCGATGAGAGAGAATCATGGATCAGCTGCCTCCTGCACACCCCCTACTGGGGATCAAGCCCGAAACCTTTGGCCAACATTGAACCCGGGATCCTTCAGTCCTCAGGCCAAATCTATCCACTGAGCCAAACCGGCTAGGCTAGGTCTCCATCTTGGTCAGGACATTCTGAGTGCCTCCAGGGGAAGAGGCGGGGAGGGCTCAAACAGTTCCCTTCTATCGACAGAACAGAGGAGTGCAGCCAAACTGGATGCCCAGTGCATCCAAACACAGAAGCAAGTACCTCCAGCGGGGAGAGAGGGTGAGGACGAAGGGACAGCTTCCTGGAAAAGAAACATGAAGAAGGACAGATGTCCGGGCGTGTGGGGAGAAGGGAATAGAGGCTTGGTAGTCCGTTAGGGTGCCTTCAGAGGGGTAGACATTTTGACTCTGGTAATCATCCCTGCTTTTTTACTGCTCTGAGGGGTTTTAAGAGACAATTTTTAATGGGACAGAATTATAAACTGCAGCTCTCAGTCACTAATGTGTGGCCATACATTTATGTATTTTGGTCTTGTAAAAAACCATGTTTCCATCCAGCATTTTACCTGTTGAGATTTCAGCTTCATCAAGAGTATTTTCTCTTGCCCTGGCCGGTTTGGCTCAGTGGATAGAGCGTCGGCCTGCGGACCAAAGGATCCCGGGTTCGGTTCTGGTCAAGGACACGCACCTCAGTTGTAGGCTCCTCCCCGGCCCGGGCCCTGGTTGGGGCGCATGCAGGAGGCAGCCAATCAATGTGTTTCTCTCACATTGATATTTCTCTGTCTTTCCCTCTCTTCCACTCTCTAAAAAAAATCAATGGAATAATATCCTCCAGTGAGGATTTAAAAAAAAAAAAAAGTATTTTCTCTGTTGCCTTCCCCGTCCATCAAGATAACCTGTGGTTTATTGGGGTTATCGTAATCTTTATGTTCAGATGAAACTCTTCCTGGTTGTGATTATTCCTGGATCGAATTGCTGGTGCATTTGCCAAGAACTAAGGAATCAGTGGCACTCTTGTTCTCTGAACAAACACTTGGGAATGAATTTTGCTGGTGTCATTGTTTTAGGTGGTTGCTGAAATAGCAGAATGTTGTGAATTGTTATTAATTGGCAGTTCATATATGTTCAGTGCCCGCTGTGTGTGGCTGGGTTAGGGCTCTTGAGGACCTTGACCTCTCTGGTATCTTCTACTTCTGTGGTTTTGTTGTTGTTTTTCAGTCCTCACCCGAGGATATTGTTCCATTGATTTTTAGGGAGAGTGGAAGAGAGAGGGAAAGGCAGAGAGAAACATCGATGTGAGAGAGACACATCGATTGGTTGCCTCCTGCACACGCCCTGATCAGGGCCGGGGCCAGGGAGGAGCCTATAACCAAGGTATGTGCCCTTGACCAGAATCGAACCTGGAACCCTTTGGTCCACAGGCCAACACTATCCACTGAGTCACACGGGCTAGGGCTACTTGTGGGGTTTTCATTGCCACCTTCACAACTCAGATTTCAGATTTCCCCTTCCCCTGCCTCCCTTTGTCATGTTGGTCCTTTAACACTCGGGGCCCTCTGAGGTGTTTACCCACGTTTCTCTTGACCTCAAGATCACTCCTTCAGTCCACGGCTGTCATTGGACAGAACCAGGCTTTGTGATTTGACTGGCTGACTGCCTTTTCCCCACACCTGTGCTTGGCAACCTCTGACTTTCGCAAGTTCCCTTGATCTCCACTCAGTACGATGCCCATGTCTAGTGGAAGAGGTCTCCCCGACTTGTCAGGGGGACACAGGCCGCTGGGCGGCTGTTCCCTTGTGGCTTGACCTTGCTTATTTACACCACGAGAGACTGTGTCCACCCAAGGTCAGTGTGACTGACGTGTTCAGACCTGTTGATGCCACTTACACTGGTATTGTAATCATGTCATTCACTTAGTAATAGCCAGGTAAGCCATGCGTGAGAAACGAGAATGTGTCCCATGAAAACAAAGGTGAGCACTCTGGCAAGGCCAGGTCCCTGGAAAAGGAACTGACGTGGAATTAGGTTTGGACAAGGAACCTTGAAGATGAGGGATGGGCCTGAGCTGGTTTGGCTCAGTGGACAGAGCGTCAGCCTGTGGACTAAAGGGTCCCGGGTTCAATTCCAGTCAAGGGCACATGCCAGGGTTGCGGGCTCGATCCCCAGTAGGGGGCGTGCAGGAGGCAGGATGATTCTCTCTCATTATTGATGTTTTCATCTCTCTCTCCCTCTCCCTTCCTCTCTGAAATCAATAAAAATATTTTTTTTTAAAAAGATGAGAGGTGGGGGCCTAAAAAACCTACAAGGGTTCTGTACTGAATGCTTCACTGGACTCTGAGTTCTCCCTGTTCAGGGAAACTGGAAATTGTAGGGGATGCATTACGGGTGAACGTTATGCAAGAAAAATAGCATAGAACTCGCCAGCCAAAAAGGTCCTGTTGACCCTAAATCAAAAAGTTCAGTGGCTCTGAAAATATTGTTCATAGCAAATGATTGTGGGCTTGGACGTGAGGGAAGTCACAATAAAAGTCATAACGCCCGTTTCTTTTTTTTTTTTCTTTTTTTAAATGTATTTTATTGATTTTTTTACAGAGAGGAAGGGAGAGGGATAGAGAGTTAGAAACATCGATGAGAGAGAAATGTCCATCAGCTGCCTCCTGCACACCTCCTACTGGGGATGTGCCCGCAACCAAGGTTCATGCCCTTGACCAGAATCGAACCTGGGACGCTTGAGTCCGCAGGCCAACACTCTATCCACTGAGCCACACCGGTCAGGGCATGCCCGTTTCTTTATAACATGACTTGTTGGTTTTAAGTGCTATCCATCGGCTCTCAGCCATTGAGGATGGGGAATCGTTACTGTTATTCTATCTACTGCCCTCCTGTTCTCCCCTGTGTCTTCCTAATGTTGGTGCCTTGTGAGGGCACAGCACTGACATTCTGTCATCACTCTCACCGCCTTTAGTCTTAGTCCTCCCAGTATGTGGACTCACTGCTCACCACCCGTCCTTCTGCCGGCAATTTTCCAGTCACCCCTCGGCTGCCAGAAGTGCGTCCTGTAGATCCTCCAGAAAAACCCGTGGGAGCAGTGGTTCCCGCTGTATCACTCCTGGTTGATGATCAACGCAGTATAAAATGCTCTGCTCATACTTTTTCTCCTTGGGCATTTTGTAGCTATTGCTCCTTTTTCTGCTAGAATTTTACTGTGGAAATTTTCAAGATTTGCCCCTCTTTTTTTTTTTTTTTTTTTTTTATCCTCACCGGGGATATGTTTATTGAGAGAGAGAGAGAGAGAGAGAGAGAGAGAGATCAGTTGCCTCTTATATGTGCCTTGACCGGGATTTGAACCCACAGCCTTTTGGTGTGTGGGATGATGCTCTAACCGACTGAGCCACCCAGCCAGGGCAGATACTGCCCCTCTAAGTGATTTGATCTCTTGCCCACAAGGTCTGGCGCTGCCTGTGGAGGGTCAGTTTTCCCTGGGACCCACGGTGTCCTTTGGCATGTAGCTCCTCTCGTATCCCAGCTACGCCCTCAGGTCTATCTTTATGGAATCTTTATGAACAAGTCGCTGTATGTTTATGGAATCTTTATGAACAAGTCGCTGTGCCGGAAGCCGGTCCATCCTTGCTGCTTGACACAGTCGCTGCAGGAAAGAAACATCTGCACAGCATATGTTTCAAGGGACCTGGCATATATAGCATATTGTTCTTAATATGTTTGCTCTCCTTAGTGCCATGTGTTTTAACCAAGGTCACCTCTCTGAGAAAGGTTGTTTCCCCAGGTGGGGATTTTTCCCTGAGGTTAGGGAGGGGATACAACCCCTTAATTAAGTGCCAGGCGGGTAGTTAAGCTACATAATCTTTACTCCCTGGAATGGAGATAAGAAACGCCCTAACCTTTGTAATAGAAATTGACAGGATTAAAATCAACTCGGAAGAAGACTGGCAAGCAATGACAATAAGCATAAATACAGATGTAACAAGACAATAAACATCAGATCCTAACCAGAACTTGGCCAGAACTTGGCTGGAGATCCTGGCTAGGCTGCTGATCAACTGAAGGCTGTCTCCGTGTCATTCCTTCTTCGCCGACTCCGTCCACACCTTTGGGGACCCCTGGACCTGCTGGGGTTGGACCCCAGCATCACTGTATATTTATGGAATCTTTATGAACAATTCGCTATGTATTTATGGAATCTTTATGAACAATTTGCTATGTATTTATGGAATCTTTATGAACAAGTCGCTATATATTTGTCCATTTTAGTTTCAGGCATGTGTTGCGTCTCCTTAGCTGTCTTCTGTAACTTGTTTTCTCTCTGTTCCTTTCAACTATTTTTTCTTTGTTTCAGTTTACTTGCTGTTTTTCATTGCTCTCCTTTTTCGCTCCTTAATGTGTGAGCAGCAGCTCTCCTCCCTGCCTTTCCTTGCGCGTCCACCTTCGTTTCTGCACGTTTTTCTGAGCTGTGCTGGTAGGCGTCTTCTTACCTCCCTGCTTACCCCATAAGCTCTTGCTTGCATCTCTGCTTTGAGCTCTTGCTTCTGAGTTTTCTTTTTTTTTTAATTTTGCAAAATATTTTATGACAATTTTATCTGCCCCGCGGCAGTGTTTTCCCAAGGTGTGGTGTGAGTCTGCCTCTTTGCTTTCCTGTTTCTTTCCTCATTGTTTCTTGTGAGTCTTTCTATAAATCCTTTTTTATAACTCGTCTTTAAGTAGGTGAGTTTTCAGGGGCCGGCTGTTTGCAGAACGCTTGATTGGGGAGGTGTCAAGTCTGTGTTCCCGGCTCGCGGCAGTTCTCACGGTGTGGGATTCTGGGTGAGTTCCCTTACCTGTGTTCTCTCCAGCCAACAGGCAGGCACCGTGCGCTTGCCCACAGTGCATGCCTGTCGTTTCTGCAGCCGCAGAGACCAGCTCTGGGAGGCACACAGAGCTTGCACGTGTGGTTTCTCATTTCACCTCAGCTCCAGCTCCAAGGAAGCTCTGTCGTCCAAAAACGAGGAATCTGTTTGCTCCCAGAGGGTGTGCCCCCTACCTCCAGGAAGTGGATTTGTGCTGTTTCTCTGAGCTTCCCAGCCTGTGTTCTCTCTCCGTAGCATCCTTTCGTACTTTCGTGCTCTGAAGGAGAAGAGCCCTTGCATTGAGCTCCCTGCTTTTGGGGGCGTGGACTTCTTCCTAGTGTTGTTGAAAACGGAGTTTGCATTTTTATTTATTTCTCCTTTTTGCACTTTGCACTGATACGTTTTGAATAGCATTTAAAAGTTACGAGTTCGCCAGAACCGGTTTGGCTCAGTGGATGGAGCGTCGGCCTGCGGACTGGAGGGTCCCAGGTTCGATTCCGGTCGGGGGCATGTACCTGGGTTGCAGGCACATCCCCAGTGGGAGGTGTGCAGGAGGCAGCTGATCGATGTTTCTCTCTCATCGATGTTTCTGGCTCTCTGTCTCTCTCCCTTCCTCTCTGTAAAAAAATCAATAAAATATATTTTTAAAAAAAAAAGTTACGAGTTCATGATGCAGTGTTCAAATCAGAAGTCTTAACTGCTGTTGTCTATTAGCCAACGGCTGGTCCTGTATTAGGCCTTTCATACCTTCTCCATGAAGCCTCCCCACCACACTGCCACCCGCCTTCTAAGCACAAGGAATACGCTGCTCAGACTTAGAAAAGGCCTGTCACTCAGTGCGCCTGCTCTGCCCGGGGCACTGTTCGGGCCTTGGGGATAAAGCGTGGAAAAATTCCTACAAGATCCTTGGCACAGCAAAGGCAAGTCTTAAGCGATTCCATGTGGACGAGGGATGAGCAGAGGGAAGGCATTTGGGATTTCGAGGAAGTGTGGTAGGAAGGGTAGACTGTGAGCTCTGTGGCCAGGCCGCCTAGATTCAACGCTCAGTTCTGCTGCGAATACACGTGACACTGGGAGGATCCATGTGTCCGTTTTCTCATCTGTAAAATGAAGATTGCATTGTCTTGGGTGGATGTTGTGATATTAAATAAGTCGTATATTGCCCTGGCCGGTTTGGTTCAGTGGATAGAGCGTCGGCCTGCGGACCAAAGGGTCCCAGGTTCAATTCCGGTCAAGGGCACGGACCTTGGTTGCAGGCTCCTCCCTGGCCTGGGCCCTGGTTTGGGCTCCTGCAGGAGGCAACCAATCCATGTGTTTCTCTCACATTGATGTTTCTCTCTGTCCCTCTCTCTTCTACTCTCTCTAAAAATCAATGGAAAAATATCCTCGGGTGAGGATTAAAAAATAACAATAATAATAATAATAATAATAATAATAAAAGATACTTTAAAAAATAAAATAAGTCGCATATACAGTGCTCAGCAGGTAGTGGTTGTTCCACCGGTACTGCTTCTCCGTGAAGACGGTGCGCTAAACAAACGGGTTAATGCTAGGAGGATAGATAGGTGTGGAGACCTGTTATTTTCTATTGTGGTGAAATTTACCCAACGTGAAGTTTACCGTCTTCGTTTCCAAGTGCAGCTCAGCAGTATTAGGTGCATTCGCTGTCTTGTGCATCCATCTCAGAACTCTTTTCATCCTGCAGAACTGAAACTCCGCCCATCAAACAGCAACCCCCCCTCCCCGCCTTCCCCCAGCCCCTGGCAGCCACATTCTACTTCTACCCCCATGATTTTGGCCACTAGGTACCTCATAGAAATGGAATCATACTCTGTCCTTTGGTGTCTGGCTTATGTCACTCAGCTCTGTGTCTTTAAGGTTCATTCATGTTGTAGCAGGTGTGAGAATTTTCTTCCTTTTTAAGGCTGAATTATAGTCCATTGTATGACTATGCCACATCTTTTTTTTTTTTTTTTTTTTTTTTTTTTTTTTTATAATAATTTTTATTTCTTAAAGTATTACAAAGAGTGTTACATATGTCTCCTTTTTCCCCCCCATGACATTCCCTCGGCCCCTACCCCCCGCCCCCCCCCCGTCCCGTGTCTTGTGTCCATTGGTTAATCTTATATGCATGCATATAAGTCCTTCAGTTGGTCTCTTAATCCCCCCCCCAACCCTCCCCAGGCTCCCCATTGTAGTTTAACATTCTGTTCAGTGTTGCTCTGCTTCTGTATCTACACCTGTTCATCAGTCCATACTGGTCCCCTTTATTTGTCCCAGCCTCACTGGAGCAGTCTCAACCTCACCAGGGCCGTCTGAGCCTCACCAGGGCTGTTTCAACCTCACCGGGGTCGTCCCTACCTCACGGGGGCCGTTTCAACCTCACCGGGGTTGTCCCTACCACGCCGGGGCCGTTTCGACCTGACTGGGGTCGTCCCTACCTCACGGGGGCCGTTTCAACCTGACCGGGGTTGTCCCTACCACGCCGGGGCCGTTTCGACCTGACTGGGGTCGTCCCTACCTCACGGGGGCTGTTTCAACCTCACCGGGGTCGTCCCTACCTCACGGGGGCCGTTTCGACCTGACCGGGGTTGTCCCTACCACGCCGGGGCCGTTTCGACCTGACTGGGGTCGTCCCTACCTCACGGGGGCCGTTGCAACCTCACCGGGGTTGTCCCTACCACACCGGGGCTGTTTCAACCTGACCGGGGTTGTCCCTACCACGCCGGGGCCGTTTCGACCTGACTGGGGTCGTCCCTACCTCACGGGGGCCGTTTCAACCTGACCGGGGTTGTCCCTACCACGCCGGGGCCGTTTCAACCTGACTGGGGTCGTCCCTACCTCACGGGGGCTGTTTCAACCTCACCGGGGTCGTCCCTACCTCACGGGGGCCGTTTCGACCTGACCGGGGTTGTCCCTACCACGCCGGGGCCGTTTCGACCTGACTGGGGTCGTCCCTACCTCACGGGGCCGTTTCAACCTGACCGGGGTTGTCCCTACCACGCCGGGGCCGTTTCGACCTGACTGGGGTCGTCCCTACCTCACGGGGGCCGTTGGGGCCGTTTCAACCCCACCCTCTCTGTAGAAATCAATAAAATATATTTTAAAAAAGAAAAAGGGCTAGCGTGCCCAGGTTTACAAGCTAACAACAGAGCGGAATTTATCCAGGGTCTGCCCGGCCTCAGAGCCCCTGCTCTCAGCATCGCCTCCCTGCCTTGAGTGTGGCCAGGCACCTCTACCCCTGCTCCTGGGAGATTCGTGTGTGACGTGTGCGCACGAGGGAAACCCCTGTGTCCTCCCTTGAGACGTGGATGACCCAGGGGCTTCATGTCTGTTCGGGGGCTGGTGTCCGTCCCACGGCCCTGCCGCTACAGGAGTGCCCGCGAGGCTCCCACGCTAACTGCCCACAGTGCTGACCCTTCTCATGTCTGCTCCCCCTCTAGGTGCACTACATCCTGCAGGAGGTGGTGATGGGAGGGATGGTGTTGGAAACAAACATGAATGAAATCGTGGCTCAGATCGAAGCTCAGAACAGGCTGGAGAAATCGGAGGTGAGCACACAGCTGTCCTGGCCCGTGTGTGCCTGGGGAATGTTTTACACTCCTTTCTTCCTTGGTCCATGAAAGCTCATTGATCTGAAGGCCAGGTAAGAAGGAGGCAAAAAGTGTGCATGGAAAAGCCAGATAGCACCGGAAGGCAAGCAGCTGCAGGGGGCTGTGGCCTGTGTTTGTGGCTTGTAAGTCTTCCTCTCAAAGCCACACGTTCAGGGCCCAGCGCCCCTTCTGCAATGGCAGTGTGGTTTCCAGTTTGTGTGCCAGAGGAGTCTGATCTCCCAGCAGCCACTTCTAGCGGTGTCTTTCAGACCTCAGGGTCGCCAATGTCCGTATTTACAGTTACAGCCTTATAACAAGCTACAGGAGCGATCGAGCTGGGTTTGAAAATAACATGCCCCAGTCCACCCCCACGTGGTGCAGATGCTCCCAGGAAGTCTGTCCAGTCCCCACTGGGCCCCTCCATCACCTTCATCCGCCTGGCAGGGGCCCACCTTCACGCGCTGCGAAATCGCGGGGCAAATGACCGCTTTAATTTCCCCAGTGTCCGAGGCAGCTTCCTTGCTTTGGGTAACAGAACTTGATCTTGCGAAACCAGGAATTCTTGTTTCTGTGAGGACTGGCAGTCCTGCTGAGGAAGCTTTTCCAGACCACAGCTATTGTGGCAACCGTAGTTCTAGAAATGCAGGCTGGGACGGTTCCAGGAATAGTAAGTGACTCAGAGGCGAGCGGGCTGGGAACCAGAAGAAACGGAGACTTGCGGGGCGAGGGTGGAACCGAGGGTGAAATGGGACTCAGGATCTAGAAGGCAGACGATGAGGAGGAAATGGTTTTGAGTCTTTGTCAGTCTACTCCCCTCCTCTCTGCGCAGCAGGCGAGAGCCTGGAGGGTGAAGGTGACCGTAGGTGCCTTGACTGTTTGGGTCTGTGACCAGTCCCTGCGGGTGTGGGTCCACCGACCTCCTGCTGGTCCTTCCCCCCATCTGGCTGCCCATGACGTTGCGAAAGCCTGTTCTTTTCCATCTCACATTCTTAGTTGGCAAGCAGGTGCCCTAAGCAGTGACATTCGTTTTCCTTTTAAAAATTTCCCCGTGACTGCACTTGTTTATAAGAGTCCTCAGTCTCCTGAGGAAAGGGTTTTGCTTTGTTTTGTAACCTGAAAAGTGCCTGCTACCGAGTGTGACTTAGTTAAACCATCTCGGATTATTTCCGCAAGCATTTATCGAGCACCGACCGTGGGCCAGGCATGTGAGGTGTTGGGGCTATAAAGCTACCTAAGCGACAGCCTTCAGGAGCTCAGGATCTGGACCCCTATTACTGTAGCGCCAGGTCACCTGAAGATTATTTTGTTGGCTGGCTTCGAGGACGCGGGGGAGGCAAAGCTTGCCTTGTGTGTGCTCAGGCTGGACATTTAAAAATGTATACGCACACGTGCACACACACACACTAGAGGCCCAGTGCGTGAAATTTGTGCACTGAGGGGGCGATGTCCCTCAGCCCAACCTGCACCCTCTCCAATCTGGGACCCCTCGGGGGATGTCTGACTGCCGGTTTAGGCCCGATCCCACAGGCAGTCGGACATCCCTCTCACAATCCAGGACTGCTGACTCCCAACCACTCGCCTGCCTACCTGCCTGATTGCCCCTAACCACTTCTGCCTGCTGGCCTGATCACCCCCTAACCACTCCCCTGCCAGCCTGATCGATGCCTAACTGCTCCCCTGTCGGCCTGATTGCCCACAACTGCCCTCCCCTGCCAGCCATCTGATGGCTGTGGGCGCCACCATCTTTGAGGTCAGGGCAGTCAATTAGCATATTCCCTCCTTATTGGCTGTGGGTGCCATCATCTTTGCAATGGTATGAGGGTCAATTATCATATTCCTGCCAGAGTCTATTTATTGTCTTCACTAGCTGAGTATAGACAGAGACCCCCAAAAGCTAGTAACCTTTGAAGCCCTAATAAAGGTCAGGGCTGTGCACCACCCAGTTAATTTAGATAATGGTAGCTGAAGCATCATCCCCACCTTAGTTCACTTAATTCCTTAGATACTTAGGTAAATCCTTGTTGATTAGATATTCTGCCTATTTCTGGAAATTGTCTGCTGATGAGCTAATCTGTGTGTCATTGAAACCTCCTTACCCTAAGGGCTACTCCAGATCAATAAAAGATGGAGCAGCCTGAGCATCAATGGAAGTCCTTCTGGACTTGCCCGCCTGGTCCCCCAATATTTCCAAATTATCTCGTGTCATTTCTCTCTCATTTGTGTGCGGCTCCTCTTTTCACATCCCGAACCCTAATCCACGCAGGACGTGGAAGGAAACACACACACGACATATTCCCTCTTTATTAGATAGGATATATTGATTTCAGAGAGGAAGGGAGAGGGAGAGAGAGAGAAACGTCAATGTTGAGAGAGAATCATGGATCGGCTGCCTCCTGCATGCCCCCTACTGGGAATCGAGCCCGCATCCCGGGCATGTGCCCTGATTGGGAATCAAACTGTGACCTCCTAGTTCATGGGTCAACACTCAACCACTGAGCCACGCCGGCCGGGCCAGGCTGGACATTGTTGAGACCTCCGTCACTGGGTTTTCTGCACATTAAGTCCGTGGCACCGAGGGTGTGTCTCATTCCCACCTCTCGTTTCTCCCCAGGGCGGCCTCTCGGCAGCCCCCGCCCGGGCCGTGTCTGCTGTGAAAAACATGAACCTGCCCGAGATCCCTCGGAACATCAACATCGGTGACCTCAACATCAAAGTCCCCAACCTGTCCCAGTTCGTCTGAGGGGTGAAGGCTCGGCTGAACTGGAGGCCTTGAGACCAGCAGAGCCAAGCCAGTCCCACGACAGAACCCACCTGCGCCCGGGAGACAAGCCTCGGACCTGACGCGCTGCCAGGGAGCGGGAGGGGAGCCCTGTGTCACTGGCGAGTGCTCCGTTCTCACGTGCGCAGCCTGGCCGGTCTCTGACGCACGTGGCCACTGCAGATGTGAGGGGGCCCTGGCTCCCCTAGTGGGAGGATCAGTGTGTCCAAGTCACTCGCCCCCTCTCCCTCCCACATGCAGCCGTTCCCAGGGCTTGGGGTTGTATTGAGAGGCCCACCCGCTTCCCAGGACCCCCACTAGGACCTTGTCCGACTGGAATCTTCTTCCTTAGCAGCACGAGGCGTCTGGTCTAGTCACATGTGCTTTTGCCAGTGCGGTGCCACGGCTGGCAAAGGGCTGTCCTTGAGCTCTGGGATGTGGTGAGTGGCAGGCAAGGGCCTGCTGGCTCTGCTAGCTTGTCAGCCCAGAGTCCTTTCCTGGCCACGCTTTCTGGTTACCCTCCTGCAGAGTGCATCGCCCCTGCCATCGTCCCGGCTCTGCCTGCAAAGACCAGACCATGAGCCTGGTGCGTGCCCACCACATTCCCGCTAACTGGGGGAGCACCCCCACACGGCATCTCTCCAGCCCAGCCAGAGGTGCCCCCATCAAAGAGGAGAGGTTTTGTGTCTGTAGAAGGTAAAGCTGGCAGCGTATGGAGCATCTCAGAATTACGACTCTTTCTGGGTTTAAAATACATTGAGGAGCAGACGGGTCCGTCGCTGTGTTATGAATGATGAGTCTTCTTTCTCCGTATGGGAAACCCACGGCCATCCGAACCAGCTTCTGGAGCATGAGAGCCTGGGCCGGGGCCTGGGTGGGGGCACAGGAAGCGGCTGGCTGAGACTGGGGGCGGCAGCATCTTCCGCCCCGTGTGCGAGGGTCCTCCCTGAGCTCTGTGTATGGGCACACCTTGTTCCCGCAGGCGACGTTCTCGCAGAGCTGGCTTTGGGAACCTGTACACAGGGACCTGTGCTCAGAGCCCTTCCCACAGTTAATTTAGAGCTAAAACAGCTCCTCGGAGTGGTGCCATTGCTCGTGCAGGGCCTCAGGTCTCAGGGACAGTGTAGAGCTGCCTTGACATTAGGGAGCTCTCCTCACCATGGCGCCCACTGGCCGGGGACCCAGACTGGTTCCTCAGGCCTCCTGATGCTGTCACAGAGCCCTGTGTCCAGACCACATCTCTTCCCTCTTTAGTTTTTTCTAATTTTTTAAAATTGATTTTTGAGAGGAAAGAGAGAGAGTGTGCAGAAGTGGGAGAGAGAAGAGGGAGAAAGAGAGAGGGGGGAACATTGATTTGCTGTCCTGCCACCCATTTATGCATTCATTGGTTGATTCTTGTATGTGCCCTGACTGGGGATCAAAACCGCAACCTTAGCGTGTTAGGATGATGCTGTAACCAACTGAGCTCCCGGCCAGGGCCTCTTCCCTCTTTGGATGGTGCTTCCCGTAGCCCATTGGTCCTCTGTCTTTCAGATCCTCTCTGGTAACCTCAGAGGTGGGCTGTGTTAGTCAGAAGCCCTCTTACGTCAGAACGGGAATGTAGGCAGCGATACCTGGTTTTGAAGGGTTTAATATTTTTACAGACATCTTAGCACATTCACATCCCTTTCTCTCCCGTTCGTTCGTTCATTCGTTCGTTCGCTGAGTGTGAAATAGGAACAAAGGGAGGACACCGGTGTTTATTTTGCGCCTGCTGGGACGTGGCTGAGCAGGATCCTTCCACAGTCCTTACGGCAGACATCTCCGCTTGCCGGGTGAAGACTGGGACTCAGAGAGGCCAGGTAACAGCTCTAGGTCACACAGGGCTACGAATCGAGCCTGCCGAAGTCCTTTTCCGCTGCTCACGATGGCTTCTCCCAAGTGTATCTTTTTTCTTATAGGTAAGGGAACAGTCTCACAGAGGTTAAGTAGCTTCTCACAAACATTAAAAACGGTCCTGGTTTTCTGAAGTGGCCGTGGGCTGCATCGTGGAGTGGGAGCTGGAGGGCCCGCTGTGCCGCGTTGAAGTGATGAGGAAACAGAAGCTGGGGGTTCAGTGTGTTGAGTGTCACAGTGCGAGAGTCAAGTCCTTTTTAAATTTTATTTATTTTTTTAATCCTCACCCGAGGATATTTTTCCATTGATTTTAGAGAGAGGGAAAGACAGAGAGAAACATCAATGTGAGAGAAACACATTGTTGGGTTGCCTCCTTCACGAGCCCAACTCAAGCCCGGGCCCGGGAGGAGCCTGCAACCAAGGTACGTGCCCTTGACCGGAATCGAACCCGGACCCTTTGGTCCACAGGCCGACGCTCTATCCACTGAGCCAAACTGGCTATGGCCAGGTCCCTTTTCTGGATTTGTTTGGGTTTAACGCGTTAACAGCAGGAAGCAGTGTCCTGGCCATCCTGGGATAGTCTTCAGAGGTTTTGCTGCTGGAAACCAGTGGTTCCCACAAGCCCTTGGCTGGTCCTGTAGATTCCACCAGTGGGCACCCCAGCAGCACCCGCATTCCGCCCCTAAGATGGCGCACACTTCAGCCCAGCTTTGTGATTGGAAAACTCGATCCCGTTGGGCAAGCCACGGTCATTGCTCATCGACTACTGGAGGTTGCCTGCAAGTCCGGCCAGCTTTCTTGCCCACTGTCGCAAAGTCATCAACGTTTTATGAGTGAAGAGAAACCCTCGTGGGTCTGATGTTGGCGAGGGGTAGGTACTGCTGCTGCGGGATGTCCGTTACGGAACTGGGCCGGGTCTGAAGGTGGGAGTCCTTGGCCCTGGACGGTGTACGCAGCATTTCCTAAAGTGGTGCCGAATTCTGGGTTCTCGGTGCTCCTGCCACCGATCAAAGTCTAAAATCCCGTCGGTCTGCAGCTTCTAAGCGCCTGGGTGCCAGCCCAGGTGCAGGCAGTGAGGGTGGATGAGTCTCTGCTTCCTACCCTGGTCTCAATGCTCCGATTGTGGAGCCTGGAGACGGGGACCGTGTTCTATAGCATATTTAAAGGATAATACATTTCCTGCCCCCAGCCAACCCCATCAAGTGCTCCCAGCAGCCTGTCTCAGTTCAAACGGCTGTCACAAAAGTACCACCGGCTGGGAGGCTTAACAGACATTTCTCAGTGCTGCAGGCTGAGCAAGGTCAAGGTGCCGACAGATTCAGTGTCCTGGGGAACCTGCTGCTTGTTTCATAGCTGATGGTGGAGATAGGAAGCTCTGTCCCCGTAAAGGCACCAGACCCATCATGGGGCCTCTATCCCACGACCCCACCCAAACCTCGTCACTTCCCTAAGTCCCACCTCCAAGTGCCTTCACCTTGAGGATTAGACTTAAGCATGTGGACCAGGGGGACACACGCCTTCAGCCCATACAGCACACTAATTACCCCCACTCCCCCTGGGCTGGTCATGGCCCTGTGCTGGCCACATTGAGGGTGAGGTCAGAGAATCCTGTCTTCTCAAGTTCCTGTTATTCAGGCCTCTGCCACGGAGGAGCCAGCCCTCCCCCCTCCCTCCCCCACCCCCTCTACACAGCCACCCTGGTGAAGCCCTCTCTGGCCCCGAGACTATAACACCAGGCTGTTGGCCGAATCCTGTGTTAGGGACCAGACTTGGGCAGGGTCTTTCCTGAGTGTGGTTTCTGTCCATGGCTTTCCAAAGAGGATGCAGCAGGGACAGTGCCTGAAGGTGGCCGTGAGCCATTAAGTAATGGAGGCACGGGGGTGGGGGGGTCGGCTCCCAGCGAACATCCTGGCCTTCATCCTCCAATCCTCTCACTACTGTGGTCGTTGCAGCCAAGTGTGCACCAGCCTGTGTCGGTGCTCACGGGCCAGGGGGCCGCCCTTGTGGCTCAGACCTTGGCCTTGGATCCTGGAGGTCCTATGCCTGCAGCGTTCAGGCCTCAGGTAGCAGATATGCAAACAGGCCCCCTTCAAGAAAGCAGTTCCATGAAAATGATTAACCTTTTCCAAAAGACTGCATTCTTTCCTATTTCAGTGACCGAGTGGTTCAAAAAGGAAAAACACTCGTGTCGTTCGAAAAGTAAGATAACAAAAGCTGATCAGCCAGATTCACCCTCAGCCTCCAAACCACCGCACACCCTCCCCATTCCTGGGAGAAGCAAATGTTTCCCATTTAAAGGATTAAGGAGTTCCTGCATTCTTATTGCAGGAGCCTCCCATGTGAAACGGCACCCGCCTTTCTGGCCTTGCTCTGCCTCCCTTTTCCAAGGACTGGGCCATCCTGGGTGTTCGCTCAGCGCTGTGGGCAGATGTCCGCCAGCCGGCCGGGAACCTGGGCGTGGGCAGGAGAGGAAGCGAGTGGCCATCCCAGAGGGATGGTCGGAGCCATGGGGGCGAGCGATGTGGCTAAGGAATGAGCAGCAAGGGTTGGCCCAGCCTGTGGGGAGGGGAAGTGAGGAAGTGAGAGGAGAGTCTAGACCAGCGGTTCTCAACCTTCCTAATGCCGCCACCCTTTAACTACAGTTCCCCATGTTGTGACCCAACCATAAAATTATTTCGTTGCTACTTCATCACTGTCATGTTGCTGCTGTTAGAATCGTCATGTAAATATCTGATATGCAGGATGGTCTTAGGCGACCCCTGTGAAAGGGTCATTCGACCGCCAAAGGGGTCGCGACCCACAGGTTGAGAACCGCTGGTCTAGACAGTGAAGACTTCAGGTCCTGGGAGGACTTTCAATGGGAGGGGCCTCTCCTGGGCGTGCAGCTGCCCCCACCGGGCCCCCCAACGGAGGCAGGGAGAGGAGGGACTCGGAAGGGTTGGTTCTGGCCGAGGGGTGGCCGTGTGAGCGTGCGGGTCACAGTCCAGCTCTGGGCACAGGGCCTTGGGACTCCTGCCTCGGGGGGCACTTGTGGGGTTACACAGGCTGGAGGTGGCCCACCGAGGGTTCCCCCGACGTGGGCTGCACCATCACTGGGGTTTTGCAGAGGGAAGGGGAGTCAGTGGCGATGCAGTGCGCTGGGGTACGTGGGCCTCAGGTCCTGGCAGAGGCGGAGGGGGACAGTGGCTGCGGGCCCGTTGTAGAGGCCGCCTCTGGGTAAAGCGGTGGGGGAAGCGGTAGGGTCTCTGGAAGCTTCCCTTACGAAGAGGAGTGTGAAGACAGAAGAGCACCTCCTGATGGTGGGACCAGCGGGGTGGGAGGCAGCCTGGACCTGCCCCCGAAGCCAGCAGGGAGGCAGAGGCCCTGCAGCCACGCAGACCGGGCTGAGGGTGGGGGTCCTGTAGGCGCTGCCTACACACTGCCCCTAAAAAATGGGGTCTTTGGCCTTCTCAAGAGCAAACCCCACATTTTCCCTCAACTCGGACATCAGCCTGGCCCGGGAGCACCTGAGATGGGGCGCCCTGCCCTTTAGGGCCCCCTCCCCGCCTTCCGGAGGGCAGATGGAGCTTGTCTTCACACAGAACCAGGGCCTAACCTGTGTACGTTTTCCTTGGCACAGGTGACAGCCTGGCGCAGGCCCTCCCTGAGGGGATCCTCCAAACATTAACCAACCAGCACGGCTCAGGCACTGACCAATCAGAGTGGAGGTACCAGATGGGGAGGTGGGGGCATGCCTGGTGGTCCCTGTTGGTTCTGCCCCCAGAACCCCGTCTCTCCTGAGACAGCAGAGAGACCCCAGGGGCTGCCAGGTCTGTGGCTGCTGCAGTTCAGTTCTTCGCCCCCCCTCGCCTCCCCCCCTCCCCCCCACCCGCAGGGGCAGGAGGCCAGATAAGACCCCGCAGGTTGAATGTGTGCCTTGCTGAATTAGTGCATCTCCTCCAAGTCAGGCCCTGTGGTGGGAGGGGCAAGGGGCCTTCTCGAGCCCCATCTCTGGACCCTCACAAGCTGGCAGCAGAACTGGAGGCCAGGATGTGGCCACGAGCCCAGGGCACTGCCACTGCCGAAGCCCCTGCTTTGCCTGGGCAGCCTGGGAGCCCGGCTCCCCTGGCCTCGGTTCTGAGCACTGGGCACCGGTGCCCTTCCCTTGACCCCTCTCCAGACCTCAGAGGCTCCCAGCAGGCCGTGGCCACTTGCTCTTGCTGTGTCTGACGTGAAGAAGGCAGCACGTGAACCTGGGAGGAGGTCCTTGCTTGCTAGGCACGTGCCTGTGCAACGGAGGCCGGCCGGGATTTGAACTGTCAGCTGCTAAGCCAGCGTTTGGGAACTTTGTGTGGCTGGGAGTTAGGGCAGGGAGGGGGTGGCTCCCTCTCATTTGGGGCGTTTTCTGCTGAAATCCCCCGTCATGAAGATCCCAGCCACCGCCTGCCTCTCCATCAGCTGGGCCCAGGCCAGTGCCAGCCAACCCATTGGCTGTTTAAAGTTCACTCAGATGTTACAGGATTGGAGGGAAATCCCTGGGTCCAAACTACCAAACAGGCTGGCGTCGCCGTGACGCTGCTGGCATCGAGCTGCACCTGGCTCCGGTTGACAGCAGGAAAGCCGGCCTTCCTGGAAGGCCCCTCCCTGCACCGCTGCGCTCCAGGTCACACACCCTGCCAGGTGGCCCCGCTCCCAGCCCAGCCCAGCCCAGCTCTGCGCTGCCCTGGCCTCCGCGTGACGCCTAGCCATCACGTGTCCTCACAGGTGGTCCCTTCGCTCCGAGCCTGCAGTCCCAGCTTTGCCCAAGGGGCAGCACTTGGGAATTGGCCTGGCCGTGGTGTGAGCCGGATGAATGTTAAGTCGTCATAACCACCGTCCTGTCAGTGGTTGGTCTCAGCCTTCCCTGGCAGAAAGGGACCATGTCCTCAGCCCTCAAATCCAAGCCCCAGGGCCCTGGGCTGGTCTCTGGGAGGAGGGCAAAGACCTCCCGTCTGCACGTCTCACAGTTCATCCCTCGAGGAGTAACCGCTCATCACTTAGTCTTCACCAAACCCCGTGAGGCCAAGTGCGATTCAGAGAAGCTACTCGCCCGGAGGAGTCATTCGCTAATAATTTCCCTGGCCAGTTACAAATCTTGACCACGAATGGCCACTGTCCACATCCTCCTCCCCAAAGCCCACGGGGCTGGCCCAGACCCCGAGTGGCCCAGCTTCTGAGAGTCAGACCCTGACAGGAACCCTTTCCTGAAACCTCTGTCCACGTGTAGACCCCAGGCCCCCCAGAGGCCAGGAGAGGGCGGCAGCGACCCCACTTCTGTGGACAGCCAGTCCTGGGGGCCAAGATTGGTGCAAGTCTGAGTATCAGGGAGAGAACCATCTGACTCCCAGGGCGGGCTGTCCTCTTCCCCAAACCGCTTGGGGCCGCTGGGAGGCGGCAGGAGCACTGGACAGGTCATGCCCCCAGCCTCCTGAGGGCTCCAAAGGGGAGACATTCCAGGAGCCTGCAGCCGGGGGATCTGCTGGTCATGGGGCCGGGGGTGAGGGGGGGTGGGGGGAGTGGGCGGGGAGAAGGGGCCAGGCTGCCCAGTGTCTGGGGTTTCAAAAGGGAATTCTACAAAAGGTCTCAGGCTGCCAGGGCGAGAGGAGACAGCCCAGGCAGGTTGAAGCAGGTCTCCGACGTGCGATGTTCTCTGCTGCTGGAGGGTGTGTGCCTTGGCTGAGCCAGCGGGGAGTGGGTGGAGGTGCCGGGGGAGACGCTGGGGGGCACCCCGCTGGGTGTAGAGGGTCCATATGTCCAGGTCCTAATACCCGGAACCTGTGAACGTGAGTTTGTTTTAAAAAGGAGTGTGGGATGGAATTAAGTTAGGGTCCAGGGATGAGATCATCTCAGGTTATTCAGGTGAGCCCTAAGTCCAGTGACAGGCGTCCTCCTGAGTGACACGGAGGAGGCGGCCCTGTGATCACAGAGGCAGAGCCTGGAGTGATGCAACCATAAGCCGAGGACCCCAGAGCCACCAGGGGCTGGAAGAGCCCCTGCAGGACCCTCACCTGGAGCCTGCAGAGGGAGCAGGGCCCTGCTGGCACCTTGTCTCAGACTTCCGGCCCCAAATGGCAAGAGGTTAACTTCCTGTTGCTTTAAGCCCCCCCCCCCCCCCCCCCCCCCCCGTTTGTGATACTTTGCTATGGAGTCAGGGGACTCAGGGTGGGCAGAAGGGAGGTGCAGAGGGTGACAGATGGAAAAGACGGAGGGAGGGAGGGAGGGAGGGAGGGAGGGAGGGAGGCGTGCAGAGGCCTGGAGCTCTTGGGTGGGAGAGAGGGGGCCCAGGAGGGGGAGAGAGGGGGCCAGGAGGGGGAGAGAGGGGGCCCAGGAGGGGGACCCAGGACAGGCAAGGCCCTGGGAAAGGACGCGGGAAGGGTGCCCGAGGAGGCCAGCGATGATTCCTAGGGAAGGAGACTGGTGCCTCAGGGAGCGGCCGGAGGGGACAGGAGCGTGCCCTCAGGTCAGAGACATTGGCACACAGGGTCCATGCAGGTGAGGTTGGTAAGCTGCCCACACCTCTTCTCCCATAGTCTCACGGCAGCCCTGTGAGGACCTGCCCCCACTTTCCAGATAAGGACGGTTTAGACTCCCGGTGGCCCAGCTCCTAAGGGTCAGACCCTGACAGGAAGCCACCTGTCTGGCTGCAAAGCTGGCCTCCTGGGCACCATGTCCTGCCTGCCTACAGGAGGCTCCCGGGGTGAGCGGTCAGTGCACAGGGGTGAGGGACCCGAGGGGTCACTAGGGGGAGCCCATCCCAAGGCACAGGGCTCCTGCCGCACCCCCTGGCCCACCCGCCCTCCCCCGCCTCCGGGTCCTCTGTCCCTCCGCCGCCCTGGCCCCGCTGGGCCAACTTACATCAGCAGGCCCTGTCCCACTTCCTGCCCTGCCAAGACAGCTTGTTCTAAAAGCTGCTCTTTGTCTTTTTTTTTTTTTCCCCTCAAAAAATGTGTTTTTAATCAATTTCATACTAGAACCCAAACTGAAGTCTTGAAAACAGCAGCAATAAGAAATAAAAATAAAAAACCTCTGCTCCAGGAAGCGCTGACTCTAGCACCATCCTCTCCAGCCCAAGCAGCCTCTCGGGCGCCCCTCCCACCGCCCCTCCTCGCCTCCCTCCCGAATGTCCATTAACACCCCCCCCACCCCACCTCCCCTCCACCTCTGCAGCGCCCTGCCCCCACCTCCTGCCCTCCGGCCTCTGGACCCTCCCCCAGCTGCTCCCCAGTCTGCCAGAGGCTCCCTGTAAAAGCAGGTCCATCCGTGCCCTTTTGTCAACATCCATGGAGCCTAAACTCCTTGGCAGCACATCCAAGGCTCCCGTGTCCAGGCCCCGCCCACCCCGGCTCACGCCCCTCCGTGCACCTGACCCCCTGCCTTTGTGTGTGCTGGTCCCTCTGCCTGGGACTCCTTTCTCCACCTGCCCTTCAGGCGAATGCCACTCAGTCCTCGAGACTCAACCCCAAGAGTCCCCAGTGTGCGCTGACCCTCCCTGCCCTTCCCAGGCGCAGAGTGGCACTCCTCCCCGCTGTCAGGACAGTCCTGTGGGACTTGGTGCATTGTCCGCCCACAACGTGCCAAGTCCTGAGCCAGGCGCTGGGGCACAGGGAAACGGTCCAGACTTACTCCTGCCCAGGGAGACCGTGAAGACAGGTACCACCGCATGCACAGCAGAGCCGGGGCCTGCAGGTAAGGTGAGCTCTGTAAATGCTTGTTGACTGACTGACCGACCAGATGAGTGAGTGGGTAGCCATAGCCCTTCGTATCCTGGCCTCCGTTGCATGGCCCATTGGCTGTAGGTTCTCAGACACGCTCCCCAGGGAGAGGGAAGCGTGTAGGGAAGGGGCAGTGAGTGCTCGTGATCCTCAAGGCTGGGGGAGCCTGGGAGTCCACACTCTGATCTCATGGGGACAGCGAGGGGGGCCTGGAAGTGGGTGCCCCTGTCCCAACTGAGGGACTCCAGCTTGCAAAGGGGGGCTGCCTGGAGCTGGCCCCTCCCCACCCTGGGACCCGGCATTACCCCACAGGGCTCTGTCCCGCAGCCTCAAGCATGGAGGACAGGCTGGCTACGGGGCCCCACATGGGACAGGCAGGGCTGAGTCCCTACCACCTCCCCCTTCCCCGATGCTTTCTGGTCTCCTTTTCTTTCTTTAAAAAAAAAAAAAAAAAAAAAATATATATATATATATATATATATATATATATATATATATATATATGTTGCTAACTGGTTTGGCTCAGTGGATAGAGCGACGGCCTGCGGACTGAAGGGTCCCGGGTTTGATTCCGGTCAAGGGCATGTACCTTGGTTGCTGGCACATCCCCAGTAGGGGGTGTGCAGGAGGCAGCTGATCGATGTTTCAAGCTCTCTGTCTCTCTCCCTTTCTCTCTGTGAAAAATCAATAAAATATATTTAAAAAAAAAAAAAAAAAGAGTTTTTGGGAGTTTATTTGAGCCAAACTGTCGACAGTTGCCAGGATAATGCTCTGGAGTAAGTATGGTGGTTTTTCACATTGTTTTATACATTACAATCAAAGGAGGAGACGTAAGTGGGTTACCTGAAATCCATTGGTGATAGATTAGGGAGGTGGGAGAAAGCAAGGCTGGGGGGGGGGGGGGGGTGGCGTGGGGGAGAAGCTCTGGTATTGGATAAAAAGTAAAATCATAAACATACTTCTTTTACTTAGGTGGGCGCAGGATCCTTTTTAAAAAATATATATTTTATTGATTTTTTACAGAGAGAAAGGGAGAGAGATAGAGAGTTAGAAACATCGATGAGAGAGAAACATCGATCAGCCGCCTCCTGCACATCTCCTACTGGGGATGTGCCCACAACCCAGGTACATGCCCTTGACTGGAATCGAACCTGGGACCTTCGAGTCCGCAGGCCGGCGCTCTATCCACTGAGCCAAACCAGTTTCGGCTTTTATTGATTTTTTACAGATGTGCTGGGCTGCATATCTGGCGCTTTGGCCAGGCGGGGCACTCTGTCCTAGAACACATAGATAGGCCAGGCCTTGAGATATGGTCTCATGGCCCCTTCCCAGCACGCAGGCCTTCTTTCTCTTAAGGCCCGGAAGTCTCATTCCAAATTTGGGAGACAAAGGACTGGAAAAGTATAAATAAAGAGAGTTTCCTCCATATTGGGGGGCCCAGAATTTGAAAGACACGTTTTTCTCTGGGCCTCCACAGAATTTAATAATAAAATGTAACTCCTGCCAAAACCGGTTTGGCTCAGTGGATAGAGCTTCAGCCTGCGGACTGGAAGGTCCCAGGTTCGATTCCGGTCAAGGGCATGTACCTGGGTTGCGGGCACATCCCCAGTGGGAGATGTGCAGGAGGCGGCTGATCGATGTTTCTCTCTCATCGATGTTTCTGACTCTCTATCTCTCTCCCTTCCTCTCTGTTAAAAATCAATAAAATATATTAAAAAAAAAAATGTAACTCCTATAGTCATCACTGCAGTTCAGCCTCTGCTTCGGCAGGGTGCTGTAACTGTAGTCACTGGCCAGCTCAATAAATCCTCGCTTGCTGTTTAAGACCTAATTGGAGTCGGTGGTCTTATTCTCGTGAATGTTAGTCCACAACACAGACAGGAAGGGAGAGGGATAGAGAGTTAGAAACATTGATGAGAGAGAAACATCAATCAGCTGCCTCCTGCACACCCCCCACTGGGGATGTGCCCACCACCAAGGTACATGCCCTTGACCGGAATCGAACCCGGGACCCTTCAGTCCACAGGCCAACCCTCTATCCACTGAGCCAAACCGGTTGGGGCTGGGCGCAGGATCCTTAACATCAACAATTAACATGATAACAATGACAGTGAAGGGATTTGTGGTATCTGTTCTGGGGCCCAGGGCATTTGGTTGAGCCCCAGGGGTGGGGGTGGAGGGAAGTTACTACTTGTAACTTGACATTTCTCTGATATGTTATCGTAGATGCAAAAAGGACTATAGGCTCAGTTAAGGTAAAGATTGACCTTTGTCAGGGAAGATACAGGCTTAGGACATGACTACCCACCATAACTGCTTTTAGTTTAAGTTTTAATTTCAGACGGTCCTTTGCGGTGACTTTAGGTCTTTAAGTTTGCAAGACCGCCATGCAGGCCTTCCCTGAGCTAGTCAGGTCAGCATGTGGCCTTTTTTTTGGTCCACACCTGAATATGATTAAGGTTGAACATATTCTCATGTGTTGATTGACCTTTTTAAAAATTTCCTGTTCTGTGAGTTTTTTTTTTAAATAGGATCATTTATCATCCTCTGAGGTGACTTGAAATGTCACCTTTCATTTATTTATTTACTTATTTATTTATTTTGAATCCTCACCCAAGAATATTTTTCCATTGATTTTTAGAGAGAGGGAAAGACAGAGAGAAACATCAATGTGAGAGAAACACATTGATTGGTTGCCTCCTGCATGAGCCCCAACCAGGGCCCAGGCAGGGGAGGAGCCCGCAACCCGGGCATGTGCCCTTGACTGGAATCGAACCCGAGATCCTTTGTTCCGCAGGCCGACACTCTATCCACTGAGCCGAACCACTAGGGCTTCTGTGAGTTTTTAAAAATCTAATCCTTTGCTCCGTTTTCAACTGTGGCATCTTGATTTATTTTTATTTTTTTAATATATTTTTATTGATTTCAGAGAGGAAGGGAGAGGGAGAGAGAGATTGAAACATCAATGATGAGAGAGAATCATTGATTGGCTGCTTCCTGCACACCCTCTAGTGGGGATCGAGCCCACAACCCGAGTATGTGCCCTTGACCAGAATCGAACCTGGGGCCCTTCAGTCTGCAGGCCGACGCTCTATCCACTGAGCCAAACCGGCTAAGGCTTGATTTACTTTTAAATCGCCTTATAGGGCCTTTCTGAACAGTATTGGTATTAATCCTTTGTTTTATGTGTTGCAAATATTCTAGTCCAGTGTGATAGTGTCTTTTCCATAGAGAAGCTTGTATATACTTAAATTATCTTTAACTCTTTGTTACAGCAATTTGAAAACATACTCAAAAGTAAGAAGGCTATAATGAAGTCACACTGCCCAGCTCTGAGCTCCAGCAGCGATTGAGATAAGGCACAGTAGGAAGTTTTCCTTTTGCGTTGCTGGAGGTGGGTTTTGCAATGCAGAGATTTTTGCTTTTATGTAGTCAGATTTCTCAGTCTTCCTTTTTGTGGCTTCTGAGCTTTGTGTCATACTTAGAGAGGTTTTCCCGCTCCACGGTTATTAATTAAACAAAACAGATTCTTCTGGGACTTGTAAAAACATGGTTTATTAGGTCCTAAATGGTGATATAGTATTTTTTCACATGCAGGACCATAATTCATTTAACCAATTCCCAGTTACTGAGCCATAAGGTTGTTTCTGATGTTCCCCTATTTTATTTTTAATTGGTTTTTAGAGAGAAACAACATTCAATGGTTGTCCCTTAGGGATTGAACCCACAACCTTGGCATATCGGGACAATGCTCTAACCAACTGATTTCCCCTTATTTTTTTTCTTTCTTTTTTATTTTTTGTTTCTCCCCCTATTTTTAAAAAATATATTTTATTGATTTCAGAGAGGAAGTGAGGGAGGGAGGGGGAGAGAGAGAGAGAGAGAGGGAGAGAGAAACATCAATGATGAGAGAGAATCATTGAATCATTGATTGGCTGCCTCCTGCACACCCCCCACTGTGGACCAAGCCTGCAACCCGGGCATGTGCCCTGACTGGGAATCGAACCTGGGACCCTTCAGTCTGCAGGCTGACTCTATCCACTGAGGCAGAACGGCTAGGGTTACCCTATTTTTAAATCATGCTGAATTGAGCAGCCAGCCCTGACTTCGATATTTCATCTGGATTATTTCAAAGCAAACCCCAGGCATCAAATGATTTCATACATAAACATAAAAGATTTTACATTTTTATATCATAAAATGTGTTAATCCTCCGATCTTTCTGTCTTTCACTTTTAAGTGTATTTATATTTTGAATGGGCAGTGTATTCACATTCAAAAGAATAAAAGAGCCCTAGCTGGTTTGGCTCAGTGGATAGAGCAACGGCCTGCGGACTGAAGGGTCCCGGGTTCGATTCTGGTCAAGGGCACATGCCCAGGTTGTGGGCTCGATCCCCAGTGTGGGGGCGTGCAGGAGGCAGCCGATCAATAATTCTCATCATTGCTGAAACCGGTTTGGCTCAGTGGATGGAGCGTCGGCCTGCGGACTGAGGGGTCCCGGGTTCGATTCCGGTCAAGGGCATGTGCCTTGGTTGCGGGCACATCCCCAGTGGGGAGTGTGCAGGAGGCGGCTGATCGATGTTTCTCTCTCATCGATGTTTCTAACTCTCTATCTATCTCCCTTCCTCTCTGTAAAGAATTAATAAAATATATTTTAAAAAAAAAATAATAATTCTCATCATTGATGTTTCTCTCTCTCTCTCTCCCTTATTCTCTGAAATAAAAATATATATATATATATATATTTTTTTTTTTTTTAAAAAGAATGAAAGGATACATTGAAGAATCTGTTTCCCACGCTGTTCTCTAGCTGCCCAGTTTCCCTTTGGGGAAAACACCAGTCCTGTCAGTTTCTTATGTTTCCTTCGAGTCATTATATACAGGGTGGGGAGAAAATAGTTTTACAGCTGTTCATATGGGAAAACAATACAGTAATAAATAATAATAGTACAAGAATAAACTGTTTTGCATACTCACAGCTGTAAACCTACTTTTGCCCCATCCCTGTATATTACACTTTGTGTGGCAAAAGGGAATTGAAGTTGGGGGTGGAATTAAAATTGCTATCTGTGGCCCTAGCTGGTTTGGCTCAGTGGATAGAGCGTTGGCCTGCAGACTGAAGGATCCTGGATTCGATTCCGGTCAAGGGCACATGCCCGGGTTGTGGGCTCGATCCCCAGTGGGGAGCGTGCAGGAGGCAGCCGATCAATGATTCTCTCTCATCATTGCTGTTTCTATCTCTCCCTCTCCCTTCCTCTCTGAAATCAATAAAAATAAATAAATAAATAAAAAATAAAAATTGCTATCTGTGGACCTGAAAAATTGAGGGATTATCTCGGATTATCCAAGTGGAGGCCATGTAATCACCAGGACCCTCAAAAGTAGAAGCAGGAGGCAGGAGAAAAGTTAGTGTCAGAGTGATGTGATTATGTAACCGGACAGTCAATGGGTCGGCGCTGCCTGTCACTACTTGAGCCAGCGAAGCAGAGACAGAGTTGAATCATATGTGGGCGTTTATCCCAATCTTGCCGGCAGCATGGGAGGGCAGCAGGTCTGCTCTGCAGCCCCCATAAGCTAGCTGCTTATACAGGGCGGGACAAGGATTACCTGGGGAAGTAGGAGGCTGGGGTGGGACTCCACTGTTTGGGCAACAAGGTTGTCCATCTTTCCATGATGATAGACAGTTCTCGAATGAGAATGGTTCCAAGGTTGACTCCCAGGTTCAAGGCTGACTCCCAGGTCTGGGGGCTTACAACTCCCAGCCAGGTCAGCATGTCCTTTCTTTACCCAACACAAGGCAATCGTGGTTAACAGAGCTTGATTAACATTTCCCCTACCACAGCTAGTGCCCAGTATAGCCAGAAATATTTCCCATAACCATAGCTAGTCCCTAATATTTCCCATAACCATAGCTAGTCCCCAGTATAGCCAGAAGTATTTCCCATAACCATAGCTAATCCCTAATATTTCCCATAACCATAGCTAGTCCCTAATATTTCCCATAACCATAGCTAGTCCCCAATATAGCCAGAAATATTTCCCATAATCATAGCTAGTCCCTAATATTTCTTGATATACTATAGCTTGATTAATATTTCCCATAACCATAGCTAGTCCCCAATATTCGTTGATACACTATAGCTTGATTAATGTTTCCCATAACCCTAGCTAGTCCCCCAAATAGCCAGAAAGACTGGACTGGCCGCTTGCTGGCTTTGAAAACAGCAGGGGCCACAAGCCAAGGAATGTGGGCTCCAGAAGCTGGAAAAGGCAAACGAACAAACACACACACGATGCTCCGTGGGTGGCCCAAAGAAAGCCTTGCGGGGAGGCCCTGGAGGGTAGCCTGTGGGGCCCATTGTGGCCTTGACTTACAGAACTGCAAGACAAGAAGTGTGCCGCCCGTTCTGAGTTTGTGTTCATTTGGTTGCAGCAACCACAGGAAGTGAGCCCTGATACCATCTGGGGCTGCCCGGCCATAAAGATGCGCGGAGAACGGAGGCCCCGTCCCTGCCCGCACGGCCTCTGGAAACAGATGGGGTGAGAGGCGCGTCCCCTGGCTCCAGTCACTTTATTGGTAGGTCCAGCTTCCTGCTCCTGCTGCCTTCTTTCTGATGAGGCCCCCCGGGGTCACGAAAGCTAAGTTAACGTCCCCGGCAAGATTTAGTTATCGGGAACCCCCACCTGCGGGGTGGGTGGGACGAGCGGTTTCTTTTCCTGAATGAGTGGGGCTTCCCCCACCCCAGCTGGGAGGGCTGGGCTCCGTGCCCCACCCCCATGGAGCAGATGCTGTCCAGATGTGGAGGGGCGGGGCCCTGGGCTCCGGCCACCGGAGGACTCCGTGTTGGAGTTGGGGGGAAGCAGGCGACCAGGAACCAAAGAGCCACTCGGGGTCCTGCGAGGCTGGCCGTCCGGGAGCAGCAGGCAGGCGAGTCCAGGCGCATGTGTGGGCGGCGGCCTGAAGGGTTAATCCGGGAGGGGTAGTGGTCGGGTCAGGTTACTTCCCTTTAAAAAGCCTGGGAAAGGAGGAGCCGGCCCTGGTGTGGCGCGTGCGGTGGCTGGTCCGCTCATCCTCCCGGAGCGGGCTCCGGTGGCCTAGGCAAGTGGCGCGGGTGGCGGGGCACCGGGCTGTCGGGGAGCCTCAGCGGTAGTGCGGGGAGCCCCACGCCTGCTGCCCACGCCCCCTTCTCGGGCGGGCACACCGAGAGCCAAGAACTCCTTTGGCCAAGATTCAGCTGCTCCCTCTTCTTGGCCCTCCTTGGGCAGGGGGGACCGCCCCCTTGGAGAAGTCCCCCCGACCCAGGGCAGGGAGGGGGCTGCTGGATCTTCTGGGGGAGGAGAGGTGGGGAGACCTGGCTGGGGGGCGGACTGCGCCCACTGGCTCTGCGGCTGGGTGATGGGACCGGTGGGACGAAAGGTGACTGCACTGAGGCCGGGCTCTCCCTGGGAGTGCGCCCAGCCCCAGCGGGAGGGAGGAAAAACCCCGGGGGGTTGGGCCGCTGCCAGAGGAGATGGCCCGGGGCCTCTTCAGGGACCTTTAAAAGTGGGCTCTGTCTAAACTCAAATTCCCTTCCCTGGCCCCCAGGCAAGAGGGAAGGTGCTCTCTGTTCTTAAGCAGCCACTTTACAATCCCGGTTCCCTCTCCCCTTGCAGCCACCCCATCAGGATGGGGGTTTCCTGTGCAGGAGGAGGCTCCGGGACTGTGGGGCCCTCCCTGGGGAGACGTCAAGGTTCCCACTATCCCACTATCCCCGCCTTTGTGCTGGGGAGGGGTCCTCCAAATGGGGCCAGTGGGGTCCTTACCCTGCACCCCCAAGCCCCCAGCAGCACAGCAGGCAGGGGCCCAGGTGAGCCCTGACCTGGGTTTTGTGACCTGAATCCCCTCCACCCACCATCAAGGACCACGCCAGCCGGGCAGCGCCCTTGGACGGTCAGAGCACTGGTCTCAGCCACACCCGAGGTCTGATTGTGGCCGAGTGTCTATGGACCTGGGTCCCTGGGCCTCCGTGTGTTCACCTGTCAAAGGGGAGTTGGACCCGATGGGCCCTCAGGGCATCTGTCTTCTAGGTGGAGTCATGGTGGGGTGAAGCAAGATGTAGCCCAGAGGAAGTGGGGATGTGCCTCCAGGGTTATCACCCTGCCAGATGTGTCCCCTTCCTGTGGTCTTGAGCCCTCGCGGGCGCTGCGCAGTAGAACATGGGGGAGGAGGCAGGGTGCATGGGAAGATGCTTTAGGAAGCATGTGTAGTTAAGCCTATAGAACATGCCAGTAACCAGCTGTGGTCCTTGGGCAAGACACTAACCTCTTTGTGCCTTGGTTTCTCCAGCTGCCAAATGGTGGTGGTTGTCTCAGTAGGGGGTATAGTAGGTGCTCAGTTAACAGATGGGCATTGCCAGGGAGGATCTACAGCCCAGGATGGCTCCTCCGTGGCTGGTGCCCTTCTCCCCCCGACCCCACCAGGTCCCTCTGTGCCTTTCCTCCTGGGGGCCCTGCATTGGGTTTCAGAGGCTGAGATCAGAGCTGATCTCCCAGCAGGGGGCCTGCGGAGGTTCTCACAGGATGACAATGTCCGAGGCTCCCAGAGGAAGCACCCTGGGGGCTGGCCCTGGCCCAGGCTCATGCAGCTGGGGTGGTGGCCGCAGAGGCCTGGAGAAGGTCAGAGGGCAGAGGGGCCAGAGGGGACCCTGAGCTGGGGCCCCAGCCTAATCTTTGCCCCCCACTCACTGCTCCGTCGGAGCAGACAGGTGGGCTTTAGGCTCCCACCTTGCTCCCAGCTCCCCGAGCCCTGTGGCTGACAGGATGGGGGAAGGGGGGTGGAGTGAGTGTGATGAGCTTACTCAAGGCCCCAGTGGCCAGTGAGGGAGCCTGTAGTTCACAGTAGTTTGCTGCTTGCTGGTCCTCCCGCCATAGCCCCTCCAGGCCCCTGGCATTTTCAGAAGGCAACCTGTCCCCCCACCTCTGAGACGAAGCTGCCTTCTCCCCATCAGGTGATGCCTTCTACACGTGTGACTCTGCCTTAAATATTCTCTTGCGTGATCGTTGTCAACCTTAATGTATCTATTTTAAATTTGGAGTCACTTTTGTTCTCTGGACCAAAACTTAGGGCAGACATATGTGAACCCACGGGAAAGCGCTTTGGTTGGGATGGGGCTGGAGGTACTCGGTTTCTCCCCAGTCAGGAGATGAGCAGTAAAAGGAACACACCTCTTGTTCCCCTGAGGAGAGGTTCCACTCCACCCCCAGCACCACGCGGGATGGAGCAGTGATTCCCAAAGTGGGTGTGGCCACGCAAGATGATTTTAGGCGTCACCCAGATGAATGATGTTCAGTCAATAGTCATGAGCTGCAACGTGTAACGGAAAAAATGCAACGTTAACACGTGCAACCATCACTTCATGGCCATTATTGCTCAGAAGGAGAGGAAGTCATGAATTGATTTACAGGAAAATGTTAAGTCATGTACAGGAGGCTCACAGATACGGCAAAGCTCAGAAAGGTAGTTTGTGTGCACAACCTGGGACCCCAGGGAGAGGGGATGGAGGGAACACCTGCCCCCAGGATCAAGGGGTTGAATGACGCTGAATTCCATCTTTAGCCACCGTCTCTCTTATTGATCATCTGCTTCATAAGTATGTGTGGCCCCCAGTGTGTACTAGGCGCTTGTGTACATATGTGTTGCCCCCAGTGTGTACTAGGCGCTTGTGTACATACGTGTTGCCCCCAGTGTGTACTAGGCGCTTGTGTACATACGTGTTGCCCCCAGTGTGTACTAGGTGCCTGTGTACATATGTGTTGCCCTCAGTGTGTACTAGGCGCCTGTGTACATATGTGTTGCCCCCAGTGTGTACTAGGCGCTTGTGTACATATGTGTTGCCCCCAGTGTGTACTAGGTGCCTGTGTACTTATGTGTTGCCCCCAGTGTGTACTAGGTGCCTGTGTACATACATGTTTCCCCCAGTGTACTAGGCACTTGTGTACTGGCGGGGAGGATACTGTCCTCATGGCGCTCAGTCTCGGAGGTGCTCGGGGGGGCTGTCCTGGGGCAGCATCGCTGAATGAGCCTCCAGGACGAGAGGGTGTTGTGTGAGGGAAAGACAGGAGCTCTCCAGGCCCAAAGAGCAGCTTATGTGGGGCCACTGGAGGCGTGTGGGGAGGGGGAGAGCCTGGCGGGCTTGATAAACCAGAAGACAGTGGGTCAGAGGAGAGAGGGGGCAGCGTTAGAGGGATGAGACCAGGGGATCATGGGGGCTGGATCACCAGACCATGAGCCCCGGCAGGGATGGTAGCTGCTGTCTGTCTTTCATTCAGCCAACATGCATTGGTCTCTGTGCTGGGCGTGGAGGGCGTACAGTCACCGAGCCTGCCCCCCAGGTGCCTCGGTCTAGGTTTGAACACGCAGAGGGCCTTGTCGTAAGTGCTGTGATAAGGAGTGAATCAGAGGCCGGGGGAGTTCAGAGGGGCTGTCGGACAGGAGAAGGCAGTGACATCTGAGCCGGGTTTTGAAGGATGAGTAAGTAGGGCTTTGACAGGAGGGAGAGAAAAGACATCCCTGGCGGTGGAAACAGGAAAAGCAAAGGCGCAGAGACACGAAAAGGCCCAGAGGGTTTGGGGAAATGCCGGCAGCTGGAGCCACGGTGGGCATTGGAGATAGAGGCAGGAGGGTCACGTTCAGAGAAGGTCTTGAGGCTCAAGCCAGAGTGGAGGTTTCATCCTGCGGCAGCGAGGAGCCGGAGAGCGGGCTGGAGCGGGAGAGGAAGAGTTCCGGCCAAGGCCAAGGTGTGTCTGGTGGGAGGTGGAGATGTCCGGGCCGGGCCACGGCGGGGACCGAGGAGGGGGCCCTGAGCGGTCCCGCAGCAGCGGGGCTGTGGGACATGTCCCCCTCGGCGCCCCCGGCTGGGCCGGCCTGGTGCCCGGAGCAGGGACCTCACATTACAGGCCAGTGGGCTGCCTGCTGCGCCCACTTTGAAGACCAGAGGCCCTTTCCCAGGGAGTGAAGATCCCAGCCAGCTGGGCCCGTGGTCCGGGTCCAAAGCAAACAGGAAAAGCCGACGGTGGGCCAGGCTGGGCCTCTTTCTTTGTTTGGAGAAGGGATTAGGCCAAGCGGATTTGGATTTGTGGGTCTTTCCCTCCAGGGGTGGGAGGGGGCTGCAGGCCAGCCAGGGGCACGGTGAGGTTCCATTTGGGGGGGCAGCACGGGTCCTGGGGGCCGGCCTTCAAGGGTACCACACGCATGGCCTTCCTTGGCAAATGGTAGCCCGCTGGAGGGAACTGGGAGCACAGGCTACGTCACCCTGGGGTGTCGCCACTCCCTCTGTCACCGTGCCCAAGTTGCAGCCCTGCCCTGGGCACTTGGCTTCCCACTCGTGTCCCTTGGCCATCAGCCCGGGCCTGATGGGGTGGCTGCCAGTTACTGCAGGGGGAAGTCCACACTGCCCGGACCAGGGCCCTGGGAACAGGTCTCAGCGAAAAAGGGAAATGCTGAGGGCTTGGAGCACCCTCCCTCTGAAAGATGAGCACCCAGGATTCCCCTGCAGGCCCAGCCCTCAGGCCCTGGCCTCCGCTGGCCAGATGCGGGCGGCAGCCATCCACTCTGGCGGTGATGCCGGAATGAACTCATCTCTGCGTCGGTTCACACGTAGTCACTGACCAGGCCTTCGTGCAGGCGCAGCGAGGGGCAGGTGAATGAGGTCGTCCAGGAGCTGGCAAGCTGATGGGGCAGACAGACGGGAGTCCTGAGGGGCATCTGGCCCCAACAAGAGTCCTGCCTGCTCGCTATGAATGGAAGTGGGCTGGCAGAAGGGGCAGGCCGTTCTCCCAGGGCAAGCGTGGGGGCAGGGACAGGAGTGGAGATGGGCGAGAAAGACTTCAATCAGGTGAGCCTCCTTGAATTGACTCACTCACTTATTCATTCGCCATGTGTGCGTTCACTGAACAAGTATGTGTTGAGCCCCTACTGTTGTGCCAGGTATGTGCCAAGTGTTGGTAAGCAGAAGCAGCCAAGGCCCCCTGCTCTCTCGGGGCCTCCAGTCCGTTGGGGAAATAGGCAGGGCTCGAGTCATCAACCACACAGATCAAATCGAAAACTCTCCGAGATACAGGGCTTTGAAGAAGAGGTGTGTGGCGCTCATGGAGCTAATAGGAGCTTGACCTAGTCAGGGAGGTCAGGCATCTTCTCTGAGAAAGACCAGAAGGATGGATAGGAATTAACCAGGGTGAGAAGGGAGAGAAGATGACCCAGGCAGAGGAAACAGCGTGTGCAAAGGTCCTGTGGTGAGGGAGCTGGGTGAAGGCAAGAGAACCAAGAGGGGAGTGCAGTGAGAATGAGGCTGTGCAGTGGGCAGGCTGAGAGCACTCAAATTTGGGTCCCTTTAGGTCTGGTTTAGATTCCAAGGCCAAAAGGAAGGCCTTAAGCTGTGTTACCAACAACTTTGGATTCTTGTCTCCTGATATACAAGAATTTGGACCAGGGACACTGACAAAAGCGAAGGCAGATTTACTGGGGCTCTGCAGAGGGTGAGAACACCAAGATAGGGTCCTAGGTTCTGTGTCCCAAATCTGGGGCCTTGGGGTTTTTATGGCTTGGGAACACGGAAGTTGTTGGGGTTAACAAAGAGTGAGTTAGCAGGCTTTTTCTTTTTTGGAACACTGAGATCTGGGTATATGTCAGCAAAGTAAAGCTTTCTGGGATTGTGCAACACTTACTATGGGATGTGGGAAGGGACTTTCCCAACCAGATATTGAATTGGTCCCTAAGTGATTGATGGCTTGGCTTTTAAAATATGTATATAGTAGTGGCCTGTGAATGAATTCATGCACATTGAAAGGAAATTAATTAGAAGAAATATTTTAATATTGCTATTCGCCCTTTATAACAGAAGTGTCAACCAAATTCACAATTGACAATGACAGATGGAAACACACGCATGCGATTGGCACCAGTGAGAGCTTTATATGTATTGCACATGCGCTAGTCAACTTAGCCTTTTATAGATATAGAATAAACTTGCTTAATTAGGCCTGCTTTCTGATGCAGCTAAATTTTTTCCAGTCCAGTGAAGCACCCCAACTTCTCTTTCAGGTAATTGTCAGCAACACAACAGTAAATATCAACACAAAGCAGATTATTATTGTAGATCACACAGGGAGAACAAAGGGTAAAATATTTAGCTGCAGCAGTGTTTGACTATATTCTGCGCAGTGAGAAAACTCAAAGTCATTTTCTTTTTTTAAAAATATATTTTTATTGATTTTAGAGAGGAAGGGAGAGGGAAAGAGAGATAGAAACATCAATGATGAGAGAGAATCATGGGTCGGCTGCCTCCTGCACGCCCCACACTGGGGATCGAGCCTGCAACCCAGGCATGTGCCCTGCCTGGGAATCGAACCCTGACCCGGTTCACAGGTCAACATTCAACCACTGAGCCACGCTGGCCGGGGAGAAGTCATTTTCAAGGTCCACCATTTTTTACTTCTTTTCAGTCAGGTCAAGCTTCTAAGCTTTCTAAATCTCTGTTTTCTGGCTAATGAAAAAAAAAAAAAATAGGATTCCACTGAGTCTCCTATCTACCTACTCCAGGACTTCTGTGAGGATCAAATAAGATGAAGCACGGGAAAACACTTCACAGACATTTGTTTAAAATGTGAAATGATTGCACCTGGCTATAAAGCAAGTCGTGTTCCTGGGAGGAAGAAACTGCAAGGAGGCTAGTCGCTAGGGCAGCGGTTCTCAACCTGTGGGTCGCGACCCCTTTGGCGGTCGAACGACCCTTTCACAGGGGTCGCCTAAGACCATCCTGCATATCAGATATTTACATGACGATTCATAACAGTAGCAACATTACAGTTATGAAGTAGCCACGAAAATAATTTTATGGTTGGGTCACAACATGAGGAACTGTATTTAAAGGGCCAGAAGGTTGAGAACCACTGCACTAGGGAGAGGAAGCTGGGTGTTGCTATGTGACGTCATTACCTGGACGGACACTTAGCATATTAGCCTTTTATATATGTAGATTTTTTTATTGATTTCAGAGAGGAAGGGAAAGGGAGAGAGAGATAGAAACATCAATGATGAGAGAGAATTGGCTGCTTCCTGCATGCTCCCTACTCGGGATCGAGCCCACAACCTGGGCATAGGCCCTGACCAGGAATCAAATCAGTGATCAAATCAGTGATCAATCAAGGCATGTACCTTTGTTGCGGGCACATCCCCAGTAGGGGGTGTGCAGGAGGCAGCTGATCGATGTTTCTCTCTCATCGATGTTTCTAATTCTTTATCCCTCTCCCTTCCTCTCTGTAAAAAATCAATAAAATATATATATTTTTAAAAATGAGACAGGCTTTGACCCCGGGTGTGGTGAGATCAGGGCGGGGAGGTACTGGCTGTGGGGGTGAGGGTCAGGCGGTGTCAAGGCTGGAGGAACTAGGCTGGTGGATGGGAAGGGTAATAATGGACATCACTTTCCTCTGAGCCAAACCGGCTGGGGCAGTTTTGCCTTTTTACTGAGAATGATGAGTGCTATTCTCATTCCTGCCAAGGATAGGAAAAGAGGCGGTGTCTGAGCCCTGGGTCAGAAAGGAGGGGGTGACTTTTTGGTTCTGCTCTATGGTGTCCAATATCTTGTCTCATTAAATCTGTTCCGTGAACAAGAGAGGTAAGTACTATCATGAGGAAAGAGGTGTCAGAAAGATAAAGCCACCCACCCAAGGTCATGAGCTGGTCAAGATTAAGCCTCCACCAGCCTCCTGTCTTAAAAAGACAAGACAGCCCTAGCCGGTTTAGTTCAGTGGATAGAGCGCCAGCCTGCGGACTGAAGGGTCCCCGGTTCGATTCCGGTCAAGGGCATGTACCTTGGTTGCGGGCACATCCCCAGTAGGGGGTGTGCAGGAGGCAGCTGATTGATGTTTCTCTCCCATCGATGTTTCTAACTCTCTATCCCTCTCTCTTCCTCTCTGTAAAAAATCAATAAAATATATTAAAAAAACAAAAAAAGATAAGATAGCCCTAGCCGGTTTGGCGCAGTGGATGGAGCCTCTGCCTGAGGACCAAAGGGTCCCGGGTTCGATTCCAGTCAAGTACACTCACCTGGGTTGCAGGCTCCTCCCCAGCCTGGGGCCCGTGCAGGAGGCCACCAATTGATGTGTTTCTCAACCTCTCTGTCTCTCCCTTTCTCTTCCTAAAAATCAGTGGAAAAAGATCCTCAGGTGAGGATTAGCCAAAGGAAAAAAAAAGGGCAAAACAATTTATTTCATTCTACTCGGTGAGCTGATAATTGAGGAAAAAGGAAAAAGTGGGGGAAGGGGGGCCCTGGGAGCCTGCCTGCTCTGGAGGAATGCAGGGGGCCGGGCAGCCTTCCAGCTCCGGCCACAGGGGAAACCCAGTGTATTCCCAACTCGGAAACCCACTCTCCCCTTTTCTGCATCTCCCACCTCTTGTTCCTGGGAAGTCCTTCCCTCACTCTCACCTCGATCCCCCTTCTCCTGTCCCCCACCATCTCAGCTTGCACACAGATGGCGCTGCTCCCACTACCCTTCAGGAGCAGGGATGCAGGGGGAGGGTGTGTGTGTGTGAGGCTCCAGGCAGCCAGCAGCCTGTAACTGGATCCTGTTTGCTTCCAGCAGGTGCACGGTTCCTGGGTCTCCTCTCCGGGGCCTGGCAGAGCTCGCCCCTGCCCAGCCCAATGACCTTTGCCTGTCTGAGCCCTGGTTAATTTTTGTCCAGTTTGCGGGCTGTGGGGCTCCTCCCCTCTGGGATATAAGCCTGGCCCCAGGGTGCCCTGTTCCCTGACTGCCCTGAGCCTCCGAACTCCCACCCTCACCATGGCCAAGGGCTTCTACATTTCCAAGGCCCTGGGCATCCTGGGCATCGTCCTGGGTGTGGCGGCCGCCTGCACCATCATCGCCCTGTCCGTGGTGTATGCCCAGGAGAAGGACAAGAATGCCGAGCTGTCGGCCCAGGTCGCCACCACCGTGGACCCGAGCAAGCCCACCGTGACCACGCCCACAACCACCTTGGACCAGAGCAAGCCGTGGAACCGGTATCGCCTCCCCAGGTCACTGGTACCCGACTCCTACCAGGTGACGCTGAGGCCCTACCTCACCACCAATGAGCACGGCCTGTACATCTTCGAGGGCTCAAGCACCGTCCACTTCACGTGCCAGGAGCCCACCAACGTCATCATCATCCACAGCAAGAAGCTCAACTACACCGACACCCAGGGGCACAGGGTGACCCTGAAGGCCCTGGGAGGCGCCAAGGCCCCCGAAATCGACAGGACCGAGCTGGTAGAGGTCACCGAGTACCTGGTGGTGCACCTGAAGAGCCAGCTGGAGGCGGGCGTCATGTACGAGATGAGCAGCAAGTTCCAGGGCGAGCTGGCTGATGACCTGGCGGGCTTCTACCGCAGCGAGTACATGGACGGCAACGAAAAAAAGTAAGTTGGACCTCGGCCTGCCCGGTGCCGCGGGCAGATCCGGGCGCGGAGGCAGAGCTGGAGCCTGGGGGCCCAGGGAGGGCGTGGGTTCGAGGCCTTTGAAACTGCGGGAGCCCTCTCCGGGCCCTTCCTTCCTCTGTAGCTCCCAGGAGCAGCTACCAAGACAACAAATCCTTTCCCGGAGGCCTCCCTGCCCCATCGTAGGGGTCAGGGATGAGTGGTGAACGGGTCCCTGGTTTAGACAGGAAAACCGATCAGCGGAGAGAAATGTGGGCTCCCAGCTGACATGGGGATGGAGCTGCCGGGACTTTGACCCTGAGTCCGGAAGGAGCGCTGATCTCCCAGGGTCAGCTGGCCTATCAGAGGCCGCCTGGACAGGCGAGGAGGGCAGGGATTAGGCCAGACCGGCTGTCCGGGCACCCCTTCCCCTGCAGGCCCAGAAACACCTTAAAGCCCCCCTCCCCACCCCTACGGGTGCAGGCATTCCCCGGGCAACCCTCTAACAGCTGGTTTGGGCAGGGTGCTGGCCACGACCCAGATGCAGTCTGCTGATGCCCGGAAGTCCTTCCCCTGCTTTGATGAGCCCGCCATGAAGGCCAGGTTTAACATCACCCTCATCCACCCCCACAACCTCACGGCCCTGTCCAACATGCTGCCCACAGGTGAGCAGGTCTCTCCGGGGGCCACACAGCCTCGGGAGCCGGCGCCCCAGGGCGGGGGGCACAGGGCCCGAGACAGGGTGCCCGCCCACCTGCCTGAACGTTCCACGCCCAGGTCCCAGCACCCCACTTCCGGAAGACCCCACGTGGCACGTCACCAAGTTCCACACCACGCCGGTCATGTCTACGTACCTGCTGGCCTACATCGTCAGCGAGTTCACGAATGTGAACATGACAGAGGCCATGTCGACCAATCAGAACGTCCTGGTACGAAGCTGGGCCCGCCTGGCCTTGCCCCGGGTGGCCTTGCCTGAGGGATCGTCCTGTTCATCCCAGCCCCTGAGTTGTTAGGCCAGGGTTTGAATCCCAGCTCTGGGGAGTTCCCTGACCCTCGGTCTCTGCGTCTGAAAAGTGGGTCCTTCCTCCTGGAGGGAGTTCCTGACCCCCGGGTGCCAGACAGACCTGGTGGTTATGGCTATTGCTCTCCCCCAAAGAAGCCTCCCTAGGACTCAAAGCCCCTCAGGGACCCCCCGCCCGCTCTTCTGCTGCCCAGGCCTCCCGGTTTAACCTCATCCAAGCCCTGGCCTCGGCCCACCCGCGCCAGGACCAGGAGGGCCCCTGACCTACCTCCACCCTCTCTGCAGATCCGGATCTGGGCTCGCCCTAGCGCAACCGAGGCGGGCCACGGCCAGTATGCCCTGAACGTGACGGGCCGCATCCTCAACTTCTTTGCCCAACATTACAACACAGCCTACCCTCTTGATAAGTCCGGTGAGTGAGGGATCTCTCGGGGGGCGGGGGGGGGGGGGTGGCTCTGCGTCCAGAGGCCGTCCTGCCAACCGCCTGGCCTCCCCAGACCAGATCGGCTTGCCCGATTTCAACGCCGGCGCCATGGAGAACTGGGGGCTGGTGACCTACCGGGAGAACTCTCTGCTCTTCGACCCGGACGCCTCCTCCAGCAGCAACAAGGAGCGTGTGGTCACCGTGATTGCGCACGAGCTGGCCCACCAGGTAGCCCACGAAGCATGGGGAGTGCAGGGAAGAGGTGTGGGGGGGGCGGGGCTCCGGGAGGGAGGGCACAGGTCCCCCTCGGTAGCCGGGAAGGGAGGAGGGTAGCAGGCGGGAGTCACCATGATGTCAGAAGTCGCCAGCTCCGGCCTGGCACCTGGGGGCACGTTGAAGGGTTGCTCTGGGTATGTTGGTGGCCACAAGGCCTGAGCAGCTCCAGGGCTGACCCCCCGCCCCCACAGTGGTTTGGGAACCTGGTGACGGTGGCCTGGTGGAACGACCTGTGGCTGAACGAGGGCTTCGCCTCCTACGTGGAGTACCTGGGTGCCGACCATGCCGAGCCCCACTGGAACCTGGTGAGCCCACTGGGCGGGTTCCTGGGGGTGGGGGTGGGGGGCTGGGGGAGGACTGGGTCACCCCTCCCAGGACGGTCTCCTGATGGCGGTTGGGGACTTGCAGAAAGACATCATCGTGCAGAACGAACTGTACCGTGTCATGGCGGTGGACGCCCTGGCCTCTTCCCACCCGCTGTGCACCCCAGCCGAGGAGGTCAACACGCCGGCCCAGATCAGCGAGATGTTCGACTCCATCTCCTACAGCAAGGTGCTGCCGGCATGCGTGCTAGTTCCAGACAGCCGGGGGCGGGGGGGGGGGGGGGGGGGAATCCAGGAGCACCTGTCCCAGCCCGGTGGGGTCACAGGGTCCTGCTGGCTGGGCACAGCTTTCTGAACACCCTTCCCTCTCCCCAGGGAGCCTCTGTGATCAGGATGCTCTCCAGCTTCCTGACTGAGGACCTGTTCAAGAAGGGCCTGGCGGTGAGTGCGCTGGGCCAGCCCTGGGTGGGGGGCGCCGGCGGGGGGCGAGGGGCTTTCCTCCAGCCCTGCCCTGGTCCCCAAGCCCAGCCTACCCCCCGGGTGGAGTGGTGGAGCCTGGAGCACCAGCTTAACCCTCACCGCGGCCTCTTTCCACAGTCCTATCTCCAGACCTTTTCCTACAAGAGCACCACTTACCTGGACCTGTGGGAGCACCTGCAGAAGGTGGGTAACAGCCTGCCCTCCCCCCGCCAAGCCATTCTGTTGGGGTCCTGAGATGCTGGATGTCCCTGGGGGAGGGGGAAGGGGAGCATCCGTGTAAAGGAATGTGTCCCGTTCACTGCCCACCAGGCCCGGGCAGGTCATTTGGAGCCTTGGTTGGTGATTGGGAGAATGGGCGCTATGATGGCCCCTTGAAGGAGGGGGTGTCCTTGAAGGAGGGGGTGTCCTTGAAGGAGGGAGTGTGAGAACCGTGGGCCAAGACCCCACAGGCGGCCTGCCACACCCGGTCGCGAGCTCCGTGATGGGAGCCCAGGAATCCACGCCTCTGTGTGCTCAGGACACGGGCCTCCCGGCTCTCAGGCCCGAGCCCTCCTCTGCCGGGAACTTTGGAGCCATTCAACCTGCTCAGCAGTCCTGGCTGCCCTGTGCCCTCCCGGCCCCTCCCCAGCACGACTTTGCACCCCAGCACCCTCAGCACAAGCTGGGACCTTCCCGTCCGGCCCCACCTTACATTCCTGTCAGCTCAGACCCAGAGCAGCCCTGTCTGTGGGGCAGACCCTCTGACCACCCTCCCGCCGCCCCTCCCTGCTCCTAGGCTGGAGTCTGCCCGTTCTCCTCCATCCCCACCTCTTCCTCTCCCTCCCAGAGGCCCCACCCCTTCCTGGGGCCCTCCTCACCCCAAATCACCCCTCCAGCCCCGAGGTGCCCTGGCTCTAAGGCTAGTCTGACCAGGGAGGGGGACCAGGGCTTTGTCACAGTCCCAGCTGGGCTCCAGGCTCCTCTTGGCCAACCTCCAGCTCAGGTTCCATCTGCCAGGAGCCTGGTCCCCCTCCCCTCCTCCCTCACCGACTCGGTCCCTCCCCTCCACTTCCACCGGCTTCCTTGCCCTGCCTCAGTTTCCCACGCCTTCTGCGATGAGCCCTCCTCCATGCCAGGTGCCCTGCCAGCTTCATCCCTCCCTCCGGTTCCCTCTTTCCCTGAGCCCCCCCTTTCTGCAGCCCCCGGAGCCTCCCCCCTTCTCAGCCTGTACCCTCCAACACACTCTCCTGCCCGCCTTTTTTTGCCCTGTCTTTTTTTTTTTTAATATATTTTATTGATTTTTCACAGAGAGGAAAAGAGAAGGATAGAGAGTTAGAAATATCGATGAGAGAGAAACATCGATCAGCTGCCTCCGGCACACCCCCTACTGGGGATGTGCCCGCAACCAAGGTACATGCCCTTGGCCGGAATCGAACCTGGGACCTTTCAGTCTGCAGGCCGACGCTCTATCCACTGAGCCAAACTGGTTTCGACTTTTTGCCCTGTTGTTGTTTTTATTTTCTCAGTTATTAACAGACATTGTTGGCATGTTGCTGTTGTTATGAAACAATACGTATGGATGGAAAGAGAGAAAAAAGACCACTGAGTATAGTAGCCACCACCTTCAGCCAGTCCCCAGGCCCCCATCGGGGTGTCCACGGCTCTGGCCCTCGCTCTCACTGCTCCCTCACCTGTGTGTCCTCTTCAGGCTGTGAGCCAGCAGACGGCCGTCACGCTGCCAAAGACTGTGAAAACCATCATGGACCCCTGGATCCTGCAGATGGGCTTCCCTGTCATCACCTTGGACACCAAGACAGGGAGCATCTCTCAGAAGCACTTCCTCCTTGACCCTGACTCCGTCGTCACCCGCCCCTCAAACTTCAGGTGAGCAGACCGGGTCCCGAGGGGCCTTGCCTGCGGTGGTCCCAGCCCCAGCGGCTGTCCACAGGCTCTCCTTCCTGGGCCAGGAGGAGGGGAGCGCTTGGTGCCAGAGACAGGCAGAGAGTGGGAGCCGGGGCAGGGCTGCTCTGCGCTGGCGGTGGCCACGGCCTGCCGGCTCTCACCGCCCCACCTCGGGTCTCTTTTGCAGCTACCAGTGGATTGTTCCCATCTCGTCTCTGAAAAATGGCGCTCAGCAGGCAGACACCTGGCTGGAGGGAGCCACGAAAAGTAATGCAGACCTGCCCCTGTAGACAGAAGCCCCGCCCCCCACTCCCAGCTCCTGGCCCATATGGTGGGGTTCCTTCATCATTTCTTTTTTCTTTTTTTTTTAAAAAATATATTTTATTGCCATAACCGGTTTGGCTCAGTGGATAGAGCGTCGGCCTGCGGACTGAAAGGTCCCAGGTTCGATTCCGGTCAAGGGCATGTACCTTGGTTTCGGGCACATCCCCAGTGGGAGGTGTGCAGGAGGCGGCTGGTCGATGTTTCTCTCTCATCGATATTTCTGACTCTCTGTCCCTCTCCCTTCCTCTCTGTAAAAAAATCAATAAAATATATTTAAAAAATATATATATATATATATTTTATTGATTTTTTACAGAGAGGAAGAGAGAGAGATAGGGAGTTAGAAACATCGATGAGAGAGAAATATCGATCAGCAGCCTCCTGCACACCCCCTGGGGATGTGCCCGCAACCCAGGTACATGCCCTTGACCGGAATCGAACCTGGGACCCTTCAGTCCGCAGGCAGACGCTCTATCCACTGAGCCAAACCGGTTTCGGCTCCCATCATTTCACTCCCCAAATGGAGCTTCCTTCTTTGGTTCTTTTAAAAAAATTATTTAAGCCCTGACTGGTTTGGCTCAGTGGGTAGAGCGTCAGCCTGCGGACTCAAGGGTCCCGGGTTCAATTCCGGTCAAGGGCATGTACCTTGGTTGCGGGCACATCCCCAGTAGGGGGTATGCAAGAGGCAGCTGATCGATGTTTCTCTCTCATCGATGTTTCTAACTATCCCTCTCCCTTCCTCTCTGTAAAAAAATCAATAAAATAAATTTAAAAAATTAAAAATTAAAAAAATAATATATTTTTATTGATTTCAGAGAGGGAGGGAGGGGGAGAGAAAGATAGAAGCATCAATGATGAGAGAGAATCATGGATTGGCTGCCTCCTGCAAGCCCCCTACTGGGGCTAGAGCTGCAACCCGGGCACGTGTCCTGACCAGGAATCGAACCATGACCTCCTGGTTCAGAGGTCGATGCTCAACCACTGAGCCACGCTGGCCGGGCCTGCCTTCTTTGGTTCTAATCTCTACTCTGCTGTTGCTGTCCAGCTTTGTGACCCTGAGCAAATCCCTGTCTGGTCTCCATTGGTTCACCTATAAGATGGGGCTGTTCAGTATCTACTCCCATGGGATTGTGTGAGCATTAAAGGAGACAATCCCCACGAAATGTTTTAGACAGGGCCAGGCCCTGAGGAAGCCAAGGTCAAGGCAAGTCATCTCCTGCCCGAGGCCAAGGCTGCCTATGGAAGGAAGACAAGCAATTAAAACTTTCCTGAGCTGTGCTGAGTGCTTTCACAGAGGCGTGTCTGGCCTCTGGGCTACTTGGGCACAGGGGCCAGGAGCTGGGATTAAGAGAGATTCAACTTCCCGAAGGAGGTGACCTGAGTCTTAGAGGAAAAGTAACAGTTAGCTAGGCTAATGGTGGCATAGGAAAGCATTTCAGGCCCCAGCTGGCTTGGCTCAGTGGATTGAGCATCAGCCTGCAGACTGAAGGGTCCCAGGTTCGATTCTAGCCGAGGGCATAGGCCCGGGTTGCGAGCTCGATCCCTAGTAGGGGGCGTGCAGGAGGCAGCCGATCGATGATTCTCTCTCATCATTGATGCTTCTATCTCTCTCTCCCTCTCCTTTCCTCTCTGAAAGCAATAAAAATATATTTTAAAAGAAAAGAAAAGCATTTCAGGCAGAGGAAAGAGCAAGTGCAAGGCATGAAGGCTGGAGAGAACATGGGGACTGAGCAGCCGTCCCTGCAGGACGCAGGAGACACTTGGGCTGGGAGGAGCTGGGGCAGCTGGGAAGTTGGCAGATGATTGGGTCTGACCTGCAGGCGGGGACGGGTCCCCTCTGGCTGCCAGGAGAAAGGCTAGAAGGGAGAGCAGGGAGGAGGGGATGCTCAGCCCCACAGAAGAGACGGGCTGGGCCAGGGGGCTGCCTGGATGGGAGTCTGAGTGGACTGGAGGTGTGAGGGCAGAGGTATCCAGGTAGCTGGCACTGGCCCGGGCACATGGAGCTCTGGGAGGCAGGGCAGGCACTGAGGTTCAGGCATGGCATGTGGTCTGTCCGAGGTCACCAGCCAGCCAGAGGTAGAGGTCGGCCGGGCAGCCTGCCACCGTCCCTTCCCCACCCCTCCCCTCGGCTTTGCCCCAGAGGCTGGTGGCCGGCTGTTGCCTGGCTGCACGAGGCTGCTCTTGCTGGAGGGAGGAGGGTCAAGGGTCAGCCTCGAGTCTTCTGAGCTACCCCACCCCAGCTCTGGTCTCTCTCCCCACAGCCGAGGCAATGTTCAAAACCACAAACGAGTGGGTCCTGCTGAACGTCAATGTGACGGGCTATTACCAGGTGAACTACGACGCAGAAAACTGGAAGAGGATTCAAACTCAGCTGCAGAACGACCTGAAGGTGGGTATCTGCCACCTCGGCCCGGGCCCCTGCCCCAGGCCCAGCCCCAGGTCACGGCCTGAGGTCACGGCCTAAGGTCACACCTGTGTTGCTCCTTCTAGGTCATCCCGGTCCTCAATCGGGCGCAAGTCATCCATGACGCCTTCGACCTGGCCAGGTGAGTGTCACCTTCCTCCTCGGGCCCAGACGGGCTCTGCCGGGAAGACCTTGTGCCGTGAGCAAGTGCGTGTCCATAATGAGAAACCCTGGGTCTGATAGGGCCAGGGATCAAATCTGCAACTGAGCTACGTGCCTTGACCAGAATCGAAGCCAGGACCCTTCAGTCCCAGGGCCAGCGCTCTATCCACTGAGCCAAACCGGCTAGGGCCTCCTCTTTGAAATGGGGACAATAAGCAAGGGATTGTGACTGCAGTGGGTGAGGGCAGGGCCTGCTGGCCTTGTGTGTGGAACCGCCCCGCACCCACATTCCCCACCCCGGCAAACACTCTCACTTGGGGCTCTGGGACCTCCGGCTCCAGGAGGCGGCTGGGGTTTCCAGAGAGGAGTAACTGGGGGTGCTAACTTGAGCCCCTCTGTTTGATCCCCAGTGCCCGCCAGGTCCCCGTCACCCTGGCGCTGGACAACACCCTCTTCCTGATCAATGAGAAAGAATACCTGCCCTGGCAAGCCGCCGTGAGCAGCCTGAGCTACTTCAAGCTCATGTTTGAGGGCTCCGAGGTCTACGGCTCCATGCAGGTACGGAGGGCAGGCCAGGCTGGCGGGGCCTGACATCGTGTCATAGGAAGCCCATGGAAGTATCACCCGGGGAGGTGAAAGCCTCCAGGCTGACCTGGCCCAGGGCCTTGGTGAGCGCAGGCATGGCAGAGTGGTGAGCGCAGGAGGGATCCGGAGTGAGGCCCACAGGCACTGAGGAAGTGGGCAGGTAGGGAGGGGCCAGGCAAGGACCCAGACTTCCGGCGAAGTTGGCGGGTTTGGATGTTAGCACTATCAGAAGAGGCTACTATGCTGGGGCGTCGGACGCCTGCCTTCTACCTGCTGTGTCGCCTTGGGGACCCCGCCTGAGCCCAGAGAACCCCTCTGTGAAACGTCTACCTGGCTAGCCAGCCCGCGGGGCAGAAGGGGAGGGAGATGCAGGTGTTACCAGCTTTAAAGCAGGGGACTCCCACTACAGAGACTAGAAGGAGAAGCTGGATCTGTAAGGACGTTCATTGCCATGTGGTTTATAAAAGACCAAAAACCCAGAACACTTTTAAACATATATATATATATATATATATTTATTGCTTTCAGAGAGGAAGGGAGAGGGAGAGAGAGAAGCATCAATGATGAGAGAGAATGATGGATGAACTGCCTCCTGCACGCCCTACACTGGGGATGGAGCCCACAACCTGGGCATGTGCCCTGACTGGGAATTGAATCCTGATCTCCTGGTTCATGGGTCAATACTCAACCATTGAGCCATGCCAGCCCAGCCCCAAAACACCTAAATGTTCCAAAGTTGGGGTTGGTTAAGAAGCATATCCATTTGGTGGAATACTATGTAGCCATTAGCTCATACTTGAAGAGATCATTTTTAAAAATATATATTTTATTGATTTTTTACAGAGAGGAAGGGAGAGGGATAGAGAGTTAGAAACATCGATCAGCTGCCTCCTGCACACTCCCTACTGGGGATGTGCCCGCAACCAAGGTACATGCCCTTGGCCGGAATCGAACCTGGGATCCTTGAGTCCGCAGGCCGAAACTCTATCCACTGAGCCAAACCAGTTAGGGCTCTTCCAGGAGTTTTGAGAAAGGGTTTGTAAGAGGTGGACATCCCAGGGTAGATGGTTTGAAATGCCTTTATTCCACCTTCACACTGGAGTGAGCTTACCTGGGTTTAGAAGTTCCTACGTTGGAAATTATTCCTAGAAAATCTCAGGTCTTGCTGCACTGATGTCTAGTCTCTGTTGAGAAACCCAGAGCCTGTCTCTCTCTCTTTTTTAAAAAAATATATTTTTATGGATTTCAGAGAGGAAGGGAGACGGAGAGATAGAAACATCAATGATGAGAGAATCATGGATGGGCTGCCTCCTGCACGCCCCCTACTGGGGATCGACCCTGAAACCCGGGCAGGTGCCCTTGATTGGAATTGAACCCGGGACCCTCCAGTCTGCAGGCTGACACTCTATCCACTGGGCCACACTGGCTAGGGCGAGCCTGTCTCTTCCGGTTCTTTGCACGTGGCCAGTTTCCCCTTCTGGAAGCTGTGGGCTCTTCCTTCAATCCTGGCGGGCCCTTCTCATCCTTCAGCTCTGCACAGTTTTGTGTTGCTCCTTCGAACTATCTTCCTCCTTTTTTTTCTGGGCGGCCTGGCCCTCGCATCTTCTTCCCTCTGGTGTTTGGCAGCGTGTTGACTTTTTGTTCTGTCCGCCTGAACCTGCCTGCCCACTCTCCTCCACAGGTTGTGTCCAGTTCCTTTCTTCGCTCGTCTTTGTAAACTTCCCCGGGCTGTTCTGGGCCCAGCGTCTGTGCCTCCATCCGGGCCAAGGGCAGTCGTCACAGGCTCGCCCGAAACTTCCTTTTCTTCCGTTGACTGGTTTCCTCTGCGTCTTCTGTGGCTTTTGGTCTCCTCTTTCGAGTTGCAGGATGAGCCGCTGCTTCCTAAATTCCCCACAATAAACACAGAACATTTACAATCAGGTGGAGGGGTGGGGGGTGGTGGAGCGGGGCGGGGGTGGGGAGGGGCGGGGAGAGGGGACCCAACCCTATATGAAGAAACGTAGCATAACCAATGGACACAGACACTGAGGCGATGGGGGGCTTGTTCTGGGGGGCGGGAGTGGCCAGGGAGGGGGCAGTCAATTGGGGGGGGGGAGACATATGTGATACTTTAAACAATAAGACAAGAAAAGAAAAAGAAATGGTGTTGCTTAGAGTGTTAGGGCGGCTGAGGCTTTGCGGGTCAGGACCTCAGCTTCATCATGGGATACGGATTGGGGGATGGGGGCTCTGAGTGCCGCCCGCCCTGGGGGAGGCCCCGAGCCTCTGGCCGCTTTGCCTCTAGCCCAGTGGTTCTCAACCTGTGGGTCGCGACCCCTTTGGGGGTCGAAAGACCCTTTCACAGGGGTCGCCTAAAACCATCGGAAAACACATATATAATTACATATTGTTTTTGTGATTAATCACTATGCTTTCATTATGTTCCATTTGTGACAATGAAATTGGGGGTCACCACAACATGAGGAACTGTCTTAAAGGGTCGCAGGTTTAGAAAGGTTGAGAACCACTGCTCTAGCCTTTAGCCCTTGCGACTCCTGCCCACCCACACAAGGCCCCTCGGGGCTCCGGGCTGGCCAGGCTGGAGTCTAGCCTCTGACGCTGTTCGTGTTCTCTTTTCTGCAGAAATACCTGAAGAAGCAGGTCACACCCCTTTTCCGTCATTTTGGAAATCTCACCGGTAACTGGACGACGCGCCCCGAAAACCTGATGGACCAGTGAGTGTGACCTCCTCTGGGTCTGGGGGTCATGGGGGCCTCAGCCACCCTGACCTGGGGAGTCCAGAGCAACACCCAGGCAGTGCCCCCCCGGACCTCCCCACTCCTGGCTGGACTGGGAGCACCAGGCGGGGATGAGCCCCCAGCAGCCAAGGCCCTGCCATCCCTGTGGGGCCTGTGGCCCATCTGGCCTCTTCGCACAAGGGACCAAACTGAAACTCCGAGGTCCCCTCACCGATTGGTCATCGAGATCCTAGATGGGGAAGCTGGGCCTTGCCCCTATGCTGGCCCCTGTGGGTCCCCAGGCATAGAGCAAAGGGGGGACCCAGAGGACATGGCGGGCTGCAGCCTTAGCGCCCCAGCCTGGCCGCCCCTCCTGGAGCCGTGGGTCAGCTGGGGAGTCCTGGCCGGGCATCTGACCAAGTGTCCCCCGGGGCAGGTACAACGAGGTTAATGCCATCAGCACCGCCTGCTCCAGTGGGGTTGCGGAATGCCAGGAACTGGCGTCGAGCCTTTTCTCCAAGTGGATGGCTGACCCCAATAACAATCCGTGAGTGTCCCCTGGTCCTCCCCAATCTTCATTCGTCCCTCAAGCCCATAGCCCTGTCTCCATCAGACCTTGATCCCACCCTCCCTGCTGCTGCTCACGGCTGACCCCCCGCCCCTATATCCCATCCCCCACGCCAGGATCCACCCCAACCTGCGGTCCACCATCTACTGCAACGCCATCGCCCAGGGCGGTGAGGCGGAATGGGACTTCGCCTGGGACCAGTTCCGAAAAGCCACCCTGGTAAACGAAGCAGACAAGCTCCGCGCAGCCCTGGCCTGCAGCAAGGAGGTCTGGATCCTGAACAGGTGAGGGCCTGCGGGCACGGTGGGCGAGTTCCCTTCCCCACCGGGATCCGGGGTAGAAGGGAAAGAACCAGCCTCACAGGGGCCTCCACACTCACCAGACTGCACAGTGGGGCAGGGTGTTCCCATTTCACGGATGGGGACACTGAGGCTCGGAAAAGCCAAGCAGCTTGCCCAAGGCCAAGAAGCTTTGAGGAGTGTTAGAGTCAAGATTCGAGCCCAAGTCTGGGCTCATGTCCTGTGCTTTTTTCTTCTTTAAGTATTTCATTCTTCTTGTATTTTTATTTTATTTTATTTTTTATTTCAGAGAGGAAGGAAGAGGGAGAAAGAAACATCAATGATGAGAGAGACTCACTGATTGGCTGCCTCCTGCATACCCCCTACTGGGGAACGAGCCCCCAACCGGGCATGTGCCCTTGACTGGAATTGAACCTGGGACCCTTCAGTCCGCAGGCTGACGCTCTGTCCACTGAGCCAAACCAGCTTGGGCTCATGTCCTATGCTTTTATTTATTTATTTTTTTATTTTAAAATATATTTTTATTGATTTCTTCGAGGAAAGGAGAGGGAGAGATAGAAATATCAATGATGAGAGAGAATCACCGATTGGCTGCCTCCTGCATACCCACACTGGGGATCCAGCCTGTAACCCGGGCATGTGCCCTTGACCAGAATCGAACCCAGTACCCTTCAATCCACAGGCCAGTGCTCTATCCACTGAACCACACCAGCTAGGGCTCATGTCCTGTGCTTTTAACTGCTGCAGCCTCTTAGCAGGGGTGGGCAAACTTTTTGACTTGAGGGCCACAATGGGTTCTTAAACTGGACCGGAGGGCCGGAACAAAAGCATGGATGGAGTGTTTGTGTGACCTAATATAAATTTAAAGTAAACATCATTACATAAACGGGCCGGATCCGGCCTGCGGGGCGTAGTTTGCCCACGGCTGCTCTTAGCTTTTATTTGACAGTGACTCAGTTTCCCTCTCTGTGAAGGGCAGTGGCCCAGCTGGACCTCAGTCCTTCTGGATGTCCAGACCAATCCCCAAGCCCTTGATGAGGGCCCCTGGCTCCCACTGTGTGCCTCAGACGCCATCTCCTAGACCCCAATAAAGCAGGACCACCCTCAGTCAAAGGCAGGAGTGGGCACCCTACATGGTACAGGGCTCGCAGCTCTTGTTCCTTCATTCCCTGTCAGATACCTGTCAAATACCAGGTCCACGTCAGGCATGACACCTGGCCTAGCCAGCGACCCTGCACAGGGGCCTCAGTGTCCCAGCTACTAGAGGGGGGCAGGAACAAGGGGTCTTAGCCCTTGGCATGCCGAGGGAATGGCAGAGGATGGAGGACAGCTGTGGGGGGCGGGCAGGCTCCTGTGCCAGCCTGGCTCTCTGTCAGTCATCTGACTGCAGCCCTTGGATGTGGTCACTAACGCGGATCCTGCCCTCACAGGTACCTGGAGTACACCCTGGACCCCAACCTCATCCGGAAGCAGGACGCCACCTCCACCATCAGCAGCATCGCCAGCAACATCATCGGGAAAACCCTGGCCTGGGACTTTGTCCAGATCAACTGGAAGAAGCTCTTCAACGAGTGAGTCGGCTGAGAACATGTCAGGGGGCCCTGAGGGTGGTCTTTGTGCACAGGACACGCGGGGCTGGGAGAGAGAGGTGAGCCCTGCGGAGGGGTGGGGGCAGGAATCAAAAGAGCAGATGGGGGACGGGCCGTCCCTTTTCCCACTTGGAGGGAAGAAAAAGTCGGGCTGGTGGGAGTGATGTCTGGAGAGACGGGAGCCAGGGCACCGTAGTGAAAGCTGTGTTCAGTCCCCCTTGGGTGGGCCGGTTCATCTCATCTACAAGATGGACCAATCACAGGGCGGTGGTGAGGATCCAGTGTCGCCTGTCAATCACTGAGTGCTAGCTCCCGCCCTCCTCACCGTTCATCTCTCTCCCTGACCTGTAGTTACGGTGGCGGCTCCTTCTCCTTCTCCAACCTCATTCAGGCCGTGACCCGACGGTTCTCCACTGAGCACGAGCTGCAGCAGGTAAGCAGCCCTGGGCCCCGGGGACCATCCGGGTCTCAGGGGGCGGCCACCACTCAGCTCCCTCCGAGTGAGGTCACAGGGCACGTGGCTCCTTGTCAGCCCTCCTCACTGAGAAGGGAAGCTGGGTGTCCAGACTTTATCAATGGTGACAGTTCAATCCAAAAAGTTCTCTTGGAATTTTTGTAAAAGGAAAGAGGATAAAATTATGAACCTTCATAGACCCATCACTCAGATAGAACACTTAGCAACATTTTCCTGACACTTTGTGGGGGTGGATACATTTTCAGGCAAATCACTGATATTATGTAATTTCACCTCTAAATACTTGAGTCATATCTAAAACAAAGGAATTTTAAAAACATTATGTCACTGTTACTAGCAAACCCAAGAAAATGAATGACCATCTTATACCCAGGCCGTTTTCAAATTTTCTAAGTTTTTTTTTTTTAATTTCTTTTTGTCATTGATATGTTTGAATTTAGAAGCCAAAGTGAACTCATTGCCTTAGGTTGATTTGTCTTGTTTTTAAATTGAGATATAAAAAAAAAAATTTGAGATATAATTCCTGTATCATAAAATTCACCATTTTCAGTGGTTTTTAGTATACTTACAAAGTTGTGCAACCATCGCCACCATCTAATTCTAGAGCAGTGGTTCTGGGTTGCGACCCCTTAGGGATCGCCTAAGACCATTGGAAAACACATATATAATTACATGTTGTTTTTGTGATTAATCACTATGCTTTAATTATGTTCAATTTGTAACAATGAAAATACATCCTGCATATCAGATATTTACATGACGATTCATAACAGTAGCAAAATTACAGTTATGAAGTAGCAACGAAAATAATTTTATGGTTGGGGGTCACCAGAACATGAGGAATTGTATTAAAGGGTCACGGCATTAGGAAGGTTGAGAACCACTGTTCTAGAGCATTTTTATTACGCCTAAAAGGAACCCCACACCCATTAGCCGTCACTCCTCATTCCCGTCTCCTGCCCCAGGCAATCACTAACCTATTTCCTGTCTCTATGGATTTGCCTCTTTGGACATTTCATACAATGGACACATACAGCATGTGACCTTTTGTGTCTGGCTTCTTTCACTTAGCGTAATATTCTCAAGGTCCATCCATGGCTTAGTTGGCATCACTCCTTGTTATGGCTGAGTCCTATTCCACTGTATGGATGTGCCACTTTTGCTAATCCATTGATAATTGATAAACATTTGGGTTGTTTCTACCTTTTGGTTATTATGAATAACACTGTTATGGACATTCATGTACAAATTTTTGAGTGAACACATGTGTCTTCATTTCTCTTGGGTATGCACCGAGGAGTGGAATTGCTGGGTCATTTGGTAACTCTATGTTTAACTTTTTGGTAAACTGCCAAAATGTTTTCCAAAGCAAATATACCAATTGACATCCCTGCCAGCAATGTACAACCAATTTCTTTTTCTTTTTTAAAAATATTTTTATTGATTTCAGAGAGGGAGGGAGAGAGTGAAACATCCATGATGAGAGAAAATCATTGATCAGCTGCCTCCTGCACACCCCTCACTGGGGATGGAGCCTGCAGCCCGGGCATATGCCCCTGACCAGGAATCTAACTGTCGCCTCCTGGTTCATAGGTTGATTCTCAACCACCAAGCCATGCCGGCCCGGCGGTGGTGTCTTTTGATACATAAGTTTTTTTTCTTTTGATGAAGGCCAACTTTCTTTTTTGTTGTTGTTGTCGCTTATGCTTTATGAATAACACAACTTCGTTCTTTTGCAAGATTATTTGTCTCTTCTGGGTCCCTTGAATTTCTGTATGAGTTTTAGAATTGGATGCTAATTTCTGCACGAAAGAACCATTGGAACTTTGATAGGGATTGTATCAAATCTAGATCCATTTGGGGAGTATTTGCTATATTAATAACATTACATCTTCCAATCCATTAACATTTATTTGGGTCTCTTTTCCTTTCATTTGGGTCTTCTTAATCTCTTTCCAAAATGTTTCATAGTTTTCAGCAAACCAACCAGCCAGTCTTGTACTTCTCTCATCAAAGTTATTTCCAAGTGTTTTATTCTTTTTGATGCTATTGCAAATGAAGCTGCTCTCTTCATTTCGTTTTCAGATTTTTCATGGCTACTATGTAGAAATACAATTGATTTTTAACATATTGCTCTTGTATCCTGCAACCTTGCTGGACTCATTAGTTCAAATAACTTTTTTTGTAGATGTCTGAGGATTTTCTGTGTTCAGATCATGTCCTCTCCAAGTAGAGACAGTTCTAACTTCTTCCTTTCTTGTCTAATTGCCCTAGTTATTACGTCCAGTACTAATGCATTTTTTAATCTGTAACATCTATTTTTAAAAAAAAAACAAACAAAACCATTTATTGGTCGAAGCAACTGGGTCGTTTGTATCATGAAAGTGGCCACCTTTTTAATCTAGCTGCTTGGTTGCCATGGTGTGTGTTTCATTGGCCACTCTCTCCTCCCTTGATTGGATTGAGACTGCAATTCAATTAAAAACCAACAGTCAGTGCAGTAAAGAATCACACGCCGAAGGCTAATCTAGGAGCCGGATTGAGCCCCAGGGGCTGTCATCTCTGAGCTCTGCTCCAGATAAGGGCTTGGCCCCTGGGGAGGGGGAGGACCAGGATGGGGCCCTCTGCCCAGAGCTGCGGGAGACCAGCCTGGGCTGAGACCCGCTCCCTTTCCCCGGCAGTTGGAGCAGTTCAAAAAGAACAACATGGACACAGGCTTCGGCTCAGCCACGCGGGCCCTGGAGCAGGCCCTGGAGAAGACGAAAGCCAACATCAAGTGGGTGAAGGAGAACAAGGAGGTGGTGCACAAGTGGTTCAAAGACAACAGCAACTAGTCCCCGGTCTGCGCAGTCGCCTGGCCCCCCTGTGAGGTGCCCACGGGCATCTGTCCCAGTGGCCCACCCACCGCAGAACCCCCATTCCCAGACCCCGAGGCCCCACGTCCCCCCTCAGGGATGACGTCCTAGCCCACGCTCTCTCCCCTCTGTCCGTGGAGCCAGTCCAGCTCCTGGCGGCCCGACTGTTCAAGCACCTCCCAGCCCCCACCCCTCGTGCCAACCGCACCCCAGGCCTGGCATGGCTCCTGTCGCCCAGGGCCCTGGGGCTGATCTCAGGGAGGCCCAGCTCCAGGGCCAGAGCAGCAAAGCCCTATGTGGACTTGGGTGGGCCTTGGGGAGCTGACTGCGTCCTCTCTCACCTTCCCATGAAGACCCTGACCCTGGAGACTCCACAGGACACCAGATCTGTATATTTTTTTTCTAAGAGAAAATATAGATAAAGGATTTCTAGATGAGCTTCCAGACTCATGACTTCCAGACTCAGAACAGGAGGGGTCCGCACAGCAGCTGGGGAGCCTGGGCTGGAGGGAAGCGGTGTCGGGGAGGTGGGGGGAGTAGGGGGGGTGCTGGGCCGTCCTACAGAATACTTGTGGGCGCTGTCTGCTGCGTTTTTCTTTCACCTGAGTACTGTGGGTGCTGGGGGGCCTGGGGAGCAGAGGGCAGGCCCAGGCACAGCGTTCCATGGCGGGCGGGGTGGGGAAAGCGGGGCCCGGTGCCGGCCAGAGCGGGGCCTGCCATTGTCCCTCTTCCTGCACCGCAGCCGCACACCTGGGACAGCGAGACAGGGCCTGCCACCTCCCCAGGGTCCATGATGGGTGGGTGTGATGTCAGTTTGTGACCTTGTTATGGAGAGTAGCATGCTGAAAACGGCAGGTAGCCCTGTCCCCTGGGGGAGCTGGTGGCCATGGCCAACATTGAGGGCAAGGCCTGGAACCTATGGGCTCAACGGCCCTCATCGGACTTGCTGGGAATTTCTTGGCAAATAGAGCTAGGTCAGTGGTTCCCAGCGTGGGGCACACGCCCCACAGGGGGGCAATTTGATGTTTAAGGGGGGCAATTTGAGAATGAGTTACAGTGAATCTTTTGCATTTCTTATGGTTCTAGGGGACTCCTATACAGTCTACAAATATATATTGTGACGTAGTTATGCAATTCAGTTCTCTATGTTTTTTTTAAATGTAATTTTTTTTATTGATTTCAGAGAGTAAGGAAGAGGGAGGGAGAGAGAGAAACATCCATGATGAGAGAGAATCATGGGTCTGCTGCCTCCTGCAAGTCTCTCACCGGGGATTGAGCCCATAAGCCGGGCATGTGCCCTTGACCGGAATCGAACCTGGGACCTTTCAGTTCACAGGCCGATGCTCTGTCCACTGAGCAAAACCGGCTAGGGCTCTATTCTATGTTTTGAAACTTTATTTGCTATTTCTTCATATCACTTCCTATTGCTATTATTTTTTTTAACCATTTGTTAGTGATTTCTTCCTCAGTCCTTTCACTCTCCTTTTGTTCTTTTATTTCTCTCTCTCATGGATGCCATGTTGTTTGGAAGCTTGTTTAGACCAAGTTCATGGCCTTTGAGGCTTCCTCCACGTGAATAGGAGCTCACTTTTTGAATAATAAGAATTCTATGTCCCAGGTTGCGGGCTCCATCCCCAGTGGAGGACTTGCAGGAGGCAGCCGATCCATGATTCTCTCTCATCATGGATGTTTCTATCTCTCCCTCTTCCTTCCTCTCTGAAATCAAGAAAAATATATTAAAAAAAAAAAAAAAGAATTCTATGTCACAGGGTGGGAGGCATCAGGATGTTAGAGATGCTTAGGTGGGGCGTGGCCAGAGAAGGTTGGGGACCACTGAGCTAGGTGGTGGGAAGCTCTCCTGGGCCTCAGCCCCACAAGGCCCAGCTGAGCATGCGGGGTGGGTGGGAGGCAGAGAGGGAGTCACACACAGACTGAAGGCCTGCAGGGCTCCAGCTGCTGGGGCCTGGGAGTCCAGAGGCCTGGTTTCAGATATGTCAGCCCCTGTGTCCTGGACAAGTGACCAAAACCCGGGTCTTTGGTTTCTTCATCTGCGCAAAGGCGAAGACTGACCCTAGGGTCGGTGTGTGGATGGAAGGAGTCTGTGTACTGACCACTGGGCTGACAGGTAAGAGGAAGTGGCTGTTACCATGGTCCTAGACCAGGGGTGGGCAAACTTTGACTCGAGGGCCACAATGGGTTCTTAAACTGGACCGGAGGGCCGGAACAAAAGCATGGATGGAGTGTTTGTGTGAACTAATATAAATTCAAAGTAAACATCATTACATAAAAGGGTACGGTCTTTTTTTTTTTTTAGTTTTATTCATTTCAAACGGGCCGGATCCGGCCTGCGGGCCGTAGTTTGCCCACGGCTGTCCTAGACCTGTCTCTGGGTTCAAGGCCCTCTCCCCTCACAGGCTCCCCTGTGCTCCACTGGTGGCACACATCAAAGGGTGGGGCGGGGCCCGCCGGGGTGGGTTGGGGTCCCTCCACTAACCAGGTCCCCTCTGGGCCAGCCCTTCCTGTCGCCAGCGCCCAGCAGCAGCGGCTGGCACTTGACCTTCAGGGACCAGAGCTCGGGGCCCCTGGGGGGTCCCCATTGGGGGAGGGGTCAGCCCCGCCATCTCGTGTCCCTGGGGGAGAGCTGGCCTCCAGGGAGAAGAGTCGGCAAGGATCCTAGCCTCTGTGCCTGGCACTGGGCTCAGCCCTTATGCGCATTCTCTCATTTCGTTCCCGGCGGTCCCAGGAGGAGATAAGCACAGTGTTTATCTAGGTTTTGCCGATAAGGAAAGAGGCTCTGGGAGGTTAAGTCACAACTCAGTGGAGCTGGAAGGAGGCCCCCTGCTCCTGCGTGAGTGGCGCTGAGGCAGAGTCTATGACAGCCACACCCCACATGCTCGGCCAGGGCCACCTGACAACTCACTTCGCTGGCATTCACATGGCCCTGTGTGGCTGGAGGGAACCAGTTCCCGGGCTGCAGCAAGGACAGAGCGAGACCTGCCTGCAGAACCTCGTTCAAGGTCACACACAGAGCGGGAGCCCACTAGCACCCAGACTGCTCACTCCCTGTCTGTCTAGGGCTCGAGGCCCCGGGGGAAGGCAGGATCTGAGGGTCCGCAGGAAGCAGCCGGGGCACAGTGTCCCCTCCCACCTCCCCACCATCCGGGAGGCATGTCCTTCTCTACGCTGTGGGGTCACTGAAAGGCCTAGACGAGGCACTCAGCCAATGCCCAGCCGCACAGAGGCTGACTGGGATCCCCAGGAAGGTGCGGGTAGACCACCCCAGGCTGGGCACTGGCCTCGGCACCTCCTCCCCTGCCCTCACTTAGCAGAGGTGCAGCCGAGAGCAGCAGGCCTGGGATGGAGCCACCGACCGGACAGATGGGGCCAGGGGCTGCTATTCCCAAGAGCTTCCCCCCAGAGGGTGAGGACAGGGGTGGGATTAGCCCCATCCCCCTGGGCCCTGCTCCCCGACTCCAGCAGCATCTAGTCCAGTGATGGCGAACCTTTTGAGCTCGGCGTGTCAGCATTTTGAAAAACCCTAACTTAACTCTGGTGCCGTGTCACATATAGAAATTTTTTGATCTTTGCAACCATAGGAAAACAAAGACATATTTTTGATATTTATTTTATATATTTAAATGCCATTTAACAAAGAAAAATCAACCCAAAAAATGCGTTCGCGTGTCACCTCTGACACGCGTGTCATAGGTTCGCCATCACTGATCTAGGATGTCTCTCGGGCAACTCCAGCCGGGGTGGTGGCGGCCTCTTGCCTCTGCCTTGGCACCTCCTAGAGCAGTGGTTCTCAACCTTCTGGCCCTTTAAATACAGTTCCTCATGTTGTGACCCCCCAACCATAACATTATTTTCGTGGCTACTTCATAACTGTAATGTTGCTACTGTTATGAATCGTCATGTAAATATCTGATATGCAGGATGGTCTTAGGCGACCCCTGTGAAAGGGTCATTCGATCGCCAAAGGGGTCGCGACCCACAGGTTGAGAACCGCTGTCCTAGAGGAACACCTCTTGAGGGAGCCTGGGAAAGCAGAGCTGCCAAGTTCTAGAAGACACGCCGCTCTGGCTGCTGCTGCTAAAGGCCAGGACTCTTGGGCTCTATGCCAGCCCTGGCAGGGCTTCAGAGCTGGGGGGAGGGAGGCGTGGCACTGGGCCAGGGATACTTCTCTCTGTCCCTTTAAGGTGAACCCCAGATGGGTGGGAGCCAAAGGAAGGAGACGGGCAGGTGTTCAGTTCTGCCTTCGGAGCAGATGCCCTGAGACTGGAGCCAAGGCCTTGGGTTTTCTTGGGAAGGAGAGAGCACTGGGTGGGGAGTCAGGGCCTTGACATCCACACCCAGCTTGGGGTTCAGAGAGCCCGTAAAGAGGTAATTAAGGTCAGATGCGTGGGCCCTAATCCCCTATGACTGGTGACCTTAGAGGAAGAGATTAAGATAGACACACAGACCAAGGGGTGACCATGTGAGGACACAGTGAGGAAAAGGTGGCCGTCTGCAAGCCAAGGAGGGAGGCCTCAAAGAAACCAAACCTGCTGACACGTTGATCTTGGACTTCTAGCCTCTACAACTGCGGGAGAACAAAGTTTGGTTGTTTAGCTACGCAATCTGTGGTATTCTGTCAGGGCAACCTGAGCCCACTAACGCACTAGCCGCGTCCCTGGGGGCCACTCACAGGCATCCTTTGAAAACAATTTCATATAATTGTCAGCAGGAATGTCCCCCAGGAAAATGGAAAGGGGCATCGGGCTGATGCAAGTGAACAGGTCTACGAGGCAACCCGCTCTGCCACCTTGCACAGCAGGCCAGGGAGAGACCTTGCACAATAAGCATGGTCAGATCGGCAAGATTGGATGATCGGCAAACATGATGAGGGCCCACATCAGCATTGGTCGGGCATGACTTGTTCCCCACAGGATGGGAACATTTCCCCTTTCCCAGAGGCCATAAAAAGTCAAGTCGATAAACAGAACAAAGCAACTTTTAAAAAAATTTATTTACAGTTTAATCCTCACCTGAGGATATTTTTTCCATTGACTTTTTTTTTAGAGAGAAATGTTGATGTGAGAGAAAGATATAGATTGGTTGCCTCCTGGAAGCGCACGGACCAGGGCCAGAGAGGAGCCTGAAACCGAGATATGTGCCCTTGACTGGAATCGAACCCGGGACCCTTTGGCCCATAGGCTGACGCTCAATGCACTGAGCCAAACCAGCTAGCGCTGTGTTGTGTTTCTTCAAACACAAAGTATATAGGGGTCTGCCCCCAGCCCACCCCACTCCCCCAATCCATCCCCCCGTCAGTCCCAGCCCTGCCAACTTGGTGGTCAAGCAGCCCCCGTGGGCGGGGGGGTAGGGTGGGGTGGGCTGCGAGGGGCCGTGGGTGCCCGGCCCAACCCCAGCCCTGGGGTGTTTCTGCAGCTCGGGCTGTGCTCTTCAGGGCACTGGTCATTTTGGGGGGTGCCTAGGAGCAGAGGGCACTGCCCCAGCCCCCACGCCAGCCAGGGAGGCCACCAAACACTGCTTCCACGAAAGGCATCACTTGGAAAAGGGATCCTGGGCTAAAGGAAAAGTCTGAAAACCACTGACCTCGCAAATGAGGGCGCCCACACTACAGACCTGATTCCTAGCTGAAAAGGGGACAGGCAGGGCCATTAGTAGAAGATGCTCAGGTGGCCCCCCTCCAAGTCTTCTTGCCAAAGTTCAGGGCAGCCACTGAGCTGCAGGCCTGAGCTCTGGAGAGGAGTTTCCTCACTGAAATGGAAGGTGGGGCCTGGTCCCTGGTGCTCGGAGCTGGGGAGCACCTCTGTACTGTGGCTCCAGTATCCCCATTGGGTCTGAGGCTGCAGTCTCTGGCATGCTGGGCCGGGCAGGAGGGGTGGGGTTTCTGGCAGCAGATAGGACTCCGGAGACACACAGATACCCTGCAAGAGAGACAAGAGCAGCTGGTTAGTGGGCTACTGCCTGATGCCCTGAGATCTCGAACCTGGATGCTCCTCAGAGTGCGGCAGGCAGCTCCCGAACAGCCCTGGCATCCTGGATGCAGTGAAGCAAAGTGGTTAAGAGTGTCCGCTCTGCAGGTACACTGCCAGGGTTCGAATCCCAGCTCTGCTATTCACCAGATAACAAAGATAACCTCTTCTAGTCTCAGTTTTCCCCTCTGTAAATTGGGATGATGACGACACCTACTTCATAGGGCTGATGCAGGGCAGAACGAGTCAATGAATGCACAGTAAGACATTTTGGTTACTAATATGCTATTTTATGGACCATGATTCATGGGCCTCATGAATGAATGAAGCTGGAAGGAAACGTAAAGGTCACCATTGATCAGGAAGCCCCTAATCCTGGAGCTGCCGGGGCTTCCCTCCGTACTCCCAGCCCTGAATGGAGCACTTTGGTACATGGCCCCTGGTACCTCCAGAGGCCGGGGTGGAAGGAGCAAGTCTGAGTGAGGACTTGTAGGTGTTGGTGGCCTTAACTGCGAGGGCCCCACCTCTTTCCCCAAGGGGTCAGCGCCCTCTCCATCTCCCCTTCAGCTTCTCTCCACCCCTAACCTGGGTGGGATTGGATAATCGGGATCTTAAAAGTATAGAATCTACTGCAGACGAGAGCCTACCCACCCCATCCATTTCCAACTGCAGCCTGGGCACGGTACCTGGTACGCTGCAGCGGGCTCCGGGGCGGCGGGGGCCGGCGCCCAGGGCGTGGCCGGGGTCTCGGGCACTCCGGGTGTCTGCGTTCCGGAACCGGCTTCGGGCGGCGTCCAAAGGGCCGCATCGGGGGCCCTACGTGGGGGCACTTGCGGAAGCGACTGCGTCCCGGAACAGTAAGGGGGTGAGACCCAAGGACCCACGTCGGGGACCCTGCTTCCCAAGCATTCGGGCGCTGCTGGGACTCCTAGACAGGCAGGCGGGGACCCCCAAGACCCCGCCACGGGGGCGGCCGAGCCCAGGATCTGGCCGCGCGCCTGCGTCGGCGCCTGCGCCTGCGCGGGGCCGCCGTCGGGGCAGAGCGGGCAGCCCCGAGGGGGCGTCTCCTCGCAGCGTCGCGGGCGCCGGCGCCGCAGGCCGTCCTCGCTGAGGCCCAGCACGGCCGACAGGTGGCCGATGTAGCGGATGGCCAGGCGCAGCGTCTCGATCTTGGTGAGGCTCTGGCCGGCGGGCGCCACGGACGGCGGCAGGAAGCGGCGCAGCTCGTGCAGCGCGCGGGCGAGCGTGCGCATGCGCAGCTTCTCGCGCTCGCTGGCGCTCTGCCGCTGCCCGCCGGCCGGGGCGGGGCGCGCTCGTCCGGGCGCCGTCGGGGCGGCTGGTGCGGTCTGGGCGCCGCGGGCGGGGGGCGTGGGCTGCGAGGGGCCGCGGACGCCGTCACAGGGGCACGAGCCCGACGAGTCCGAGGAGGAGGAGGCCGGGGACGTGGAGTCCGGGTGCCCGGCCCAACCCCAGCCCTGGGGTAAGATCCAGGGGTCGAGGGTCTGCAGAGGCGGGGACTGGGCCATGGCCGGGCCGCGGGCTCCGCGAGGCTGGGCCGGCCACCTCCGGGCCCCGAGCTTTTTATCCGGACCAGAGGTGCGAGGTGGCCTCCCGCCAGGTTGCAGAGAGGTGTCAAAACCCACAGAGCCCGGGGAAGGTCTGGGCAGGGGGGCCCTGAGAAAGCGGACCCATTTGCGGAGGTGTGGATTCTGACTCCTCGGGGGGGCTCTAATGGAGGGCCCTGCAGCCCGGGAAGTGTGGGAGGGACAATTCGCATCTGGATGGAGCTGCTAAGCTTCTCGCCAGGCTCCCACCCGCCCCGCCCCGTCCCGTCCCGTCCCGTCCACTGCGCTGCGCAGGCTGAGTGCCCAGGAGCCCGGCAGCGGTGGGCAGTGCCATCGCCTCTGTCTTCCCGCGCCCAAGCTGCCTCTCCAGGGACCCAGGGACCCCTGCGCCTCTCTCCCCACCAGCCCCGGGGTGGAGTGGGGAGCGCGCTGTGCCCAGGAACTTACACCCGGTGCCTGCAAGGGTGCCCAGGACCAGCCCCGAGGGACCTGCCAGCAGCGATGGGGCGCGGGACATGCAGGGGGACCCCTTCCCGGGTTCTCTGGAACCTGCACTTGCCGATTTGCTGAGCGACACCGAGAAAGGCCTCTCGCTGCCCACAGCTCGTTACTGTTCCAGAAAAACCACAGAGGAGCCCTAGCCAGTTTGGCTCAGTGGATAGAGCATCGGCCTGGGGACTGAAGGGTCCCGGGTTCGATTCCTGGTCAAGGGCACATGCCCGGGTTGTGGGCTCAGTCCCTGGTGGGGAGCGTGCAGGAGTCAGCCGATCCATGATTCTCTCTCATCATTGATGTTTCTATCTCTCTCTCCTTCTCCCTACCTCTTTGAAATCGATTTTTAAAAAAGAAAAGAAAAACAACAGGAGCCTGGAGAAAGAGAATGAATGGGCTGCCCAGTCAGACGCTCTTTATTTTATTTTATTTTTTTTAAATATACTGATTTTTTACAGAGAGGAAGGGAGAGGGATAGAGAGTTAGAAACATCGATGAGAGGGAAACATAGATCAGCTGCCTCCTGCACACCCCCTACTGGGGATGTGCCAGCAACCAAGGTACATGCCCTTGACCGGAATCGAACCTGGGACCCTTCAGTCCAGGGTTAGGGCCAGTCAGACCCTCTCTATTTGCTGTGTGACTTTGGGCAAATGACTTCACTCCCCTGAGGCTCAAGTTTCCTCATTCTCAGCAATAACACATCCCAGCCCGGATGGTTTCCTGGACAAAGTGGAACCATCCACAGAACCACTCAGCGTGCACTTGGCACTGGGGCTAAGTGTTTGGTGCTATCGTTTTATAAAGAAGGTGCTTACATTTCAAAACGCTCCTGGGCATTATTCACTTAATTCCTATTTATTTAGCAACTGGTAAAGGTCAGGCACGCCAGGGTGAACGAGCTGGGAGTATTCTCTGCCCACATGAGAGTTTATTAATTTATTAATTTATTTATTATTTTTTAAAAAATATATATTTTATTGATTTTTTACAGAGAGGAAGGGAGAGATAGAGCGTTAGAAACATCGATGAGAGAGAAACATCGATCAGCTGCCTCCTGCACGCCTCCTACTGGGGATGTGCCCGCAACCCAGGTACATGCCCTTGACCGGAATCGAACCTGGGACCTTTCAGTCCGCAGGCCGACGCTCTATCCACTGAGCCAAACCGGTTTCGGTGAGAGTTTATTTTTTAAAATATATTTTTATTGATTTCAGAGAGGGAGAGAGAGATAGAAACATCAATGATGAGGGAATCATTGATCAGCTGCCTCCTGCACGCCCCCCATTGGGGATCGAGCCTGTAACCCTGGCATGTGCCCTTGACCAGAATTGAACCCGCAGGCTGATGCTCTACCCACTGAGCCATACTAGCTAAGGCCCCTCATGAGATTTTAGTTTTGTGGGAGAGGCTATTATATAATTAGTAGGCCCACCACTAATTAGCTGTGTGCCCTTGGGCAAAGCCCTTAACATGTCTGAGCCTTCTACTCTATAAAACAGGAATAATAATTATCTATCTACTCACAGGATTGTTACAGTCTCATAATATAAACTGGAACACAATAAAATTTATAAAGGAAAACCTCTTGCTCCTCAGCAATAATTACAGTTTAAAGGAGGTGTCAATGTCCTTTGTGATTTTTTTTAACAAAGAATATCTTTTAAAAATATATATATTTTATTGTTTTTTACAGAGAGGAAGGGAGAGGGATAGAGAGTTAGAAACATCCATGGGAGAGAAACATCCATCAGCTGCCTCCTGCGCGCCCCCTACTGGGGATGTGCCCGCAACCAAGGTACATGCCCTTGACCGGAATCGAACCTGGGACTCTTCAGTCCACAGGCCGACGCTCTAGCCACTGAGCCAAACTGGTCAGGGCTCCTTTGTGATTTTTAAAAAATATCTACTTTGATTGATTTTAGAGAGGAAGTGAAAGAGAGAGATAGAAACATCAATGATGAGGGAGAGTCATTGATCATCTGCCTCTTGCACGCCCCACACTGGGGATGGAGACCGCAACCCAGGCAGGTGCCCTGACCTAGAATCGAACCGTGACCTCCTGGTTCATAGGTTGATGTTCAACCACTGAGCCACACCGGCTTGGCGTCCTTTGTGATCTTTTTGAAAAAGGGCTGACTTGGAGGCTAAGGGCCTCCTGAGAGCCAGAGACTAGCACTCTGATCACAGAGGTGGAGAGGTCACAGCTGGGCCTTGAACCATGCCTGGTTACTAGGGTAGGGAGAGAGGCAGACAGGGCATTGTGGATGTGGGAACAGCATGAGCACAGGCCCGGCAGTGGGACTTCCTAGGTGCTCCCTGGGAGTCAGGAGTAGATTAACCCGTAGCAGCCTGAAGAAGTAAATGGCTTACACTAGCCAGTTTGGCTCAGTGGATAGAGCGTCGGCCTATGGACTGAAGGGTCCCGGGTTCATTTCCGGTCAAGGGCACACGCCCGGGTTGTGGGCTCAATCCCCAGTAGGGGACGTGCAGGAGGCAGCTGATCATTGATTCTTTCTCATCATTGATGTTTCTGTCTTCTCTGAAATCAATAAAAACATATTTTAAAAGAAAAAAAGTAAATGGCTTTCTAGTATTTTGTGGCTGCTTTTAAAAAATTAACTTTTAGTTACACAAATTACATACAAAATACATTCTCTTTGTAAGAAATGGAAACGAGAGCTAGAGCTGGAGCCTCTGTAACCCCCTCTTCCCCCGAATGGGAACAGCTATTGGTAAAGGGTCGTCAGGTGTCCTTCCAGACCTGGTCCATACATTCACATCAGTCAACATATGTCCTTAGAAGTCACACATAGTATGAAGTCAGTAACATGGCCCGTTGCACATCCCAGCCTATAACTTGTTCTTTCTTCATCCGGCAGCGTATATTAGAATCATTCCATGTGAGGACATATGGAGCTCACTCACAGTTGGTCATAGTTGATTTCAGTGTTCATCCATTTCCATCATAGAAGATAATTTTTTAAAAAATATATTTTTTTTTATTGATTTCAGAGAGGAAGGGAGAGGGAAAGAGAGATAGAAACATCAATGATAGCCCTGGCCGGTTTGGCTCAGTGGATAGAGCGTCAGCCTGCGGACTGACGGGTCCCAGGTTCGATTCCAGTCAAGGGCACATGCCTGGGTTGTGGGCTCGATCCCCAATGTGGGGCCTGCAGGAGGCAGCCAGTCCATGATTCTCTCTCATCATTGATGTTTCTCTCTCTCTCTCCCTCTCCCTTCCTCTCTGAAATCAATAAAAATATATTTTTTTTAAAAAGAAACATCAATGATAAAAGAGAAATGGGGGGGATGAGGGCACATTTGTAATACCTTAACTAATAAAGAATTTAAAAAAATGTTAAAAGAGAATCATGGATCGGCTGCCTCCTGCACACCCCCACACTGGGGATGGAGCCCACAACCGGGGCATGTGCCCTAACCAGAATGGAACCATGACCTCCTGGTTCATAGGTCAACCCTCAACCACTGAGCCACCCCGGTTGGGCCTCCTCAGAACTTATTTTAAAATATGTTGGAGAAAAGATGCTCATGTTACCACTGTAACATGATGAAGTAATAACTGGCCTGGAGTAACAGGTCAGGGCAGCTGTTGTGTGGTTTATTGTAGCTGCTATGAATGAGGAGAGGAAACTTTATCCATAACACAAAAAGAAGATGGAATCCGTTACCCATGCCTGATTTTAAACAGGCTTTCTTTGGAAAGAAGCAGTTAGTTATGCAACATTTCATGACATAAAAGGGTTTAAGCCCAGGTTAAAAAAATACCAAAGTACTTTTTCCTGAGGGCAGAGTGGACTTAGAAAACATTCAGTCCTGCACTTCTGTTTTGTTTTGTTTTTTTTAATCTTCACCCGAGGATATGTTTTTATTGATTTTTACAGAGAGAAGAAGGGAGAGAGATTGAAAGAGAAATATCGATCAGTTCCCTCCCACATCCACGACTGCGAATCGAACCCAAAACCCGGGTATGTGTCCTGACCGGGAATTGAACCCGAAACCTTTTGGTGTACAGGACGATGCTCCAACCAACTGAGCCACCCGGCCAGGGCGTCCTATACTTTCGAGGTTGAAATAATGGCAAATGCAAGTAAATAATCATTCATTCATCCAAAGCTACACAGTACTGTAAAGCTTGGACAGATTGTACTAGCAAGGAATTTATATGCATGAAATTGACAGTTGTAAACAAAATTCATCAGGTTTCATGTATGTATTTCTGGATCTGGATTCTGAAGTTTCAGACTCATGTGCTGTTGATCTTGAGCTTTCCAACTCACCCTTTTTAACTGCTGTATAATATTCCACAGCCTGCTCACACCATAGTCCGTTTCTTTTTAAAAATTTTTTTTTTTATTTCAGAGAGGAAGGGAGAGAGAGATAGAAATATCAATGATGAGAGAGAATCATGGATCGGCTGCCTCCTGCACACCCCACATTGGGGATCGAGCCCACAACCCGAGCATGTGCCCTTGACTGGGAACAAGTGACCTTGTTCTTAGGTCGATGCTCATTCACTGAGCCAAGCCAGCCAGGCTAGTCGGTTTTTTATTGATACAACTTTGGAATGTTTTCAGTTTGGGCCCAACAGCACTGCCATGTGCACAGTTGGCTAGATTTGGAGTGGTAAACTACCCTTGTGACCTCCAGGAAGGTTCTAAACACCCAGTATTGCCCAGCCAGCGTGGCTCAGTGGTTGAGCATCGACCTATGAACCAGGAGGTCACAGTTCGATTCCCAGTCAGGGTACATGCCCGGGTTGCGGGCTTGATCGCCAATGTGGGGCGTGCAGGAGGCAGCCGCTCAATGATCCTCTCATCATTGATGTTTCTGTCTCTCTGTCCTGCTCCCTTCCTCTCTGAAATCAATAAAAATATATTTAAAAAATAAACATCCAGAATTATTCCTTCCCTCTCCCATCCCACCCTCACCTCACCCATTGGCGCCAATCCAGAGGGATATCCTGGGAAAGGATTTGTTGCATGATGGGAGTCCACCCAGCACCGAGTCCCGCGTGCTTTTTGCTCTTGGTCTGGGCTCGCCGCAGAGCCTGGGCCTTAGACTGACTGTGGGACGTCAGGGCACAAATTCTGGAAAGTGGGGCCTTGGACCTGGTTTGCTCTGGCCTGTGGCTCTTCAGGAGACCTGGGATCCAGGCTCTGCGGCCCAGGGGCACTGTCTGCCAGCCGCACTCACCACGGGGAGACCAACTGCACCCTCCCACTGGGCCTCCATTTTGCACAGGGAGGGAGTGTAGCCTAATGGTTAGGGGTGGGGCTGAGGAATCAGACAGACCTGGGTTTTGGAGTCTCAGCTGCACCCTTAACCAGCTGAAGAGATAGCTGGTGCTTAGATCTACGAAACGGCCAGTGGAATGTTGACAAGTGTGGCAGGGACTTGTACTTGTCCATACAGCATGTGGTACAGCCTCTATTCTCTCTTCCTTAATAACAGGAGTCTGTATTGTGGATGGTTACATGCCCAGCTAAAAGCCTACAGTACCCCCCCGGCCACAGTGGCTCAGTGGTTGAGCGTCGACCTATGAACCAGGAGGTTGAGATTTAATTCCCAGTCAGGGCACAGGCCCAGGTTGCAGGCTCAATCCCCACTGTGGGGCGTGCAGGAGGCAGCCGATTGATGATTCTCCTCATCATTGATGTTTCTGTCTCTCCCCTCTCCCATTCTCTCTGAAATCAATAGAAATAAATTTTTTTTTAAAAAAGCCCCTACAGTTCCCAGCCTCCCTTGCAGATGGAATGGCCAATGAAATCTTGGTGGAAGTATTGAATGGGGCTTCTTGGAAAGCGCTTTAAAATATATATTTTTTTTTTATTGATTTTTTACAGAGAGGAAGGGAGAGGGATAGAGAGTTAGAAACATCGATGAGAGAGAGACATCATCGACCAGCTGCCTCCTGCACATCTCCTACTGGGGGATGTGCCCGCAACCAATGTAGATGCCCTTGACCGGAATCAAACCCAGGACCTTTCAGTCCGCAGGCCGACGCTCTATCCACTGAGCCAAACCGGTTTCGGCGGAAAGCGCTTTAAAGCAGGGAGGTATCCTCCTGTGGCTCTAACCACTTGCACTTTCTGGAAAATAGGTGTGATGGCTGGAGCTCCAGCAACCATGTTGCGACCCGGAGGCAACCTCAAGAACGGAAGTCACGCACTAAGGATGGTGGAGCAGAAAGAAGCCCGAGGCATCAGTGACGACAGGAAAGTGCCACACTAGCCCCGGACTGTCTGCCCGTGAGTTTCTTCAATGTGCGAGAAAATGAATCACCATCTTGTTTTTCGTTGTTGTTTTTTTTAATTGATTTCAGAGAGGAAGGGAGAGAGCAATAGAAACATCAATGATGAGAGAGAATCATGGATCGGCTGCCTCCTGCACGCCCCGCACTGGGGATTGACCCCGCAACCCGGGCACGTGCCCTGACCGGTAATCGAACCGTGACCTCCTGGTTCATAGGTCGACGCTCAACCACTGAGCCACGCTGGCCGGGCCCCACCATCTTGTTCAAGTCGTCATTTTGGGTGCGTGCAATGAGCAGTCAGACACCATTCCTGTCCGTGTGATGAAGACGCTCCTAGGGTACCCTCGTGAACACGGGGGCCATGTGAGCTGGATGACAGTTTCGTGGATTCATCGCAGTTTTGTTGTCCCCACAGATGAATGGGCGGATGTTTCCCGGGAGGAAGGCCTCTCGTGATGTGCCACCAGCTCTGTTCCCAGTCTGGTCCGGGGCAGCCTATGATCTTGAATGAAGATATGAACGCACCTCATGTAGGGTAAGAGCCAAACCCGAGGCGTGAACTGGGTAACAGCCAGGATCTAAGCGATCCTGACAGGCTGGAAGCAGCCTCAGATCTAACACGGTGGCATCAACGGAGCCCTGTGTGCCCCCCTCTGAGTCCGGGGTCAGGGGGCACCGTGTCACCAGCTGCACGTTTGGAAAGGGCAGGGCAGTCATTGCCTTCCAGGCTTCGAGGGCACGAGAAGCAGATGTGATCCCCTTCCCGTTCAGGACCAGCAAGGTCTTCTATCACGGAGGCCGGTCTCAACCTGGGGGCCACAGCTCATGAGGGACGGGGACAAACGCAGGGGAGGGCGGCTGGCGAGGGGGCTTGGAGCCAGGTCACTAGAGAAATAGCTAAAGGCCTCGGGGTGCTTTGTCCAAAAAGGAAAAAAGTAGGTGATGTAATGTCTCCAGGCGGCGGAGGGGAATACTCCCAGGACAGTGAAGAACTCTCTAAGGTCAGAGGGACTGTCTGGGAGTGAGTGGCCCATCCCTGGAGGTGACCAAGGAGAGGCCAGAAGCCTGCTCAGTGGGCCCAGTGCAGTGGGAGGCTGGTCCTGCCTCTGCCCACCTGACAGGCTCCACCAGCAGGGAGTTGGACCTGACAACCCTGAGATCCTTTTTATTTTTTTATATATTTTTATTGCTTTCAGAGAGGAAGAGAGAGAGAGAGAGAGAAACATCCATGATGAAGGAGAATCATGGATGGGCTGCCTCCAGCACACCTTACACTGGGGATTGAGCCCGCAACCCGGGCACGTGCCCTGACCAGGAATCGAACCGTGACCTCCTGGTTCATACGTCGACGCTCAACCACTGAGCCACACCGTCAGGCCTGAGGTCCTTTTAGAGCTGAAGCCCAGAATCGGGAGAGGATGGGGGGTGCTGCCTTGGGCTCTGGGCAGTCTCGGTGAGGGAGCCACAGGGCGCTTCAGGGGCCTCACAGGTGCCCTGGCTCTGGGAACACCCCCAGGCCTGCTCTCCTCGGAGCCCGAAGCTCTGGCTCAGCCGGGCCTGCTCTGGGGCTGGAACCACAGCCACCTCCACCTTTGGCTGAGCTTGTCTGCGTGGCTGCAGTCGGCTGGGCGCCGTGAGGCCGGCGGTGCCCACGTCAATACACCTATTATGTAGGTGAGGACCCTGACGCCTCGGTCCCATCATCCCCTGTGGACTCCCCAGGACTTTGCCCCCGACCCGCAGTCAGATGAGAAGGGCTGTTGGGGGTGTGAGGGGGGCGCTGCACCAGGCCTGCTCCCGGTGGCTCAGCACAGGCCTCCCCGTTTGTTCTGCACCTGCTCTTTCTCCCGGGCGGGCATACAGGGCCCCCGGGAGCAGGTCCAAGGCTGGGGGCAGGTTACGGCCTGGCCCCTGCCCCGTAGATGCCTTTCCCTTCAGGCCCTCGGGGTGGACCGGCTGTGGGAACAGGGGAGGGAAGGCGGGAGGCCGGAGTGTGGGGCTGCGGGGGCCATGTGGTATTCTCATTACCAGCCAGCAGTGCGGGCCAGCCCAGCCGCCCCCTTGGCCACTGTGGCTGCCTTCACACCTCCGCTCTGCCTGTTGACACAAGGCTGCCTCCCTCAGGGCACGAGGTGTCACCTTGGGAACGAGGGTGTGCAGGGGCCTCCAAAACAGCCGGCAGCAGGCCCCCTCGGAATCCCTGGAGCGCCCTTCTGGGGTGTGGGGGGGAGCTGCAGGTCCCCGCTCTGGGGGGCCCCGGGGAAAGGCAGATTCTATGTCCCCAGATGGCGAGGGAGGACACCCTGAGTCCGCCTGCCCAGATACTGTTTCTCCCCAGCCCAGGTGCTGTGTGAGGCTCTGGGCACAGCCAGGGAAGCACCGTCAGTGTCACCAGGAGGCCCAGAGACTGACAGCCACCAGGACGAGGTCACAGCAGCTGCTGGAGCTGGAGCTCCCTGCCCCGGTCTTCCCAGGCCTTCTGTAACGTCAGTGCCCAGCGCTGCCTGCATAGCCATTCAGGGCGCAAACCCAGGACTTCGGCCCGCTGTTCTCCCCTTGCTCAGCTGGGAAACCAGGCCCAGAGAGGACTATCCTCTGCCTAAGGTCCCAGAGCCAGGATTTGACCCCACAAGGGCCGTGCACCACACCCCGGGAAATCCCCCAGCCCGGGGCCCAGGCTCCAGGGGGACCTGCCGCTGCCCGCTGGGAGTTCGAGCCGGAGGAGAAAGAGAAGCCAGTGGGCTGGGGTCTGCGGTGGCCTGGTGTGCTGGGAGCCCGTGGGCGACCGACCTGCTCCCTGGCTAGTCGGCGGGGCGGGTTGCAGAAGGAAAGGAGGGGCCTGAAATTGTGGGGTTTCCTCCAAGCGGAGGTGGGACATTCCAGTGGGGAAAGGTGGGAGCCCAAGTCTGGGAGTGGAAGGCCCAGGGCAACGCCAAGCGGGCTGGGACCCCAGGACGGGGATGGGATGGGGACGGGTGGAGAGGGTGTGGATGAGCAGACGGGAGCTGGAATTCCTGTTGGGTGAGGAGTTTGGAATCAGGGAGGCAATGCGTACACAGAAATTCTGAGGAAGGAGGGATGGATGTGGCCACTGTTGGCTGGAGAAGCACAGGGATGGGGAGCTGGCTGGGGGCCACAGGTACCCAGCAGGCAGGGCATGGAGGGAAACCCCCTGCTCTCCCTCCAACAAGAAAGCTGAGCTAAGAAGGCTGGTGTGCCAGGGCCCGGTAGCGGCAGCTTAAGCCTAGAGCCAGCCTGCCTGGGCTCAATCCCCTTGAGCTTCAGTCTTATCATCTGTGAAATGGGTTTCTTTGCTGAGATGATGAGGGCTGGCACCATGTCTTCAGCACGTGGCACTCCACAAATCCTGCCTGCCGCCCTGCTGGCGAGGAGTGACCGTCCGAAGTCCTGCAGCTCATGGGAGGGACGAAGGGGAGAATGAGTGGTGCCCACTCTTGCTGGAATGCAAACAAGCGTGGGGGGTGGTTCAGCAGTCTCCCTCCGCCCTCCTTTTCCTCCTTCCCCTTTTCTTTCCTTTACCAAAGCAAGGAATGCTGTTATAGAAAATCGAGATGAGCTCTAGCTGGTTTGGCTCAGTGGATAGAGCGTCAACCTGTGGACTGAAGGGTCCCAGGTTCGATTCCAGTCAAGGGCACGTGCCTGGGTTGCGGGCTCGATCCCCAGTGTGGGGCAAGCAGGAGGCAGCCAGTCAATGATTCTCTCTCATGATTGGTGTTTCTATCTTTCTATCCCTCTCCCTTCCTCTCTGAAATCCATAAAAATATATTTTAAAAAAGAAAATGGAGACGATACCCTGTATAGACAATCAAAAAGAAGGGAATCTTAAACGCCCCCAGTTTCATCCAGAGAGAACCACCATGGTATGTGGGTCCATCTCTCTGCATCCCAACCTTTTCTAGGCATCCCCACAAATACACGAGCACTTACATGGAGGCATGGGGAGAGAGCGTTTCGGGCTTTTTATGTGTTTTGGGTGTTCTTCTGTATATATACCCTGGTATTTTATTTTTATAAATAACTTTTTATATCAGAAAAAAAGGTGTTGGGCACACAGTGTAATATACAGATCCTGTAACATAGAAATCCACACCTGATACCTATATGATAACCAATGTCCCCCCGATAGGTTTAATTTAAAAAAAGAACTTAATGGAGATACAATTCACATACAATACATTCACCTGTTTATTTTTTTAAAATATATTTTCATTGATTTCAAAGAGGAAGGAAGAGGGAGAGAGAGAGAGAAAGATCAATGATGAGAGACTCATTGATTGGCTGCCTCCTGCACACCCCCCTACTGGGGATGGAGCCCACAACCCAGGCATGTGCTCTTGACTGGAATTGAACCCTTCAGTCCACAGGCCAACACTCTATCTACTGAGCCAAACCAGCTAGGGCACATTTATAAATTTTTAAATTGTGGCTATATGTGTGTGTGTGTGTGTGTGTGTGTGTGTGTATGTATGTAAACATATACATATATGCATATATATGTAAACATTAAAATTTGCCATCTTAATCGTTTTAAGTGTGCAATTCAGTGGCATTAATTACACTCACAATGTGTGCAACCATCACCACTTCTATTTCAAAAAAATTTTTTTTAAATATATTTTATTGATTTTTTACAGAGAGGAAGGGAGAGGGATAGAGAGTTAGAAACATTGATGAGAGAGAAACATCGATCAGCTGCCTCCCGCACACCCCCTACTGGGGATGGCCTGCAACCAAGGTACATGCCCTTGACCGGAATTGAGCCTGGGACCCTTGAGTCCGAAGGCCGACGCTCTATCCACTGAGCCAAACCAGTCAGGCTCAAAATTTTTTTTATCACCTCAAGTAGGAACTCTGTACTCCATTAAACAACAACTCTCCCTTACCCACCTCCCCCCAGCCTCTGGTAACCTCTAACGGGCTTCTTCTGTTATGAATTTGACTATTGTAGGTGTTTCCTATAAGTGGAATCATACAGTATTTGTGTTTTGGTGTCTGGCTTACTTCATTTAGCATAATGTATTCAAGGTCATCCATGGTGTAGCATGTGTCCAAACTTCATTCCTTTTCATGGCTGAATACTATTCCATTGTAGGGATCTACCACATTGGTTTACCCATTCATCAGTCAATGGACACTGGTTATTGCTGATAACCAGTGACTAATGCTGATATGAATGTTTGCCTTACAATTCTAGACCCTTTGGGTATTTAAAGAGCACATTGTTTTGTGACCGGTTTTTCTCACTGATGTATTAAGATCATTTTCTGTATCCGTACATTCTTTCTTTTTTTTTTTTAATCCTCACCCGAGGATATTTTTTCATTGATTTTCAGAGAGAGTGGAGGAGAGAGGGAAAGACAGAGAGAAACATCGATTGTTTGCCTCCTGCACGCGCCCTGACCATGGCCCAGGCCGGGGAAGAGCCTGCAACCGAGGTACGTGCCCTTGATCGGAATCGAACCCGTGACCCTTTGGTCCACAGGCCGACGCTCTATCCACTGAGCCAAACTGGCTAGGTCAGTACCTGTATTTCTAAACCAAGATTTTGGAGGCCTGCCATGTACTCCATGGTGTGGTGGTAACAGGTTAGTTCAGGGGTGGGCAAACTTTTTGACCCGAGGGCCACAATGGGTTCTTAAACTGGACCGGAGGGCCGGAACAAAAGCACGGATGGAGTGTTTGTGTGAACTAATATAAATTCAAAGTAAACATCATTACATAAAAGGGTACGGTCTTTTTTTTTTTAGTTTTATTCATTTCAGACGGGCCGGATCCGGCCCTCGGGCCGTAGTTTGCCCACGGCTTGTTAGTAACAAGTTCTCTGGTATACACTGAGATGCCTTACAGTTTTCCATGGAGGAATATCCTTATACTTACACTTTTACAAATAGTTTAAAATTGTACATTAACATGCAGTTTTAAACTATATAATCTCCTTGTCAAAAATGTAAACATTACAGGTGAAGAGTAAAGTCTTCCTTGACTCTCTCCCCCGCCCCTAACCCAGACCTCCCCTCCCACCAAATAAGACTGGGTCTGTTATGGATTTGGTGAGAACTGGGGCCTTAGTCGGTGCTTTTACACAGTAGATTTTTACAAAATGCAGGGTGTCATTCGATGACTTTCTATGTAGGGATTTTTTAGATTCTTGTTTTTGCTTATATCAGTGGTGCTTCACGGAATGTTTTCTTTTTCTTTTTTTTTTTTTTTGCAGCTTGGTTCTGTCACTCAGCAGTATGCCTTCACTTGTGCCTTTAATCTTTTTTAATCAGGATGAATTCCCATCAGGGGAACCGCTGTGCAAGGGCACGCTGAGGCTGTCCTGAAGCCAGGCCCCAGGGGGTCCCCAGAGGTGGGGACCTGGTTATGGGTGGCCAGCAGCTCGGGCCGGAACACCTGTGTGACCGCCTGTGCCAGACGCTGACCGCGCACGCCCGGGCCTGGGCTGGGGCATGACCTCCAAGGGGGAAGAAGACTTCCTCGGCTCAGGCCCAGGGCTGAATCCGGGATTTCTCCTGGTGGGGGACCCTCCAGAGCCGAGGACGGAGTTCGTTCTATCCTCAGTTTGGGGCCCATAACCAAATCTGATCACGTGAGACCCTTCTGCTCAATTCATTATCTGGTCCATTTAAGCTCTTGCACTTCCTCTAGTGCAGTTGTTCTCAACCTTCCTAATGCCGCGACCCTTTCATACAGTTCCTCATGTTGTGGTGACCCCCAACCATAAAATTATTTTCGTTGCTACTTCATAACTGTCATGTTGCTACTGTGATGAATCGTCATGTAAATATCTGATATACAGGATGTATTTTCATTGTTACAAATTGAACATAATGAAAGCATAGTGATGAATCACAAAAACAATATGTAATTATATATGTGTTTTCCGATGGTCTTAGGCGACCCCTGTGAAAGGGTCATTAGACCCCCAAAGGGGTCGCGACCCACAGGTTGAGAACCGCTGCTCTAGAGGTTCCCCACTCGATCCAGGGACATCCCTCTGGCAAAGGAGGCCGCACAGACTCTGCACACACACACACACACACACACACCCAGGCCCTGCCCAGGCATTCCAGCTCAGTCTGCCAGCCCCCACTCTGCTTTTTGTTGGGTCTAAAGTCAGGTACCTTTGGGGAGGTGGGGAGGTGGGATGGGGTGGCCTCCTCCCCCTGCTCTTGGGAAGGACCTGGAGCTGGCTGAAGGCCCCAGCCACCCAGCGACTTGGTGTGGGAGCCCAGGTGGGGGTTTCTAGCCCTGCAGACTGGCCTGGCCCGGAGAACATGCCTCCCCTTCCTGCCAGGACTGGGCGCTGTGCTGGCACCTCACAGGGCAGCCCGAAACCTGTACACCCTGCCTGGAGAGAGCTGCATCCTGTGCTTTCGGGGGGGCTGGGGCTGGATGTGCCCCACGTTGGCAGCTGAGCTGGGCCTGCAGATCCTCTCCAGGGATCTGGCAAGGGCTCAGAGCCCAAGGTGTCCCGCCGGGAGTTTCGGTCGGCTTGTGGTTGGCCTTCGTTCCAGGGCTGCGTGTGGGGAAGCAGGAAGGGACCTGAGCCCTGCTTGTCCCCAGCCCTCCTGAGCCGGTCCCCTTCCCCGCTTCCCCTCTAGGCTCCATCGTGCTCTGCCTCTCTGCGCGCCGATGGACGGATGAGTAACCGGGTCCAGAAAAGACCAGCGGCCTGTTGGGGTCACAGAGACCATCACGCCGGCGCTGAGCCAGCTTCACCCCTTTGTCGGCCAGCCCGGCTCCTCTGGCACATCGCTTAGCTCCCGGTGCCCACCACTCCCACCCTGCGCTGGCCCTGGCTCCAGGAGAAAGGCCTCTGACTGGTCAGAGGTAGGTCTGCCGTGTATGGATCCTAAGGTCCCAGGCGGCGGGGCAGCGCCCTCTGCTGCCTGTGGCTGGAAATGCAAGGACGCTGTACCCTGTGCACCTATCCATACTGTGTGCTGTGTGCATGACTCCGGGTCAGCACTGTGGCCTGAGGCGGGCTTTCTCACCAAACGTGCAGGACATCTGGGCAGGCAATCGGGAGTCCCTGCTGCATTTTACAGTCGGAGAAACAGGCCACTTAATGCCTCAGTTTCCCCACCTTTCACTGTAAAGCTCAGAACCCCCTTCCCCCCCTCCCCCGCCCCCGCCATGTACCCAGATGAAGCAAAGGAGAGCGTGTGACCCCCCTAAGGGCAGAGGCAGGGTCTGCTTGCCCTGCTCTCAGCCTGGCTCCCAGGGCTTCTCTTGATCCTTCCCCGGAATCCGCCAAATCTCTCCCCTTTCTTCCCACCCCCTCCCTCCTCATCACCCCTCTGCCTCCTGTGACTTCCACTGGCTGCATATCCAGCTGATCCATGGCCAGGATAATCAGATTATCGTGGTTCCAGAATAATCTGTTCCATATGGCTTGCCAACTCAGTGGCTCCGGGAGCCAGAGGTGTGAGGAGAGGGGGTGATCCCAGTGGGAAGGGGCTCCCTGGGAGCCTCGGGCTGGAGCTGGGCGGCTGCTGGGGAAGGAGGGAGGGAGGAGGAGGAGTTGAGAGCCTCGTGCTGAACCCTCTGACTGCTCTGGGCTCCAGGCGGCCTCAGCCCGCCTCCAGCCCAAGCACATCCTCATGCATCTGCTTCGGACCCATGGGTGGGGGTGGGGAGACAGGCGCCCCGGGCCTCGTCCACACTCTACACTGGGAGGCGGCTCACTAGAGTCTGAGAGGTGTTACTTTTCAGATCCGCATTCTCTGGCTCCATCCTCAGGGACTCTGGTGCTGGATGCCTTTCTCTTTTTCATGTCCACAGGTCCCTTTGACATGGAGCAGGGTTCCGGGGGGCTTGAGGGCATCACCCCCGCCTGGCACCCTCACGCTCAGGGCAGCCCTCCTGGAGGAAAGGAGCCATCGAGACCCCCAGACTCAGAGGTGGCAGGGGCAACACCAGCCGTGGCCCCAGACAGAGCCAGACGGACCCCAGCTCTGCCCCTTGCAGCCATGTGACAGGGGACACCCTCTCGCCACTCCGTTGCCTCATCAACCAAGCGAGTCCGTACCACCTGCGTTGCAGCATGGCTGTGAGCTGTGACCCAGCTGGGCCCCAGCACAGAGCCAGGCCCCAGGGGGCAGGCTTAGCGTGCACGTGGGTGCTGCACGAAGCACGTCTGGGGTGTGATTTGCTCCTCGCCACGTCTTCACAGTCGGTGCCATTCCCCCCACCCCCCGCCCCCGAGGCACAGAAGCAGGAGCTGGGGCTCAGAGACGGACAGTGAGTGACACAGGTAGGACATGGGACATGGCAGGACAGGGATCCCAGCCCACACTCCAGAGGGGTGTCCTAGGCTGTCTGAAGGTGGGGGCTTTATAAACGACAAGGCTGGAGGACCCCTCGCAGGAGGGCACCCCCAAATTAGGAGGTTCCCAGGGGATGCGCCTGGCTGCTTCCTTCCCCTGGGGCTGCGGCTCCAGCCGGACAGGAATGAAGGGCTGCCAGGGGCATATTGACATAACACCTTCGATTAGCACCCGTATGTAGGGGGCTGCCGGGAAATGCGGGCACTGGGGCTGGGAGATGGGAGAGGGGGGCAGCGCCCCAAGACCCCGGCTTGGCTCGGCCTGAGGAGACCGGCTGGTTCCTAGCAGGAAGGCAGAGGCCTACGGCGGTGCTGTCCTGCCTGCCCCCCACCCCCTGAACTCTCACCTCCGCTCAGCGGGGCGGCGCCCAGGCCTCATTTCCCAGCCTTACACTTTGGCGAGCGGAGCGAAGGCTGGGGCAGGGAAGCAGGAGCCACTGGCCCAGGCACTTGTCAAAACACAGGGCCCCGAGGTGTGAAGTCCTCACCCCAGCGGGAGGGCGCGCGGCCCTGCCGCCCGGAGAACTCATTAACTCGGGCAGCTCCCAAATGAACCCACCGGAGAGGCTGGTGATAAGGAGATCAAAGGTGACAGGCATGGGGAAGGGAAGAGGGAGGCTGGCAGGCAGGAGGTGGCAGGGCCCGGCTGCAGATCGGGGGTCCTCCCTCTGGCCCCACTGGGCTCCATCAGGCCGACGGACCACAGCCTTTGCACAGCCTGGGCCCAGAGACCCCAGGAGAGGGGGGGACTCCCACGTGGCATCTCCAGTTTGTTAGCATTTAGGGCTGAAGACCCTGCCTCTTTCATGCCATTTTTGTGGGCTCTTCGTCTCCGCACTCACCCCTGGGTCTTTTTATTACAGTGGGGCCTTGACTTACGAGTGTCCCGACTAATGAGTTTTTCCAGATACCAGCCGTCTCTCGGCCGGTTTTTTTGCTTTGAGTTGCGAGCTAAAATTCGGGTTACGAGCCAGCTTCAGATACCCCACCGCTAGTTGGCGCAGCGAATGTCACAGTGAACGCCACAACATCAGCCCAGCATCACGTGTCTCACTTGTTCACTTTTTGATTTGACATACGAGTAATCTGAGTTAGGAGCTCCATCATTGAACGAATTAAACTCGTAAGTCAAGGCCCCACTGTATTATTATTATTCTTATTCTATATTTATAATTTACTAACAGAATAAGACTTCCACAAGTTGCCATGTGTGAGTTTTCTGTGAATATATATTTCTGTGTGCATAGATTAATGAAGAACGGTTTGGAAAGTAGGACCAGGCATCACAACCATTTTAGAGAGTGAGAAATTTAAACTTTTAAAAATATTTTTTTACTGATTTTAGAGAGGAAGGGAGAGGGAGAGAGACCTAGAAACATCAATGTGAGAGAATCATGGATCGGCCGCAACCTGGGCATGTGCCCTTGACTAGAATCGAACCAGGGACCCTTCAGGCCACAGGCTGACGACGCTCTATCCACTGGGCCACACCGGCTAGGGCTCCCCTGAGTCTTTTTAACCCTCCCCAGCCCTGCAACAGAGACCCGCTTGTCACCAGCACTATGGTGCCCTCTCCTGCTCCGATCTCTCGGTGGTTCCTGTGTAAGCGCTCAGTGAATGTTAGGTATTAGGTCCCAGGTCTGAGATTCCTCAGGAGCCGGACCTGTGTTTTCAGGACAGTCTTGTCCAAGTACATACACTTGATTTTGTCCTTAATGAAATACAAATTCACTTCGGAGCATCGTTGCCAACAAACCAGTGGAGATCACAACCATGTGGGGATTGGAGGGATTTTTTGATATTCAGGAGGCTGGCCACAGGCGCCCAGGCCCTCTGAGACCCACCACCCTCCTGCCTGCTCAGCCTTTGCCCCGCACCCCTCCCGTGCTGTGCACAGCACACTCTGCCAAGGCCCAACCACATGTTCCCTCCCGTCCAGCGGGATCAAAGGGGGGCCCAGTCACTGGGCTCCAATACCAGGTTCTTGGCTTGAATCCAGAGGCCCAAGAAGGCATCCATCAGCCCAGGTCCAGGGAGGGCAGACCCTGCTGGCGGCTGCAGGCTGAGGGGGCCAGGCTCTCGAGAGTACAGTGGGGCCTTGACTTACGAGTGTCCCGACTAACGAGTTTTTCGAGATACGAGCCGTCTCTCGGCCGATTTTTTGCTTTGAGTTGCGAGCTAAAATTCGGGTTACGAGCCAGCTTCAGATACCCCACCGCTAGTTGGCGCAGCGAACGTCACAGTGAACGCCACAACATCAGCCCAGCATCACGTGTCTCACTTGTTCACTTTTTGATTTGACATACGAGTAATCTGAGTTACGAGCTCCGTCACAGAACGAATTCAACTCGTTAGTCAAGGCCCCACTGTATATGTATGGGCCCTGTGCTGTGCACCCAGGCAGGTTGGCACTGCCTCTCCTGGCTGTGACTGGGCATAAGCATCCTGAGACAGACTGCCAAGGAGGGTTACAGAAGGTATTAGAGGAGGTCACTGCCTAGAAGATAAAGAGACAAGGGGAGCCCTCGCTGGTTTGGCTCAGTGGATAGAGCGTCGGCCTGCGGACTGAAAGGTCCCAGGTTCGATTTCCGGTCAAGGGCACATGCCTGGGTTGCGGGGTTGATCCCCAATGTGGGGCGTGCAGGAGGCAGCCAGTCAATGATCCTCTCTCATCATTGATGTTTCTCCCTCTCCCTTCCTCTTTGAAATAAATAAAAATATATTTTAAAAGAGAGAGAGAAGGGGAGGGCAGTGGTGGGCTGAGATGCCAGGGGAGAAGGAACCAAGCTGCTTTCCTTTCTTTCCTACCAGCTCACCCACCGGTCCCCTGAGGCTGGAAGCCGTGGAGGATGCGAAACAGTAGATCCTGGCACTTCTCCCAAACACATGAAGCCAGACACCGGGTACCGCCCAGCCCAGCTGGAGGGCTTCGGGCATGAAGTAGCTGTTGGGACAGGGTGCTGACGCCAACCCGAGCGGCCAGGTAGGCAATATAAATAAATCCTCTGAGAGATTCCCTATGTGACAGCCATGTTGTCTGTAAATAGAGACCATCTGTGTGCCTTTCGTTTTTTCTTACTGCACAAGCTAGACCCTCCGGGAAGATGCCGAATAGGCGTGGGGAGGAGCAGACATCCTCGCCCTCTTCTCACTAATAGGGAAAAAGCTTCCAGTCTTTCACTATTTAATGTGATGTCAACTGTATGTTCTCTGTAGATGCCTTTTGTTTTTTTTAGATATGTTTGTATTGATTTCAGAGAGGGAGAGATTGAAATATCCATGGTGAGAGAGAATCATTGATCGGCTGCCTCCTGCACGCCCCCCACTGGGGATCGAGCCCGCAACCCAGGCATGTGCCCTTGACCCGAATCGAACCCGGGATGCTTCAGTCCCCAGGCCGACGCTCTATCCACCGAGCCAACCCAGCTAGGGCTGTAGATGCCTTTTAGACGGTTGAGAAAGTTCCCGTCTATGCCTAGTTTGCTGAGATTTTTTATCGTGAAGGAGTGTTGAGTTTTGTCAAATGTCTTTTCTGTGTCATTTCCATGGCAAAGGTTGTTACACCTGCCCCAGAGTGACAACACCAGCCAGAGGCCGGGGTGGCAACAGGCCAACCCCCGAGGCTGCCAGGCCGCAGGCTCACCCCTCCCTCAGCCCAAATGGTCCAGCAACCTGACCAGATGCAGCCTGGGATAGCTTCCTCATGGTGGCTCCCCCAACTCACCACCTAGGGCTGGGGGGTGGGGGTGCATCCAGGACGGCCTGCCTCCAGGAGGAATGGATTGCTGATCCCCTCACCTCCAGCGGGAATGGGGCCTCACTCCCGGCCCTCGCTGATGCAGACCTGGATGCAGCAGGCCCCTAGGATCCCATTAGACAAATTGGAACAAGGGTGTAAGAACATTCATTTATTTGCATAAGGTCCCCAGCAGGTGAGGACAGCCCGAGACCCAGGTACTGGACTTCAAGGTCTGTGATCCTGCTTCCTTTTCCCTGCTGAGCTGGCCCAACACCCGGGGCTGGGCGTCGGCAGGAGGCCGGAGTGGCAGGGAATGGTGCCCTGCGATGGCTCAGGTGGGGCCAGCCTGGTGCAGCCAAGCGGCCGGCACCTTCGCCCCCACCGTTCGGTTCAAAGGTTCGGGCCCCGCCCCCCAGGCCCCGAGCCGCTTTGAAGTGCTGATGGGGCCTGGAAGGGGCCACTTCACACCTCGGGCTCCGGAGAGAGCGGTCGCCTCGGGGATAAAAAGGTCGCTGCCCGCCGTCCCGAGACGCGCCGCTGCTGCCATGGCCCAGCCCCTGTGCCCGCCGCTCTCCCAGCCCTGGATCTTCCCCGCGGGCTGGGGCGCCGCTCCGCCTCCCCCGCTCTCTGACCCGGGCCGCGGCTGCTCCCCCGCCTCGTCCCCAAACTCCTGGGGCAGCGCCCCGGCCGGCAGCCCCGCGCCCAGCCCCCGCCCCGCCCCGCGCGGCCCTCGTGCCGGGAGGCGCGGCGCCCGGAGCGGCCGCCTGGGCCGCGGGCAGCGGCAGAGCGCCAGCGAGCGCGAGAAGCTGCGCATGCGCACGCTCGCCCGCGCGCTGCACGAGCTGCGCCGCTTCCTGCCGCCGTCCGTGGCGCCCGCCGGCCAGAGCCTCACCAAGATCGAGACGCTGCGCCTGGCCATCCGCTACATCGGCCACCTGTCGGCCGTGCTGGGCCTCAGCGAGGACGGCCTGCGGCGCCGGCGCCCGCGACGCTGCGACGAGACGCCCCCTCGGGGCTGCCCGCTCTGCCCCGACGGCGGCCCCGCGCAGGCGCAGACGCAGGCGCACGGCTTGGGCTCCGCCGCGCGGGCGGCGGGGTCTTGGGGGTCCCCGCCCGCCTGTCCTGGCGCCGCAGCGGTGCCCATGCCCGTGCTCTGCGAGGAGGCAGCGCGCCCGCCAGGGCTTGCGATGCAGCCGGGCCCCTCGTCTCCGGTTAGTATCTCCTGCCCCCGCCGTCGTGTGGGCGCCGCTCAGTGTCGGCGTCCGAGACGCGCAGCCCGGCCTCCCGCTGGCTTTGCGGAGCCTCGAAGCTGGGGTGTCCGGGTGCCCACGCGGTGAGGGCAGGGAGGGGACGCGCGAGGGGCAGGGTCCCCCGGGAGCGGAGCCCAGGAGCGCCGAGGGTCACGCTGTTCCCTCTCCCCCCGCAGCCCTTCCCCGGCCACGTGCTGCCCCAGCTGGAGACCTGGATGCCCCTCTCGCCCCTGGAGTGGCCGCCCGGCCCGAGTAGTTGAAGGGACGGCGGACGGCTGGCGGCCTGTGCGCGCGCTGCGGCCTCCTCGGCCTCGGCACCTCCCGGGGTCCCTGTCCGGACTTCCTGCCCGCGGGGGGCAGCGGCCAGGCTGGCCAGGGCGAAGGGCGCGCCTGCGGGTGAGAGCCGGTCCCACTTGGACGACCTTCCCCGGCCCCTGCCGCGATGGGACCCGCAGGCGGGACGCTTTGAAGCTGAGCTTAGTGTGTATTTATTTATTTGTGAATAAACTGCGCTGGTGTCAATTGGCAGTTTCTCTTTTTGCGTGGATGCAAAGCTCCCACCCCCTCCTCCAGGGAGCATAGGACAGGTGGGAGGGTTTCTTGCCATCTTCAGCCGCCAGAGCACCTGGCCCCCAGCACCTCCTTCCTGTTCAGACGGGTCAGCCTGGAGCCGGGAGGCAGGCGCTTCCAATGGGAAAGTGGCAGGAAACGGAGTCTGTCCATCTTTTCTTGGAAGCTGGTGGGGGCTGGGAAAAACCAAAGGACCTTTAGAAAATAAAGACATCTCCATCTGTGAGTACTGACTCATCGGGGCCTTTACACATTTTATACCCAAATAACCGTTTTTGCAGAAGCCTAAACTGAGGGTCAACCCTCCAGCGCGGGCAGGATTTTATCAGCTCCGTCCATTCTGGGGACTTCGGGGACGCCGGGTCTAAGGGGCCATTTCCCATGTCCCGAGCCCTTTATTCCCCTGGTGCTGGAGCCTCCTGGCCTGGACGCTGGGATTTTCCCATCTTCCTTCGCTCCCATGTGGTTTAGGAACATCAAATAACTGAGCCAATCCTGAGTTTATGGAACCTTGACCTCCCAGAGGCAGCGGGCCCATCCGACTGCATTCACGTCACCTGACCACCTGACCTAGAACCAGGCCAGGCTGCCACACCCCTGTCTATGTTGGCTGGATTCAGATTAGGGAAGGGATGTGTGGGGAGGGGAGGGCTTGAGGCCAGGAGCCTGGCTTGGACCAGGGGGGTCTGGTGAGGAGCCAGTCCTGGCAAGTGAGGTGGGCAGGGGGACAGATCCCTGTCCAAGGGTCCCTCAGCCTCTGTGGGTACCTGCTTCTCCCCTGCACCCCCTCAACCTTCTTTGAAACACAGGACTTGGTATTTGCTTTAGTGAGATGTAATTTGCATACCATAAAAAGTTCACCCCTTTAAAGTATATTTGAATGATTTTCATATATTCAGGGAGTTATGCAGCCGTCACCACTAATTTTTTTCAATATATATTTTTATTGATTTCAGAGAGGAAGGGAGAGAAAGAGAAAGAAACATCAATGATAAGAGAGAATCAGTGATCAGCTGCCTCCTGCCCTCCCCCAGTGGGGATCGAGCCCGCAACCCAGGCATGCTCCCTTGACCGGAATCGAACCCGCGACCCTTCACTCCACAGGCCAATGCTCTGTCCACTGAGCCAAACCAGCTAGGCCATCATCACTAATTTTAGAACATTTCATCACCCCCTAGAAGGAAACTCGGAAACCTGTATAATTTTATTAGCCAATGCCACCCTAATACATTCAATCAAAACAAAATCTTGTTTCCATTAGCAGTCACTCCCCACTATTCTGCTGTGCCCCAGCCCCAGCCCACTGCTCTACTTTGTATAGAGTTGCCTTTTCTGAACATTTCATATGAATGGGCCGTAGGATATGTGACCTTTTATGTCTGGCTTTTTTCACTTAGCGTGCGGTTTTAGGTTTCTTTTCTTTGCCCGGGGAGTATTCCATTGTATTTATAGACCACAGTTTATTTACCTGTTGAAGTCCATGGGTTTGTCTTGCTCCTGCTCAGGCTAGGAGTGGAAGTAATTCACGTTGGGGCGGGGGTGGGGGGGGTGTCACTGTCCTGCATTTCAGGGGCACCCTGCCATGTTTGTCTTCAGAGAGTGGGATCCCAAAGCACAGGCCCTGCAGTGGGGGTGAGGCCCACTTTCCCCGCACTTCCACCCCCATGTCACTCTCCCCTCCCAGGACCCTAAGCTGGGGGGACGGGGCATCATTTTCTCCAGGATCCTACCCGGTTTAGAAAGTCTATTTGCATGGCAAAGGCCCCGCAGGGTGGGAGGGGGAATTAAAGTTATTAGCAAGTCTTTTCACAGATAAGTGGGGCTTGTTGGCCGGCCCCTCCCCCGCGGAGGGCCTCTGCTGCCTCTCAGAGCTGGGGGCCTCCCGCCGTTTATTAGCGCCTGAGTGTGGTTCTCATTAACAGGGCTCTGCTAATTAGACGGAGGGCAGGAGATGAGACGGGATCACCTCCCACCGCTTGTCGTCCCCACCCCTTCCTGGGCCAGCCGCACCGAACCGGAGGAAGCCCTGGTGCCTGTTCACAAAGACAAGACAGTTGCCAGCACCCAGGTAGGTGAGCCGTGCCCACCCAGAGGGACAGGACGGTCACCAGCACCCAGGTAGGTGAGCCGTTGTCGCATGCTCTCATTTCTCAGCTAATCTGTGAGGTGAGCCCTAGCTAAAGGGTGGCAAAGTGCAGTAAGGAAGCCCTGGCCAGTTTGGCTCAGTGGATAGAGCATTGGCCTGCAGACTGAAGGGTCCCAGGTTCGATTCCAGTCAAGGGCACATGCCCAGGTTGCAGGCTCGATCCCCAGTAGGGAGTGGTCAGGAAGCAGCCAATCAGTGATTCCCTCTCATCGATGTTTCTATCTCTCCCTTCCTCTTGGAAATCAATAAAAATATGTATTTTTAAAAAGTGCTGTAAAGAAGAGGCTGATACCGTGTTCATACAGATGTTCAGTGGTGGCCCTGGGATTGGGCCCCAGATGTGACTCCAGAGCCTGTGGTTACTCACAGGTGCCCTGCCTCTGTGACAGCTGAGAGCTGGCTGGCAGCTCACCCCACCCGGGGCCCTGGCAGGGTGCCCTGGTCTGGATGGTGGGAGAGAGAGCGACAGCATCAGCACGGGGCGCCGCCAGGCCGGGCTGACCCTGGTCACCTCGTCACAGCACTTGCACAGCCTGACAGGTTCGAACTCACGTGATGGAGAAGCGAATGTTGGTAGGGCAGTGACTATGGGCCAGGCGCTGAGCATCGGACATGAAATCCACCATCTGATTTCAAGTCATTTGAGCCTCAGAGCCGGGGGAGGCAGGTGGTGTGTGCTATCTCACAGATCGGGATGAGGAAGGTTAAGGAATTTTTCACGAAACCAGTATGTGGCGTTTGGGGTGGGGAGGAGGATGGGTGGTAGGTGACCAATCCGGTCTTTGGCACAGCCCTGGCAGGCAAGTGCGCGTGCGTGTGTGTGTGTGTGTGTGTGTGTGTGCGCGTGCGCGCGCGTGCATGCATGTGTCTCGGGTGTAAAATAAAGCTCCTCGTGCACACGTTCCTGCTGGAACAGCTGTGCCGTGTAGATGCTGGTGCTGGATGGGCCAGTGTTGCTGTTTTTTAAAAATATGTTTTGATTGATTTCAGGGAGGAAGGGAGAGGGAGAGAGAGATAGAAACATCAGTGATGAGAGCGAATCATTGATCGGTTCCCACATTGGGGTCTGAGCCCGCAATCCGGGCATGTGCCCTTGACCGAGTGACCTCCTGGTTCAGAGGTCGACGCTCCACCACTGCGCCACGCTGGCCGGGTGGGCCAGTGTCTTAAGGAGGGGCAGCTAAGCCGATCCTACTCAAGGACATACCAGGGTCACACCATGAACCTGGTTGGGGTGCAGAGGAAGGGGAGCATCAGTTAGTCAGTACCAGCATCGTGGGGAGGTGTCCGCCACCAGGGAGCAAGTGTGACCCAGGGGAGGAGGGAGGTGGGGATACATAAGAAGTTGCCGTCACGCTTTGGCCAGTGTGGTACATTGGGTTGAGGGTCATCCCATGTGCTGAAAGGTCGCCGGTTCAATTCCTCGTCAGAGCACAAGTTTCAGACTCGATCCCTGGTCAGGGTGCATGCAGGAGGCAACTGATGGATGTTTCTCTCTCATAATGATGTTTCTCCCTCTCCCTTTCTTTCTCAAAATCAATAAGTGTGTGTGTGTGTGTGTGTGTGTGTATATATATATATATATATATATATATATATATATATATTTAAAATCCTGCTTGCTATAGCCTGTTTTGCTCAGTGGATAGAGTGTCAGCCTGTGGACTGACGGATCCAAGGTTCGATTCTGGTCAAGGAAACATGCCCAGGTTGTGGGCTCAATCCCAGTGTGGGGCGTGTAGGAGGCAGCCGATCGGTGATTCTCTCTCATCGTTGAAGTTTCTCTCTCTCTCTCTCCCTCTACCTTCCTCTCTGACATCAATGAGAATATATTTAAAAAACAATAAAAACCTGCTTGCCGTCTGTGGGCGGATTATCATGGAGACGGGACTCCTGAACCCCTGCAGTTCTCAAAGGCACCACACGGTGTCCTCAGAGAGGCGCGTGTGGCCTTGAGCTGCGGGCACCCTCCATCCAGTTTTCCTTTCTCATCATTGAGAAAGGCGGTTTCTTAGAGAAGAGAAAGGTGCCCCTCTGCCCCTCTCCTGTGCCCCCCGAGTTCCTGGGCCAGCAGGCGAGGGGCAGCATGGCCCGGTCCCTGCCTGCCACCTCGCCTGGCTCCTCTGCCTCTCCCGTCTGTGTGAGCTCAGGCAGCCACTCCCCCCTCTGAGCCCCAGCCTCTCCAGCGCGGTTCCATGCCATTATGAGGCAGCACCGAGTGGGACAAGAAGCGGTTGGAGAAGAGGGGGGCCACACCGCAGCGGGGTCGGGAGTGGCTGTCCGTCGGGCAGGGGACCTCACAGGCCTGGGCCCCGCTTGGTCGGGCCTGGTGGGGAGCAGAGGGCTACACCCCACACCACCCTGGAAGCTGGAAACAATATCGCCGTTTATTTGGGTGACACAGCTGCCTGCCTGCCCGAGGGCTCTGACAGTCGGCATCGTGACTGAAACCCCCCAAAATAGTCCCTCTCCCCCTGCTGGCTCTGCGGGGGTCCCAGGCCGCAAGTCCAGGCCCCTGGGCCCTTTGTCTCTTCACCTCGGGGCCTCCGGGCTGCCTGCTGCCGACACCTCCCCGGGAGCCTGGCCGTGGCCGGTCACTTCCTGATGCTCTCTCTCTGCAGAAACAGCGAGTACCTCCGCAGCCGGGTCCAGTGCTCCTTCTCCTTCACCTTGTTCTCCAGCTTCTGAAACCTGGGGGTGGAGATGAGAAGGGCGTGCTTTGTGCCGCGCCCCCAGCCGGCCCGGGTCCCCAGGGCGGGCCTGACCACCCTGTGCCAGCGTCAGGAACGCTCCGAAGGCACACGGCTGCCTCGTCTCTGTGCCCTCGGGACTCGGCCTGGTGCACAGCGGGCACCCGAAACTCCTTTTAAAAATATATATATTTTTGCCGAAACCGGTTTGGCTCAGTGGATAGAGTGTCGGCTTGCGGACTGAAGGGTCCCAGGTTCGATTCCGGTCAAGGGCATGTACCTGGGTTGCGGGCACATCCCCAGTAGGAGATGTGCAGGAGGCGGCTGATCGATGTTCCTCTCTCATCGATGTTTCTAACTCTCTATCTCTCTCCCTTCCTCTCTGTAGAAAATCAATAAAATATATTAACAACAAAAAAAAAGATTCATAACAGTAGCAACATTACAGTTATGAAGTAGCAACAAAAATAATTAAAAAAAAATTTATATTTTTGATTTCAGAGAGGAAGGGAGGAGAGAGGTAGGAACATCAATGATGAGAAAGAAGCATTGATCAGTTGCCTCCTGCATGCCCCACACTGGAGATCGAGCCTGCAACCTGGGCATGTCCCCTTGTCCAGGAATCAAACTGTGACCTCCTGGGTCATAGGTCGATGTTCAACCACTGAGCCATACCGGCTGGGCAAACCGGACACACCTTTGGGGGAATGAGGGTGACATGGCAGAGCGTGAGGTGGACAGCGACCGGCGGCACAGCGCACTCAGGAACTGAGGTCTGTGAGCCCGGACCCGCGTTGCACACACCGGGATGCCAGCGCGCCGTTTCATAAGCGTTTCTTGAGCATCTGCCAGTGGCAGGCACTGGTGCAAGTGTCGGGCAGGCCAGAGTGACCACACAGCACGCCCCTGTCCCCAGGGAGTGGGGGCGGCAGAGTGAGAGAGCACTGTGACAGGAGGCATCTGAGCGCCACAAAGGTCACGCACGCGCAGAGAGGAGGAGGGACCACCGCCTGGGTGCTCCCAGGAGATGACGGGTTTGAGTAGGGGTTTTCAAAAAGTAAGGGTGGGTTGGTTTTGGATTTTTTTTTCACATTTTTAAAATATATTTTTATTGATTTCAGAAAGGAAGGGAGAGAGAGAGAGAAAGACATCAATGATGAGAGAGAATCATGGATCGGCTGCCTCCTGCACACCCCCTACTGGGGATCGAGCCCGCAACCTGGGCATGTGCCCTGACCAGGAATTGAACGTGGGACCCTTCCATCCTCAGGCCGAGGCTCTATCCACTGAGCCACACCGACTAGGGCTTTAGTGTTTTGTTTTAATAACAAACGAGTGCATGTTCACGTTCATTCCAAGTGCACGGGACGCCTGCAGTCCCTTGCAAAGCCTTTGACTTCCAGGGGCCTCCCTGACTGCACGTTGGGAGCTGTGTGTCTATAGGGGATTTTCCAGGGAGTCGTCCCTTTGTTTCTCAAGGAAGGAAAGGAAAGGTAGGCTGGGCGCACCCTTTCCTCCCCAAGGATAGTAACAGAGGCGGTCGGCACACCATCCCTTCCCCTCCTCCTCCAGCCTTGAGGGAAATGTCACCCAATGTCCACGCAGGGCCTGCCCAGCCCCTGGCCAGGGGAGCCCTGTGCCCTGTGGGCCCCGGGTCTGTGGGGTCACCCAGAAGCCCACTGATGGCAGGAAGATGGGTGGGCGGAACCTGGCCCGGGCTTGGCCTGTATTCTGTAACCCACGGGGATTAAAGGGAGAGGGACAGACTGTTTCTGTCTGCTTCCTGGTGTCCAGAAATTTCTGTGGTCAAATGTTTGGCCCAGTCAGAGATGGCAGACACTAGAACAGACGGGGAGGGGAACCAGATGGAAATGGTGCCCCCGAGGCCCCGGCTGGATGGGGCAGAGGCCAGGCCGGGGCGCAGCGGGAGGGGGTGGGCACCCTTGGCAGCACTGGCCCCCTTTCTGGGCCCTGAGGGCGGGCTTCGGTTCACCCTGCTGCTTGCGACAGCCCCAGGGCGGATTTTGTAAAAGCAATTTGGACAGACCATGACAGGCCTGAAACTTTGACTCTATTGCCTCACCAACCCATTGCCTTCAAGTTTCACCTAGATTTAGGGCCAATGGAAACTTCCAGACACCAGCTATAAATAGGAAAAAAAATAAGATGGGATTAAAGCCTTTAGATGTACATGGATGTGTGTGGTAAACGGCGAGAGTAACATGTTAACGACAGACCTAGGCTGTGAGGGTGCGGGTGTTCGCGGAAGTTTTTTTTCAAAGCTGCTGTGTGTTTGAAAGTTTTCGTGATAAAATGGGGTGGGGAAGCCCCCGATATCTAACTCCGAGCAAACAGAACAGGAAAGCCTTCTTTAAATCATGGTGTTACCCAGTGGATCGCTGGGACCCAGATCACAACATGGGTGTGACTGGAGCCCCGTGATTAGGTCCAAGGAAAGGTTCCTTCAAGCGGGGCTGCCACAGCCACACAGTGCACCCCCTCCCAGCTCCTGCCGGGTCCCTGGACCCGGGAGCACTCCCCTAAGTTCTCACTGCGTGGCTAGCCCCAAGCCCTGCCCCTGGCCCCCAGGGCCCTGCTGCCCCGGCCCTTTTCCCTGCAGAATGTTCTGGGAGGCCGTGTCCTCCACCCACTCAGCACTGTGGGGCATTCCCGGGGAGGAGGGGGTGTCCGACCTCCATGTGAGGGGCAGACAAGCACTCTGGGTAAATCTTTAATCAGGGGAAACGTCGCTGTCCCTCTCTTCACTGTCCTCCTTGCCCAAGAGCTTTGGCCATGTTCCTCTCCTGATGAGCCCCATGCTTCCCTCCAGCAGATACTGAAAGCCACCTAAGCCGCCACCACAGCCCAGGGAGGCGCGGCGGTCAGGGAGGAGGCGCTGCGGCGCCCCCTGGTGGTGATGTGTAGAATTTCCCTGGCGTGAACTTAGATTAATGCAGAGAACCATAATCATCAATGGCTTGTATCTACCGTTTATTGAGCGACCACCGTGTGCCTAGCGCTCTGCATGTATTTTTTTTTTTTTAAATATATTTTATTGATTTTTTACAGAGAGAAAGGGAGAGGGATAGAGAGCCAGAAACATCGACGAGAGAGAAACATCGACCAGCTGCCTCCTGCACACTCCCCACTGGGGATGTGCCCGCAACCAAGGAACACGCCCCTGACCGGAATCGAACCCGGGACCCCCCAATCCGCAGGCCGACGCTCTATCCACTGAGCCAAACCGGTTTCGGCTGCATGTATTTTTAAAAATAAATTTTTATTGACTTCAGAGAGCAAGGGAGAGGGAGAGATAGAAACATCAATGATGAGAGAGAATCACTGATTGGATGTCTCCTGCACACCCCCTACTGGGGATCAAGCCTGCAACCCAGGCATGTGCCCTTGACCAGAATCAAACCAGGGACCCTTCAGTCCGCAGGCTGATGCTCTATCCACTGAGCCAAACAGGCCAGGGCGCCCTCTGCGTGTATAAAGGCTGAAGCTCAGGCATCATCAAAACGTCCAGAACACAGCCTAGCACAGTGGTTGGCAAACTGCAGCTCGCGAGCCACATGCGGCTCTTTGGCCCCTTGAGTGTGGCTCTTCCACAAAATTCCACGTGTGGGCGCGCACATACAGTGCGATTGAAACTTCGTGGCCCACGCGCAGAAGTCGGTATTTTGTGGAAGAGCCACACTCAAGGGGCCAAAGAGCTGCATGTGGCTCTCGAGCCGCAGTTTGCCGACCACTGGCCTAGCACATGGTTGGTGCTCAGTAACCATTTTTTTTTTTTAAATATATTTTATTGATTTTTTACAGAGAGGAAGGGAGAGAGATAGTTAGAAACATCGATCAGCTGCCTCCTGCACATCTCCCACCGGGGATGTGCCCGCAACCCAGGTACATGCCCTTGACCGGAATCGAACCCGGGACCTCTCAGTCCACAGGCCGATGCTCTATCCACTGAGCCAAACCGGTTTCGGCAGTAACCATTTTTTTGAGTGAATGTGGGAACAGAGGCTCTGGTAGGTTGAGGAACGCCCCCCAGGTCTCACAGTTAGTAAGGGATGGCATCCGATTCAAACCTGAGTCTCTTAGCCAACCGACTTCACCCTCTTGAGGAGACAGTAAACAGAGAAAGGGGCCCACGGACACTGTGGGGATGGGAGGGCCACAGACTCTCCCAGCTCAGCTGGCAGGAGGACCCTGCGTACCTGGCAGGGAGGGGACCTGCCCAAGTCCCCGACGTGCCGTGGCCGGTCTGGGCCGAGAACCCAGGGCTCCAGCGATGACCCTTCCACCCAAAATGTACCGTCAGACCCTGGCAAGAAATCTCGACAAGCATGTGCAGCCCCAGAAATCGGTGTGTGTCGGGGGGAGGGGTGGTAAAAGAGAGACTTGTTTCTCCAGGTGGGCCAGGCCCTCACTGGGCTTTCACAGCGGACAGGAACCCAGGGGGGACTGGGGGGCGGGCAGGGGTGGGCGGAGTCAGAAGGCCTGACACCCGTGCATCCAGAGGGTGGGTGAAGGAAAGGGGTCTCGGGCCGCGGGCTCTGTGGGTCCTGCAGGCTCTGGTGGGACGGTCCTGTCTACTGCTGAGCGTGACCATGTCCCCGGGAAGCTCCCTTCACCCAGGCGGCCGTGGGCTGGATTTGGTCCACAGGCCCTCGTTTGCCAGCCCCGATGGTGTCTAATAACCCAAATATGCCTTCAAAAGTTGAGGAAGCTGCCGGGACCGGTTTGGCTCAGTGGATAGAGCGTCGGCCTGCGGACTGAAAGGTCCCGGGTTCGATTCCGGTCAAGGGCATGTACCTGGGTTGCGGGCACATCCCCAGTGGGAGATGTGCAGGAGGCAGCTGATCGATGTTTCTCTCTCATTGATGTTTCTAGCTCTCTGTCTCTCTCCCTTCCTCTCTGTGGAAAATCAATAAAATTTATTTTTAAAAAAAAAGTTGAGGAAGCAGAAGGAGCCCAGCCAGTGTGGCTCAGTGGTTGAGCATTGACTTATGAACCAGGAGGTCACAGATCGATTCCCGGTCAGGGCACATGCCCGGTTGCAGGCTCTATCCCCAGTGTGGGGCGTGCAGGAGGCAGCCGATCCATGATTCTCTCTCATCACTGATGTTTCTATTTCTCTCTCCCTCTCCTTTCCTCTCTGAAATCAATAAAAATATACTTGAGAGAGAGAGACAGAGAGAGAGACAGAGAGAGAGAGAGAGAAAAGAAAGCCTATCTTAACAGGAAGAACGCACCAACTGGAGGCCCTCCTTCCTCATCAGCCTCAGCTCATTCCTCCTCTTCTACCAATCGGAGCGGGAATCGGAGTGCGAGGGGAGGATTCAAATGCCGGAAGGGTCTTACCCTCAAACCAACTCCACTGTTCCCACCCAGGCCAGGCCTGGGGCAGGGGTGGGGAGAGCTGGGACAGGGGTGGGGAGAGCCGGGGCAGGGGTGGGGAGAGCTGGGAGCTACCTCTTCTGGAAGAAGCCCTCGCATCTCCTCTCCAGGGACAACTCCTGCGGGAAGCCCGCGGCGTCCAAGTCCGCTTGGGGAATGAAGCAGCTGTTGGAGGCGTCCTCCAGGAGTGAGCAGGAGTTGAAATTGAAGTAGAAGACAGAACTCGGGGTGTCACTGTCCCCGTCCGGATGGTCTCCTGAGATGAGATGAGAGTGCGCTTTTGTGTCAGCATCACCTTCTCTGTGTCTCTGTGGCCCAGGTGAGGCCGGGTCATCGGGGCTGAGCCGGGAGGGCCCACTTGGTCTGGAGGAGCAGGGGTCCAGAGAGAAGGCCTGCTTGGCGTCGCTCCTGAGTGTCTGGTGAGGACTCTGGGGCTGTGGTGGGGGAGGGGGGGGACAAAGAGTGGGGAGCAGCCCAGCTGGCGTGGCTCAGGGGTTGAGCATCGACCTATGAACTAGGAGGTCACGGTTCAATTCCCGGTCAGGGCACATGCCCGGGTTGCAGGCTCGATCCCCAGTAGGGGGCGTGCAGGAGGCAGCTAATGGATGATTTTCTCTCATCATTGATGTTTCTCTCTCTCCCTCTCCCTTCCTCTCTGAAAGCAATAAAATTATATATTAAAAAAACAAAAAGAGTGGGGGAGCAGATTGGATGGGGTCGCCCTAGGACTTCGGGAGGGGCCACTGAGGAAGTCAGGGAAGTGGTCAGCAGGCCCCAGGTCTGGGCAGCGCGCCCTCATGGTCCCCCTTCCCTACCTCGGAGCAGGAAGAACGGGTGTTGCGAAGACACGGCAAACACTGGCTTCCAGGGCACCGCCAGGTGGTAAGGCCCGGGGAGCGCGAAGGCACAGACGACGTGAGGCCGGGCCACGTCCAGCAGGAGCACGGAGCCGTTCCTGCAGAAGGTCAGCACCTGGGGGCAGCGGGATGGGCACGGGGTTCTCTACGGGGCCCTCGCCCCAGCGTGGGACAGGAGACGCCGGGCAGGAAGCGGGAAAACAGAGAACCGACGTGCTCCGGGGCACGCGGCCTCGGACCCAGCTCAGGGCAGCGGCCTGGGGACTCGTCTGCCGTCCCCACTGAGCTGTGAGCTCCGGCACGTGATGGCCTCCAGCAGAGAGGAGGCGGCGTGAGCCGTCGCTGCAGAGGAGTGAGAGGCACGAGGAACCTACCATGCCAGGCAAGGTCGGGACGGGGGCCACGGCACAGAGAGCCTCCTCCGGGTGCTTGACAGGCCTGTGGGCACCGGACGGACAAACACTCACCCTCTCCTCTCCCAGGTGTGCATCCTGAATAAACGCTTGCAGATAAGCAGCGAGAGATGTGTGGGGGACTCCCCATAGCGGCAGAAACTGGGAGCAACGCAAGTCTCCACTAGTGGGAGAACGCGTCAGTAACTGGTGTGTGCACCGCAGAACACAGCGCAGCGGTGGGAATGAGGCCCGCAGCCGAGGGCGGCCTCCCGGGCACCCTCACGAACATGCCGAGCAACTTACAGAATAAATAGCACTGAGGTATAAGTGGGAGGATGCTTAGACCGTGGCACCATTTACACGCTCCCTCCATATGCCCAGCTACAGGTGCTGCGTGGGGACACACGCCCACGGGTGTGGGTAATTCTTAAAGGAAAGCAACGGAATGAATTTAGGAAAACGCTGTGGTGGATTGAAAAAAAAAACACATCGGCCGTGATGTTTGACGCCAACTCCCATCAAAAGGTGACTCTCTCGCCCGCCCAGCCGGCGTGGCTCAGTGATTGAGCATCGACCTATGAACCAGGAGGTCACGGTTCGATTCTAGGCCAGGGCACGTGCCCTAGTGGTGGGCTCGATCCCCAGTAGGGGGCGTGCAGGAGGCAGCCAGTGGGTGATTCTCTCTCATCATGGATGCTTCTATCCCTCCCTCTCCCTTCCTCTCTGAAATCAATAAAAAATATATTTAAAAAATAATAGTAAAGACGAGAGAGGGACCGTGGGGAAACTGAGAAAAGGCTATTTTGGTGGAAGTGACCCTCTTCTTGGCCGTGTGGGCTGTGAACGGGGTTGTCTGCCATCATACCATTCTGTTGGGACCCTGCTGCATACAGACACCCGCATACGGGAGACGTGAGGTTGAGCAGCTCATCGGGAGAGGCGGGTGGCTGTGGGGCAAGGGGGCTCCGGCCTGGGAGGTGGTTGCTGCTTCGCTACCAGCACTGGCGGATCCTTTCCCCCGCCCTCCCCTCAGAGCCACCGACCTCTCCACCAGCACGCTGACGGTGGTGCCTCGGGCCCCCGAGGCGGTCACCAGGTGGAGGGACGAGTCCGAGCACAGCACCACACAGGTCGTTTGGGACTTCGCCGGACCCTCTGGGTACACGTTCCGCCCTTCGTGGACCAAGAAGTGTTTCAGGAAGTGAATGCTTTGGCAGGAACACACCTCAGGAAGAGCGATGACCCCAAGAGGCAGTCCTGGGGAGAGAGAGGCACCCGTGCAGGTCGGAAAGGGGACAAAGGGCCCAGCCGGCGTGGTTCAGTGGTTAGCATCGACCTAGGAACCAGGAGGTCACGGTTCGATTCCCAGTGTGGGGCCTGCAGGAGGCAGCCGATCAGTGATTCCTTCTCATCATTGATGTTTCTCTCTCTCTCTCCCTCTCCCTTCCCCTCTGAAATCAATAAAAATATTTTTTTAAAAAGGGGGGACAAAGGGATGCAGCCCTGGTGGGGGATTGCAGCCAGCAAGGGCCTGAGGGACGTGAGGACAAAAATCAAGCAGTGAGCGCCCCCTTCAGGGGACCCCTTCTAAGTACCCCTTAGAACAGCGGTTCTCAACCTGTGGGTCGCGACCCCTTTGGCGGTCGAACGACCCTTTCACAGGGGTCGCCTAAGACCATCCTGCATATCAGATATTGACATGACGATTCATCACAGTAGCAACATTACCGTTATGAAGTAGCCACGAAAATAATTTTATGGTTGGGTCACAACAGGAGGAACTGTATTTAAAGGGCCAGAAGGTTGAGAACCACTGCCTTGGAAGCATTTATCAATATCCAGGAAGATGAAAACAAGCTATTGGAAGGGATTGTGAAGTTGTGATTGTTCTGCCCACCCACAGTAGCTGCTAGTCTCGAACTGATCGCTGGCCAGGTCTCTCAGCTTCAACAGCAAGGAGGTTCCTGCTGTCAGCAGGGGCTGGGGGAGCAGGAAGGAAGACTTGCTTGTTCTGAGAGCTTGGGGCGGGGTGGAGGGCTAGGGCGTGTGGCGCTGGGAGGTGATGTCTGTTGAATGAATTAGTGAATGAGGGGAAAGCAGGACCAGCCCTCTGAGTGGCCTTTAAGAACAGCAGGAATTCAGAGCTCCTGGAGTCTCGGTCTCTGGAGATATATCCAGGTGCCGGGCAGAGGTGGGGCTCACCTTCGGCCAGGTCCCACAGCGTGAGCACCCCGTCCTCGCAGGCCAGCACCAGGTAGGAGCCGCAGTCGCTGAGCTGAGACAAGGCAATGGGCGCAGCACAAGGCCACACACCCTCGGGGTCTGGTGGGAAGGACACATTCACCGGGCTGCCCCCTCCCCCCCCACTCCGCCCCACACCCGCCGTCCCCTCCACTGGCACCACCTGAGACCAGACTAGCCTGCCTGTCGGGGACGAGGGCAGGAGCACCTGTGTGGACTCCCATCTCGCCCCCGTCCCTGCAGCGCTAGCTCCATGCTCGGGATGATAGAGCACGTCACACGCCTGTTAGACTGCAGCTCATGATCAGTGAGCACAGGCGCCGTGGGAAGCGCTTTCACGCCTCGCTCCATTGGATTCCCACAGGGTCCTATGAGTGGGTCCTGCTAGCTCCCACTTTACAGATGAGGAGACTGAGGCACGGAAGTGGCTGATATTCCCAAGGTCACCTAGGCAGTCAGCACCGAAGCCCAGGTTAGAGGCCAGGCTGCCTTTGTGGAGGCCGAAAGGTACTTGGGAAGCATAACTCTAATATACAGCGTAAGTGTTCTGCTCAAGGGAATACCACAGAGTGAACTGACTCGTGTAACCGGTCCCCATAAATATGTAAAAACCAACAAATGTCTTTCCTAAGGGCCTGTGAATGCCAAAGAGCTTTCACATACAGAACTCTGCGTTTTGCTGCTCACAGCCAATGTGAGCAGGAGGCAGGATGGTCATTAACCAGCTCTGTGTTTCGGAGGAGAAGTCGGGGGATTGGGGTGTCAGGTGACAGGCCTGAGACTGCACAGTTCGCAGGCACTTGGGCCGGGCCGGGCTCTGGCCCTAAAAAAATTTTTTTTTTAAAAAGCAGGACAGTTCTGAGACAGAGCCTCAGGCCACACCACCGTCACCACGTACCCCCCATCCCCCACGTCTGCCCGCACAGCTCTGGTCCCTGAAGCCACACTATGTGCCAGCCACGTGCTCTCGGCTAAGCTGGAGCAGGACCTGATCCCAGGGTCCCGAGCTCAGGCAGCCGAGTACCAACTCTGTCCTTCAGGTTGCGGTTGAGTGAATAGAGGAAGAAGTTGTGCCGGCCTGTCCAGTGCACGCCGAGGACACTGGGGACCCCTGGGGAAGGAGAGGGGGGCGTCAGTAAGGAGCCGGGGTGGCCACTGCCCAAGGGGAAGTCAGTTTGAAATAAAAAATGGTTTGTTCCGCCGGGCTGGTGTGGCTTTGTGTTTGAGCGTCGACCTATGAACCAGGAGGTCACAGTTCGATTCCCGGTCAGGGCACATGCCCGGGTTGCAGGCTCCATCCCCAGTGTGGGGTGTGCAGGAGGCAGCCGATCCATGATTCTCTCTCCTCATTGATGTTTCTCTCTCTCCCTCTCCTTTTCTCTCTGAAACCAATAAAAATATATTTTTTTAAAAAGTGGTTTAGCCGAAACCGGTTTGGCTCAGTGGATAGAGCATCGGCCTGCGGACTGAAGGGTCCCGGGTTCGATTCCGGTCAAGGGCATGTACCTTGGTTGCGGGCACGTCCCCGGTGGGAGATGTGCAGGAGGCAGCTGATCGATGTTTCTAACTCTGTCTCTCTCCCTTCCTCTCTGTGAAAAATCAATAAAATATTTTTTTTAAAAAAGTGGTTTGTTCCATTGGGCGGCACCCACCACAAGGGTGAGCGTCCCGGAGAGCAGGGGTGGGGCACCCCGGAGGGCTGCTCCTAGGCCAGCTCCCTTTCCTGGGAGGGACAGTGGCCACAGCTGCCCTCGGCTGCTTCCACAGCTTCTAGATCATTCGTGCCCATCTGGCTGTCAGTGTTTTACTGATATTTTTAAAAATATATTTTTATTGATTTCAGAGAGGAAGGGAGAGGGAGAGAGAGGTAGGAACATCAATGATGAGAGAATCATGGATCGGCTGCCTCCCGCACACCCCCTACTGGGGATCGAGCCCGCAACCTGGGCATGTGCCCTGCCCGGGAATGGAACCGAGACCTCCTGGCTCCTAGGTCGACGCTCAACCACTATGCCACATGGGCTGGGCTGGCTGTCAGTTTTTAAATCACATCCTGTACAAAGTGAATTCATATCCAGAACAGCCTGGCATCCTCCCCTGAGGCCGGTCACTCCCGGAAGACAGTGCCAGCCCCATTCTCAGGGCCTCTGGGCCGCAGCCCAGCCAGGAGCAGTGCGGCCACAGCCGGCACCAGCTTCCACCTGGCCCCCTCCCCCCACGCAGGGTGTGCTGCGGGGACCCCTCTGGGGTGGGGGGTTTGCTGAGGCATTGCCCAAGGTGACCGGCCACGTGCCCAGGGCAGCCACTCCTTCATGGTCACTTACCTGGGGGGCTCTTGACCTCTGCTGGCATCACCGTTAGGCAGCTGTGAAAAAGGAAGTGGAACGTGGCCATACTGGAGAGAGAGAGAGAGAGAGAGAGAGAGAGAGAGACTCGTCAGAGCCACGACAGACTCTTTGGCAAGGAGCAAGGCTGGTAGTCTCGGTACCAGGACCGGAAATGCGGTCCAGAGCCCCGAGGCACATGGCATTCTGGGTGCAGGTCCTAGTGGGTGCGGGGCGGGGGCTGCGGGAGCCTCTCCCAGGCGGGACCAGCGCCCAGCCCTGGGCAGTGCCCTCCCTGACCCGGGGAGACCCCTTCAGGACCAGGCTTGGGCCATATGCCCGAATGCCCTCTTATCCTGGGGGCGGTACAGCCGTGCTGTGCTGAAAAAAATTGGCTGTTTTTCTGTTTTTTAAAGCCCCAATTCCTGATTTATAGGGCTGTGGCTTTCTGTGGTGTAAACACTCTCACGATGGACAGTAACCAGCGGTTTAACAGCTGCCTGCAGGTTCCTAAACGCCTCGCCAGGCAGCGCTCCCCTGAGCCTCGCTCATTCCAGCCCAGGGTGCAACGAGGTGCCATGGGGGCTCAGCCCTAGGGCTGTGTCCTGACGGAGCAAACTCAAGGCCCAATGAGAGCAAGATGAGAGCGTTCATGCCCAGTGGGTGAGCATCGACCTCTGAACCAGGAGGTCACGGTTCGGTTCCCAGTCAGGGCACACGCCCGGGTTGTGGGCTCCATCCCCAGTAGACACTTCCCAGGCTGGGGCTCTGCTTTTACCGTCAGGACATGGGGCGAGTGGGGCCCGCTGGAAATGGAGACAGATGTTAACGGTAGTGACTTACCGTTCTACGTCTAGGATCTTCCGTGTTGTCTAGTTAACTAGGACAAAATGCTAAGAGATGGTATCATACCTAAAGTAGTATAATAAGCTGTTTGCCATCTCCATAGCTACTATCTATTCCTTCTTGAAATCCATGTTCTCAGCCTTTGTCCTGTTTAAAAAAATCTCAAAAAGATATGACTTCTCGCCCAGCCGGCGTGGCTCAGTGGGTGAGCATCGACCTAGGAACCAGGAGGTCATGGTTTGATTCCCAGTCAGGGGACATGCCCGGGTTGCGGGTTCGATCCCCAATAGGGGGCGTGCAGGAGGCAGCCGATCAATGATTCTCTCTCATCACTGATGTTTCTATCTCTCCTGTTCCCTTTCTCTCTGAGATCAATAAAATATATATATATATATGACTTTTTATAAATAATAATATATATATATATATGACTTCTCGAACGATCTGCTGGAGTTCTGAGAGAAGCCCCAAACCAGAAGCTTTTAGACCCCGGATTGATTCAGGTCCTTGGGGAGAAGCCCTGGGGGCCGGGGCGCAGGGCGAGGGCTCACCTGAGCGGCTCCTCCTCCCACTCCCCATCCAGGTACTTCCTGTAGGTGGCGTTGAAGATGGCGGTGTGCTGCTCCCACTGACTGTCCTTGATGATGTGGTTCTGGCCCGAGCCCAGCCCGTAGCAGCCCTCCATCTTTGCAAACACTTCCAGGGGGCTCTTAAATAGGCTGCCTGCGCGGGACATAGTCCAGAGTAGGCCAGACCGTCCAGCTCCCGCTTCCTGAGGCTCCCCTCCTTCCTCCACGCTTCCCAGCTCCTGCAGAATCCCGCCTCCTCAGAAACCCAGTCTCGCCTGCAACCCTCCGTCCGGCCGTCCGGCCGTCCGGCCGTGAGCCCAGGCGCTGTCTTTCCGGGGCCTCTCTGCTACCCCCGCACTCAGGGAGCCCAGGCCACGAGCTGCTGCTCCTTCTGCTTCCGCGTTTCCCTCCCACCGCAGGTCCTCACCCCCGGTTACAGCATCTCCAGGGGATGTTCCCCACGTCACCAGAGACCTGAGGGCACGCACGGTCGCTGCCCCACCAACACAGCAGGCAGTCCTGTCCCTTCCTCTGTTTAGTTTCCTGCAACTACCTTCCTTTCCAAGGCCGCCTCCCTCTGTCAGTCACTGTCTCCATCACTCCCCTTCCCATAAGCTTTCGTTTCCTGCCTGTCATCTGTCCCTAAGCCCACAGGAAAACCGGGCGATTTCGTTTCTGGGTCCGCACCCCAACTGTCAGAACTCGCTACTCTCTGGCACGTGCCCAGGCCCCTCAAGTTGCCTGCCAGGTCCCTCAGTGGCCCGGATGCCCCTCCCCAGGGCAGCCACTGGTATCACTTTGCTGGGTAGCTCTCTACAGCAGGCTCCTCGTTGATCAACTCACGGTAGCATATTCCATCCACGGATGGTCTAACCCAGTGATGGCGAACTTATGACACGCGAACTCATTTTTTTGGTTGATTTTTCTTTGTTAAGTGGCATTTAAATATATAAAGTAAATATCAAAAATATGTCTTTGTTTTACTAGGGTTGCAAAGATCAAAAAATTTCTATATGTGACTCAGCACCAGAGTTAAGTTAGGGTTTTTCAAAATGCTGACACGCTGAGCTCAAAAGGTTCGCCGTCACTGGTCTAACCGGTTCGTTATACATCGTTTCGCTTCCACGTGTAGAACCTACTGCTGACTGTACTGATGAATGAACTAACATGGGGTGTAGCAATGAATGAACTCCAGCACTAGCCGGTTTGGCCCAGTGGATAGAGCGTCAGCCTGTGGACTGAAGGGTCCCGGGTTCAATTCCAGTGAAGAGCACATGCCTGGGTTACAGGCTGGATCCCCAGTAGGGGATGTGCAGGAGGCGGCCGATCAATGATTCTCTCTCATCATTGATGTTTCTCTCTCTCCCTCTCCCTTCCTCTCTGAAATCAGTAAAAATATATTTAAAAAAACAAACAAACAAACAAAAAAGACATGACAAGTCAATTAATATGTTTGGATGCTGATTCAAACAAACCAATGTAAAAAAAAAAATCTTAAAAAATTTTTTTTTAAAAAAGGAATGAATTCCTATCAGCACCAGGAAAGACCTCTCTCTTTCATGGTCTCCCCATTCTGTTAGTTGACAGTATCCCCGTAACATTTATAACATGTGTCTTTAGGTCCCAGAGTTTATCACTTAAAGAACATTTTCTCGCCCTAACCGGTTTGGCTCAGTGGATAGGGTGTCGGCCTGCGGACTCAGGGGTCCCAGGTTCGATTCCGGTCAAGGGCATGTACCTTGGTTGTGGGCATATTCCCAGTGGGGAGTGTGCAGGAGGCAGCTGATCAATGTTTCTAACTCTCTAATCCCTCTCCCTTCCTCTCTGTAAAAAAATCAATAAAATATATTTTAAAAAAAAAGAACATTTTCTCTCCAGAACTGTACTTGTGATTTAGATATTGCTGCCAATAAATAGAAAAGATGGGAAAGGTGGGAAAAGGCAACAAAAAGAAAAAACAGCCGAAACCGGTTTGGCTCAGTGGATGGAGCGTCGGCCTGCGGACTGAAAGGTCCTGGGTTCGATTCCGGTCAAAGGCATGTACCTGGGTTGCGGGCACATCCCCAGTAGGAGATGTGCAGGAGGCAGCTAATCGATGTTTCTTTCTCATCGATATTTCTAAACTCTCTATCTCTCTCCCTTCCTCTCTGTAAAAAATCAATAAAATATATTTAAAAAAACAAAAAACAGCCCTGACTGGTTTGGCTCAGTGGATAGAGCGTCGGCCTGCGGACTGAAAGGTCCCAGGTTCGATTCCAGTCAAGGGCATCTACCTTGGTTGCAGGCACATCCCCAGTGTGGGGTGTGCAAGAGGCAGCTGATCCATGTTTCTCATTGATGTTTCTAACTCTCTATCCCTCTCCCTTCCTCTCTGTAAAAAATCAATAAAATATATTTAAAAAAACAAAACAAAAAGAAAAAACAATGCAAAATCAATGGCCAAAGGAGAGTATCAGAGGAATCATACTGGCCTGTAATGGGTTTGGGTGGCTTGATCTTCATTACGTGGACTGGAATACTCAACTTAAACTCCACCAGACAACAGCTGCTTCCATCCTACAATAAGGAAAAGGCACAGCTAATAAGACCACAGAGGAGGGGAAAAAACAAACACCAAAATAATTCCAAAGATGGCAGGCAAAGAGGGAAAAGGGAGAAAAAAACAGTAGGACGATAGAGAGTAAATAGCAAAGTGGTAGACAGACCCATGCCTGGCCGTGGCTCAGTGGTTGAGCGTGGACCTAGGAACCAGGAGGTCACAGTTCGACTCCCGGTCAGGGCACAGGCCCGGGGTAGCGGGCTGGATCCACAGAGTGGGGCGTGCAGGAGGCAGCAGATCCGTGATTCTCTCTCATTGATGTTTCTGTCTCTCTCCCTCTCCTTTCCTCTCTGAAATCAATGCAAATACGTTTTTTTAAAAATACCTGCATTTCTGTCTACTGAGAACAAGCTGTTTATAGCAGAGTCTGGGAAATTCAGGGGAATGCGGGGCATGAAAGGGTTACATCAGCCGCGAAGGGAAGCGAAATTGCCTGGGAGGCAAGAGGAAAGGCCCCCAGAGAAATGCCTAGGAGTCCTGGGTGGAGAGGCAACGCCCAGACCCGGGAGGGACTGAGTCCTGCTCCCGCAGCCACTCTGCCGTTAACGGCCGGTTTGAACCAGAGCGAATCGGTTTGGGAGATATGGCCAGGGTGCCTGCCCTCCCTCCCACCCCCATTCACCTCCATGTCCCCAGGAGGGCTCATGCGGGATGGAGGGCCAGGGGAGGGAGAAACGCAGGCTTCCTACCGCTTGGAGCTGTTTGGGTTTTTTCTTTGGGTTCACAGCCAGTTGGGGGTGTTCCACTTCCTTGACCCAAGCCTCCTTGGGCAACTTGTACACGTCCAGCCAAGTGTCTCCAGCCCCTGCGTTGGGAAAGCCAGGGACTGTTGAGCAACCGCAGGCAGGCGCCACGTGTCCTCTGAGGACGGCCTGTCTCCTCGGAACCCCTGACACGGAGGCCGGCAGACACCCCCAAACAGCAGGGTCCTCACTCCCGGAGAGCTGGGCTGCTCCCCCGAGGCCACCCCACCTGCACTGCCCCAGCAGTTTCTTTTATTGGTTGGTTGAATGGTTTCAGAGAGGAAGGGAGAGAGAGAAACATCATGATGAGAGAGAATCATGGATCGGCTGCCTCCTGCACGTCCCCTATTGGGGACCGAGCCTGCAACCCAGGCATGTGCCCTTGGACCGGAATCGAACAGTGATCCTTCCGTCCACAGGCTGACGCTCTAACCACTGAGCACACCGGCTAGGGTGAACCCTAACAGTTTCTAACCAGACTTTGCTGGGCCCATCCCTGTGTTCCCCAATGGCAAACCCCACTGACATCGTGTCTCAGCGATTCCTCTCTGGGGAGGAAGGAGGCTCGTATGGAACCAGCACCAGGCAGGGCTAGGCCGAGAAGGGGTTGGAACTGGGAGCGATGCCCCAAGAGAATCCTTCTGACCAATATTGGGGCAGATGACAACCTGGGGGGGGGCGGGGGACTTTGTCTTGTCATAGAAATGTGCTCGGCTCTGTACCGAGTACCTGCCCATCGGGGGAGGGGCTGCTTTCTCGTGGGATGGGTTCCTGGCTAAAGGTTTCCTTCAAAAAGTGCTCGTCGCCCTGGCCGGTTTGGCTCAGTGGATAGAGCGAAGGCCTGCGGACTGCAGGGTCCCGGGTTCGGTTCCGGTCAAGGGCACGTACCTCGGTTGCAGGCTCCATCATCCCTGGCCTTGGTCAGGGTGCATGCGGGAGGCAACCAATCAACGTGTCTCTCTCACATCGATGTTTCTCTCTGTCTCTCCTCCCTTCCACTCTCCCTAAAAAAATCAATGGAAAGATATCCTCAGGTGAGGATTAACAAAAAAAACAAAAACAAAAAAGTGATCAACTGGTCACCTTGACTTCAGAATTCTGGCCTCCAGAACTCTGGGAGAAAATAGTGATCTGTTGCTTTAAGCCACCCAGTGTGGCACTGTTTGGGCCGCCCTGGGAAACTGCTGCCGAATCAAAGTCTCCTTTGATGCATAAAGCGGTGTAAGTACACATCTTCCTCAAACATGTGACCTGGGAGGGACCCAGGAAAGAATATCAGTAGAGGCCCAGTCCGGCCGGTGTGGCTCAGTGGTTGAGCATCAACCTATGAACCAGGAGGTCACGGTTAGATTCCCGGTCAGGGCACGTGCCGAGGTTGCAGGCTCCATCCCCAGTAGGGGGCGTGCAGGAGGCAGCCGATCCATGATTCTCTCTCATCATCATGGATGTTTCTATCCCTCTCTCCCTCTCCCTTCTTCTCTGAAATCAATAAAAATATATGTTTTAAAAATAGAGGCCCAGCCCTAGCCAGTTTGGCTCAGTGGATAGAGCGTTGGCCTGCGGACTGAAGGGCCCCAGGTTTGATTCTGGCCAAGGGCACATGCCCAGGTTGCGGGCTCGATCCCCAGTGAGGAGTGTGCAGGAGGCAGCCAATCAGTGATTTTCTCTCATCATTGATGTTTCTATCTCTCTCTCCCTCTCCTTTCCTCTCCGAAATCAATAAAAATATATAAAAAATAAATTAATAAAAAATAAAATAGAGGCCCATAAATCATATGTCTAAATATTCAAAAGTTAAAAATCAAGCTAACAGCCCTAACCGGTTTGGCTCAGTGGCTAGAGCTTCGGCCTGTGGACTCAAGAGTCCCGGGTTCAATTCCGGTCAGGGTCATGTACCTTGGTTGTGGGCACATCCCCAGTGGGGGTGTGCAGGAGGCAGCTGATCCATGTTTCTCTCTCATCGATGCTTCTAACTCTCTATCCCTCTCCCTTCCTCTCTGTAAAAAATCAATAAAATATATATTTTTTTAAAAAATCAAGCTAACAGTCCATTTGGAAGAAAGAAAAAAAAAAGTTCATCACCATAGTAATAATTGCAACATTGCTTAAATGGGTGGGCAAAACTTTAAGAAGAAACAGGGTATTTGTAGAATCTCAAAGTATCTCCCCCAAGTGGTTTTCGATGACTGTGGTGGTTTCAGCATTCAGCCGGAAATTCTTTGGTTCTGCTGCCTCTCCCCTTCAGTGTGGCCTGGACTTGGTGACTCCCTTCTGACAGAGTTCGGACAGGGCAACACAGTGGCTCAGCCGGGAGGGGGAGGGGGGCGGGGGGAGCCTGGCAGATGCCACTTTAACTAAATGTCAAGGTTAACATGGGCAGCAGAGAGTCACGTTGCTGTCACACTGGCCCTGGTTCGCTGCAGTGAAAAAAGCCCTTCACCTCTGCGTATCTTCCCCCAAATCCTTAACCCCAGTGGAACCACGAGGAACACTCAAACCATGAAACTGAGGGACGTTGCACAAAACATCTGACCGGTGCTCTTCAGAAATGTCAAGGTCACGGAAAACAAGGAGAGACCAAGATACTGTCCGTCAGGAGTAGACTAAGCAGACGTGAGACTAGATGCAATGTGGTTTCCTGACCGACCCTCAGAGCAAAAAAACTAGATTCATGGGAAAACTGGTGAAATTGCAGGGGCGGGGGGGTGGCGAGGAGAGAATATGTAATTAACAGTATTATACCGCCTGGCCGGTATGGCTCCGTGGTTGAGCATCTACCTATGAACCAGGAAGTCATGGTTCGATTCCCGATCAGGGCACATGCCTGAGTTGCAGGCTTGATCCCCAGTGGGTTGGGGGGGGGGGGGGGGGCGTGCAGGAGGCAACCGATCAGTGATTCTCTCTCATCATTGATGTTTCTATCTCTCTCTCCCTCTCCTTTCCTCTCTGAAATCAATAAAAAAAATTTTTTTAAAATAGTATTATAGCCCTAGCTGGTTTGGCTCAGTAGGTAAAGCGTCGGCCCGCAGACTGAAGGGTCCCAGGTTCAATTCCAATCAAGGGCACATGCCCGGGTTGCGGCCTCGATCCCTGGTAGGGAGCATGCAGGAGGCAGCTGGTCAGTGATTCCCTCTCATCATTGATGTTTCTATCTCTCTCCCTCTCCCTTCCTCTCTGAAACCAATGAAAAAAAAATATGTTTTTTAAAAAAGGAAAGCAATTCAATGTTACAAAGGATATTACCTTTAAAAAAATCGTATTGTACCCATGCTATTGGCTCACTAGTAAGTTTGACAAGGGCCTGGGGAAGCTGGGTGGAGGGTACGAGGACTCTGCCCGGCCCCTGCAGTTCTGAAGAGTCCTCGAGGGGAAGGGGGGTTCTCTAGGGGAGACTGCGACCCGGACTCTCCTCGCGGCCCCCGTGAGCCTTGCCTTGTATGAGGAAGGCTGCAAAGTCCCCTCCGTGAGAGATGTCCATCTTCACGCAGATGGTTTGCTTGTTGGTGTCATCCTGAAACGGAGAGAGAGAGGCTGCTAGAGCCAGGCCGCCCGCTGGCCGAGAGGGGGCCTGCGGGGGCTGGCGTGCCCCCCCCACCCATGTTCACAGAAACCCTTCCAAGCTGGGGGCACGGAGAGATGCCTCTCTGTGGACACTGTATTTCTCTCGGGTCAAAGCCTAGGAATGCGACTGATGAACGATCGGTTCAACTTTATATCTCAGATATGTTTCCCAGTCTGTGGATTTTTTGTTTTCTTTTTTTTTTTTAATATATTTTTATTGGGTGTGTCTGGCCGTCTCGCTCAGTCCTGATCGGCTGGACCCCAGCAGCAAACTAACCTACCGGTCGGAGCGTCTTCCCCCTGGTGGTCAGTGCACATCATAGCGACTGGTTGACCGGTCGACTCTCTGCCCCCTGGTGGTCAGTGTACATCATAGCAAGCGGTTGAGCAGCCTTAGTATATCATTAGCATATTACGCTTTGATTGGTTGGACGGATGACTGGACACTTAGCATATTAGGCTTTTATTACATAGGATACTTTCTTTGCCTTGGGGCCCATCAGTAACATTTTGTACAAGATAAACTGCAATTAGAAATCTACCCTGAGCAATACTGTCTCTTTTGGGGATTCATTAATCTTAAAAAATAAAAAGAGCCCACATTCTGAGGACCTACAGCAACAGGCAGGCAGTGTGTGGGAACGAGGGATGCACGGGTAAGACGTGCCCCTGCCCTCAGGGAGCGTACATCCCAGGGAAGAAGCCATCATGTAAACAAGTAAGGCTGCAGGGGAGAAAACGCGAAGGAAATTCTGTTCTGTACGGTGGTGGCACAGAGGAGGGAGAGTATGTTAGAGAGCTGGCCTGGAGGCACGGGAGAAATTTAAGAGGCACGCACAGTAGGTAGGGAGGCAGGGAGAGTCCTCCAAGCACAGGGAACAGCATGGGCCGGGGAACAGGATGTGAGGCGGCCCGGAAATTTTAGGGACTCAGAGGGAGTTATCGGATACGTTGGGCTGGTGCTCAGCCTGGACCAGAGTTCCTTCGTAATTCTCTCCTCTCAACCACATGTAATAAGTCCAAGGTATTCAGCTCCCACCTCTGATGGTCCGGGAACCTTTAAATTGACTACTTTGGAGAAGGCTGTTGGACCAGGGAGGTGTCTCTTTCTTACTATTCTAGGACAGCTGTCATTGCCTCCATCTTAAATTTAATTTAATTTAATTTTATTTCTTGTTAATCCTCACCCAAGGATATTTTTCCCGTTGATTTTTTAAAATATATTTTATTGATTTTTTACAGAGAGGAAGGGAGAGAGATAGAGAGTTAGAAACATCGATCAGCTGCCTCCTGCATACCCCCTTCTGGGGATGTGCCCACAACCAAGGCACATGCCCTTGACCGGAATCGAACCTGGGACCCCTCAGTCCGCAGGCCGACGCTCTATCCACTGAGCCAAACCGGTTAGGGCATTTCCCATTGATTTTAAGAGAGAGTGGAAGAGAGGGGGAGAGACACACAGAGAGAAATATGATGTGAGAAAGGCAAATCGGTTGGTTGCCTCTTGCACGTGCCCCCACCGAAGCCAGGGATTGATTCTGCAACTGAGGTGCGTGCCCTGGACCGGAATCAAACCTATGACTCTTCCTTCATTCCACAGGCCGGTGCTCTAACCACTGAGCAAACTGGCTAGGGCTTAATACATTTTTTAAAGTTTTATTTATTGATTTTTTCAGAGAGAGAGAGGAAAGGAGAGAGAACCATCGCTTCTGTCCCACTTACGTATGCATTCTTTGGCTGATTCTTGTATGTGCCCTGATCGGGGCTCACACCCTGAACCTTGGTATATCGCCCGGCGCTCTAACCCACTGAGCTACTCGGCCAGGGCCTCGCTTCCACCTTAAGAGTGAACCTGATTGGCTACAGCGCGCGGCCCCGCTCTAGGAACTTACCACTTCATTGATGGTTTTGATGAAGAAGAGACCTTCCTTACAAAGATAAAACAGTCTAAGGACACCTGAAAGGGAAAAATGAGTAAGAAAGTAAGACAGACGAGGGAGCTGTCACTTTCTCTCGGACTTCCTGAGATTGGCGTTGGCAACTCCTGCACGCTCGGGCCTCCTCCCGTCCCTACCCCGCTGTGAGGGCCTGGGTCTCCCTGCCTTCCTCCACCCGGCACCTGCCCACCCCAGCCCCATTCCCTTCTCCTAGGAGCCTCCCATGGGCCCTCTGGCCACACCGGTCCCCTCCCCTTGACTCCTGTCCCCTGTGCTAGTCATCATCCCATTCTGCCTCACCTGGTTATCCACCTGTGTCCAGTGGGTGTTTTTTTTTGTTTTAAACATATTGTTATTGATTTCAGAGAGGAAGGGAGAGGGAGATAGAAACAGCAATGATAAGAGAGAATCCTTGATCAGCTGCCTTCTGCACGCCCCCTACTGGGGATCGAGCCTGCAACCCGGGACTCGAACCATGACCTCCTGGTTTATAGGTCGACTCGCAACCACTGAGCCACACCGGCCAGGCTTGTGGGTGTGTTTTATTCCTCTATCGAGGTCATAGGTTCTTGGAGGGAAAGGTCATATCTCACTCTTCTATGTGCCTCACCTGAAATCTGTGTCATTCTAACTATGGTGTAACCTACGGGCTCCTTCCAGTAGAGGATCCACATCCCCCTGACTTCTCGCCCCTTCCTTTAGGTGCCGCCCAGACACCCAGAACCCGCCCCTCCACCCGTAACACAGACCTCGCAAAGGCAACCGGCCCACGGGGGTGGAGGTCTAAGTGCGCCCAGTACACACCCCTGGGGTACCTGCTCTCCGGCCAGGGACCTGCTGGGGACGAGCCAGGCAGCCCCTGCCCGCAGACTCATCACGCCGCGGGTCACACAGACGTGAACCTGACCAGATAGGGCGCGATTAGACCAAAGCTGGGCACGTGCAAATGGAACGCACCGAGCCCTGAAGCCCTATTCTCCCACAGCGGCTTCAGCATCCAGCTGTGATCTAAGGCAGAACGGAGTCCTTTTCTTCCCTCCCCCTCACTGACCTCCCTGCCCCATCACTCACCCGGTTTTCCCATTACATCTTCCTTTTTTTTTTTAATCCTCACCCGAGGATATTTTTCCATTAATTCTTAGAGCGAGTGGAAGGGAGAGGGAAAGACAGAGAGAAATACAGTGGGGCCTTGACTTACGAGTTTAATTCATTCCGAGACCGAGCTCATTAAGGAGCTCGTTAACTTAAATTACTCTATCAACGCCATGCAAAAAATCTGCGGAGAGACAGCTGGTATCTCAAAAAACTCGTTAGTCGGGACACTCGTAAGTCAAGGCCCCACTGTACTGATGTGAGAGAAACACATCGATTACTTGCCTCCTGCACGCACTCCAACCAGGGCCTGGGCCTGGGAGGAGCCTGCAACCGAGGTTCATGCCCTTGACCGGAATCGAACCCCTGACCCTTCAGTCTGCAGGCCGACACTCTATCCACTCAGCCAAACCGACCAGGGCTTCCTTTTCATTTTTAAAGCTTTTATTTTTAAACTTATTATTATTTTTTATTTTTTATTATATATTATTATTATATTTTTGAACTTAATACTAGACTTAGAGAAAACTTGCAAAAATGGAACAAAGAATTCTCTGATGTCCCTCACCTCACTTCCCCTCGTGTGAGCATCGCGTGTAACCACAGTGCAGTCTTCCTTATCATGTGAACGGCCCCTGCCCTGGTCCAGGCCATCGTTTCTCCCCTCAGTGCACACAGTGGTTCTTTCTCGTCTCTCTGCCTCTTGTCCGGCTTCTGCAGACTCCTTCCAGTGCGCCCTTCCTAACCTGTCCACCAGGCCCAGCCACCCTCAGAGACGGGGCCCCCGGACCCTGTCTACAGCCCTCTATGCTGCAGTCCCCGTGAGGGCTGGTTCGTCCTCGGGCTGAGGGGGAAAGCAAGCCCTGGTTTCTGTGAGTGGCAGGATTGCTGAGTGCCCGCGGGGTGTGGACTCCGGGGCCTCCTGCCTGGTTCGAATCCCGCCAGCGCCATTTACTTCCTGTGTTACCTCAAGTAAGTCATTTCACCTCCGTGCCTCAGTTGCCTCCTCTGAAAAGTATACTTACCTCCTAGGGCTGTGCTGAGGGTTAAAGGGCCAGTATGTGAAATGTTGGGAGAGTGCCTGGCACACCGTACATGACCAGGGAGAACTTGCCAATGTCTGGCCCTGCCCACCCCTGGGAAGGAAATGAACAACGGTCTACGGCAAGCATGTCAAACTCGTGGCCCACGGGCCGCATGCAGCCCATAACGAATATTTTTGTGGGCCAACCAACATAACAGTGTGAGCAGTTATTTACCGGTACAGCTAGAGGCCTGATGCACGAAATCCATGCACGGGTAGGGTCCCTAGGCCTGGCCAGTGATCAGGGCTGATCTGTGGGCTGACAGCGGGGCGATTGGGAGGCCCCCCGCTGGCACCTGCCTTGGCTGGCCTGGTGGTCAGTGTGCATCATAGCGACTGGTCGTTCCACTGATCAATTTGCATATTAGGCTTTTATTACATAGGATTATGAAAGGAAATAAGTCTCCTATCAGATCCAGAATTACTGACATTCACCGTGGGTCAGTTTTGAAAGTGATCGCTGTGAACAAGATTTCCCCCAAAGTAGGAAAGATGGTAGCAGAGAGGAGATGCCAAGTGTCAGGAAGAAAACATGAATTTTATCATTGTTCTTGTGGCTTTTTTTATAAATACTATACTTTTTGAAATAAATCTACGTTTCTATGAAAATGGAAGCTTTTTTTTTTTTGCGGCCACATAAACTTAAACCTTGTTTATTGGGCCCGCGTGAGCCCTTGAGTTTGACATGCTTGGTGTACAGGTGCACGTAAATGAGGCTAAAGGAAGATGAAGAACAAGTACCCATTTCATCCACAGGAGCCATAAGTGTTTCGTTCCCCAAGTCTGTGGCCCAGATGGACATGACCTCGGCCTTAAATTTCTCGTAAACATAGATTTGTTTAGCATCGTGCAGACTGTAGATGGAGAAGCCTTTGGCTCCTGCAATAAACACATAGTCTTGGGAAACCGCTAGGCATCTTGGCCTTTTGCTGAGCTGGGAAAACAAAGAACAAAGAGAGAGAGAGAAAAAAAAAAAAGATTTTTCAGCTGCCACTGTCTGCGAGCAACATGTTAACATTTCAAAGAGGGATGTGAGCCCTTCCTACATATAATATCCTCCCCAAACACAGGCTCATTTCCGTATTGTGCCCACGTATCAAGGAGTCATAGCCGCCCTAGCCGGTTTGGCTCAGTGGATGGAGCATCGGCCTGCAGACCGAAGGGTCCGATTCCAGTCGAGGGCACGTACCTCGGTTAAGGCTCCGGGCCCTGGTCGGAGCTAGGGCAGGAGGCAACCAATCGATATGTTTCTCTCACATGGATGTTTCTCTCTGCCTTTCCCTCTCTCTTCCACTCTCTCTAAAAATCAATGGGAAAAATATCCTCCGGTGAGGATTAACAACAAAAAAAAGGGAAAATAAGAGGAAGTCAGCACTCCACTTTTAGGGGGTTGGGGCCAGAGAAAACAGAGAAGTGGAGAGTAGCCGAAACAGGGTTGGCTCAGTGGATAGAGCATCGGCCTGCGGACTGGAGGGTCCCGGGTTCGATTCCAGTCAAGGGCATGTACCTTGGTTGCGGGCATATCCCCAGTGGGAGATGTGCAGGAGGCAGCTGGTCGATGTTTCTCTCTCATCGATGTTTCTAACTCTCTACCTCTCTCCCTTCCTCTCTGTAAAAAATCAATAAAATACATTTTTTTAAAAAAGTGGAGAGTAAATGTTTAGTCACTACACTATGTGTGGCCACATTCCCTGAACCACTTTCATCTATAACATTGTGGCTCAGTGGTTGAGCGTCGACCTATGAACCAGGAGGTCACAGTTCGATTCCCAGTCAGTGCACGTGCCCGGGGTTGTGGGCTCGATCCCCAGCGTGGGGCGTGCAGGAGGCAGCCGATCCATGATTCTCTCTCATCATTAATGTTTCTCTCTCTCTCTCCCTCTTTCTTCCTCTCTGAAATCAATAAAAATATATATTAAACAAAACCAAAAAACACTGTGGAAAGAGCTATCACGGAGGCGCTGGCAGATTCTCACCCATCAAGCAAAAGAGTGACGACTACATTCAGAAAGATATCAAAATAACAGTGGCTGAGCATAAAAGACCTGCTGTGGCATCCTCCATTAGCCAGAACCCCTGTTTCCACAGACACGGACCAAATCCATTCCAGGCAACACCGGCATGCCTAGACTCTTTAAAAGAAATGCAGCTGTCTTACTGAATGAAGGTTCCTGGTAGGAATTCCTTCCCTGGATGAGGTGTTTTCATGTATTATTTACTGGAGGCCTGATGCACGAAATTTGTGCAAAGGTAGGCCCTCACAGCCCCGGCTTCATCCGGAAGGCCGTCTGGACAGTCGTCCGGATGGTCGTCCTGCTGTTTGGTCTAATTAGCATATTAGCTCTTTATTATATAGGATATGGAGAGAAAGGGAAAGGGAGAGAGAGATAGAAATATCAATGATGAGAATCATTGATCGGCTGCCTCCTGCACGCCCCCCACTTGGGATCGAGCCCACAACCCGGGCGTGTGCCCTGACCGGGAATCAAACCATGGACCTCCTGGTTCATAGGTCGATATGCAACCACTAGGCCACACCGGCCCGGCCATGTTTTGATTTATTAACACTCAACTGGGAAACAGGGAGAGGCCCCTGGTCACCTTCTCTGTACCTTGTTTTCTAAAATTGGAGGGTAGATGGTGGGCCGGATCCGGCTGAGCTCCACCTCCCGCAGCGCCTCCCTCTCCTCGATAATTTCCCACGCCCGGTCGAACAGAAGGTTCACCAGCTTGTTGATCATTCGATACGGCTGAGGCAGGGAATCCAGCTCCTGGTGTGGGTCCTTGAAGACGTAACTCTCTTCATCATCCTTCGACCAGTCCTTCTCCGACGGGGTCGGCACCTCCAGCTGCCTCTTTTGTGTAAACAAAGGCAGCCTCATCTTCTGGGCGCGGCTTTCGTTGAGGGATGACATCACAGAAGGCGGCACTGGGAACGGCTCTGAGACTGAGGAGCTGATTAAAGGAAGGAAGTAAAGGTATTAGAGAAAATAAGGGAAGTTCAGCCCTAGCCGGTTTGGCTCAGTGGATAGAGCTTCGGCCTGCGGACTGAAGGGTCCCAGGTTCGATTCCGGTCAAGGGCACATGCCTGGGTCCATCCACTAGGGGGCGTGCAGGAGGCAGCCGATCAATGATCCTCTCTCATCATTGCTATGTCTCTCCCTCTTCCTTCCGCTCTGAAATCAAAATATATTTAGCCGGTTTGGCTCAGTGGGTAGAGTGTAGGCCTGTGGACTGAAGGGTCCCAGGTTCGATTCCAGTCAAGGGCACATGCCTGGGTTGTGGGCTCAATCCCAGTAGGGGGCGTGCAGGAGGCAGCTGGTCAATGATTCTCATCATTGATGTTTCTTTGTCTCTATCCCTCTCCCTTCCTCTCTAAAATCAATAAAAATATATTTTCAAAAAAGATATATATTTAAAAATAAATAGTGAAGTTCAAACAGTACATCATCTCTAGCACAAGCATAACAGTCTATGGGAACTATTTATTCTAGGGAATGGCACTTTCCATGTTTATTATGGGATGGTTATCACATTACTAAGATACGCTCTTCGCATTAGTAAGGACATCAGCAGAGACAGGCCAGCGAAAGATGAGGTGTGCTAGGGTGGAAACACAGGACTCTGGAAACCGTGTTGCCTTTCTTCACCTCCTGACAAAGGAGAGGCGAGGCGGTCTTTCTATCCCAAAGAGAATTCACCTCTCCCCCTTCCCCCCCAACTCATGTCTTCTCCTGGTTCCGCCATCTCTGCAAATGGCTGTGCTCCAGCCAGCTGGGTACTGAGCGGTGACTTTTCCCTCTCTTCCCCTCCCACTCCGACCAGGGCATTTCAAGCACTTCCAGTAACTGCTGTGGAACCTGTGTTGTGCTTAGCTATTTACTTGTGTCCTTCAGTAACCTAATACCTGAGGCCCAGAGCTCAAGTGGTAGGACATAACCAGCATTCAGCAAATTCTTATTTTCTTGCGGTAATGCCCTGCCCTGGGTTATGAACTTGAATACTTTTGGCTCTGTTCCAGGCACTGCCCTGTGCAAGAAGGGGTAAATTTGTGGGGCCAAGATGATATACCACCCCAAAGTCCAGATGCCTCCTTCTGGAGTCTAGATCATGTTCAGGGCACCTATACTCCTGAAATTTACTGCCCAAATGGTACCTGCAAGAGCCTCTTCCTGGCTTTTCTCCCTCAGCTGCTAATGTGTGCACCCCTAGACCTGAAAGGTGACCAAGGCATGGCTGATCGAAGGGGTATGGGCAGAACTTGGATGTGGCTTGGAGTATCCACACACTCGGTGATGTGGGTGGGAGCCAGAAATGGGAAGAGAAGCGGTGGGAAGGGACTGGGGCCAGCTCTCCCCTGAGTACAATATTCTGGCTGTGTTTCCAGGTATTCCAAAGAGCCCAAGAATTCTGAATGTGAAATGACTTCTAGATCATTACAAAAGTACTAGAGGCCCGGTGCACGGATTCGTGCGCCGGTGGAGTCCCTCGGCCTGGCCTGCGCCCTCTCACAACCCAGGACCCCTCGGGGGATGTCGGAGAGTCGGTTTCGGCCCAATCCCCACAAGCCCGATCCAGACAGGAGGGAGCCCAATCCTGTGTGTTGAGCATCTGCCCCCTGGTGGTCAGTGCACGTCATAGCGACCGGACAACCAGTCATTTGGTCATTCGGTCGCTTAGGCTTTTATATATATAGATATTTGTCAAGGTAGGAGAAGAGAACAGAACATATTTAACAATGTGTTACTTTGATTTAAAACTTTTAAATATTTAAATGTATGGTATGTGGGTCTCTTTTATACTGCTACCCCCGGGGGCCTGCAAGTGTTAGGGGTAGGTCTGAACAAGGGACCAAAGATTTAAAAAATAGGCGACCTTAACTTGTAATTATAGGGGGGGCATTTTATAAAATTGCTGCTGTGGCCCTGGCCAGGTAGCGCAGTTGGTTAGAGTATCATCCAGATACTCCAAGGTTGTGGGTTTGATCCCTGATCAGGGCACATACAAGAGTCAACCAATAAAGGCATATATGGGTGGGACAACAGGTCCATGTTTCTCTCGCTCCCTCCCTCTCTTTCTTAAGATCAATCAATCAATCAAAAATTAAAACATTGCTATGGAATGGCTGGGGTTCCATGTCTTCAAGCCCCACAGGAGGTCTGTTCATTGGTGCAATTTCGTTGTAATCTATTTTTGCCCCCACTTTGTTCGTGGTAACCATTTTAGGATCTCCTCAAGTAGAAATCTTCATTCAGTAATCCTAACAGAAAATTCTCCCGCTTGACCCGGCCCTCCTGCTAGAAATACACTCCTCCAATCGGCTGATCTCTGCTCTAACCCTGTGCTTCCCAGAGCTGGAGCTGATGTTGCTCCAGGGACACAGAGGCACAGATCCGGGAATGTTTAGCCCTGCAGTCCCCAAGCGGAAGCTCAGGGGAACCTCCATTCGGATCCTACCTGGGGTCCCTGGGGGGGCGGGAATAGCCTGAGACCAGGAGACGGGCCCCTTGGAGCCCCTCGAGGAGACCCAGGATGTGAAGGGAGCCCAAGGGCACGTGAGAAGCGCTTGCACCGCAGAGCGGAAGCAGGGGTTTCTGCTCACCTGGCCGGCGGCTTGGCGTCGCCTTAGTAACCACAACTTCCGGTCCTGACCGGAAGCTGAGAAGTCGCGCTTCGCGACGCCCGCCTGCCCGCCCCGCTGGCCGAGAGACTCTGCCCCTCCGGCATCCGAGGCCGTCCTCCCGCGGGACCCGCGGCGCCCCGAGCACTCGCGGCCGGGCCGGGCTCCGTGTGGCCGCGGGCGGGCGCCATGGAGGCCTTCACCCGCTTCACCAACCAGACCCAGGGCCGCGACCGGCTCTTCAGGTGAGGCAGGTGCCGGCCGCCTCCGCCCCCTCCGCCGACCCGCACCCCGGGAAGGAGGGCGGGCTGCCGGCTCCGGGGGCGCTGGGGTCTAGCCTGTCATCCCGAACTCGGCGGGGCGGGGCCGGGAGCCGCGCCCCCTTCTCCCAGCCCCGGGACACGGTTCTCCGCCCCGCGCCGCGAGCATTGATTTTTAAAGAAACTTGGGGGTGACTGTTGTGGTCAGAGAGCCGAGCCCTTGGTGTGGCTTCACGCCGCGCACGGAGGCCTGTGGAGAGACGGGAACTTGGGGCGCCTTCTCCGCCTTCCGTGTCATCCTGGGAACCGGGAACCGAACGCGGCGCCGGAGCCTCGAAGGGACCCGGCCCCTCGGAGGCGCCCGCGGTGCTGCCGGAAGCATTCCAATGAGTTGCTGATGTTTTTATTTTATTTACTTATTTATTTTAATTGATTTCAGAGAGGAAGGGAAAGAGAGAGAAACATCCATGATGAGAGAGAATCGTGGATCGGCTGCCTTCTGCACGCACCCCACTGACGGGGATTGAACCTTGACCTCCAGGGTCATAGGTCGGGCTCAAACCACAGTGCCACACGGTCGGGCAGCTCCTGGTGTACTTTTAGGAATTCTTTTGATTCTTCTACATTTATTTTAAAAGAAGAAAAAAAAACCTAGTTACGGTTGCAGTTTGATTGAATAGCCTTTCCTCTCTTCTGGGTGTTAGGTGCTGGCACAAGCAGGCCAGGGAGCGTGGCCCCGGTAACGAGACTTAGGGAAGCCCGCTGTGCCCGGTACTGTCCCCCGATATTGTCCAGAGTGGGTCACAGCTCGTGGACCCCGCCCCCCATCACAGCCCTCGGAGCCGGCTGCGCCAACCACCCCCGTTTCACAGAGGGAGAAACCCACGCAGGTTTCAGCGGCAGAGCGGAGAGATTGAAACTTCCACAGTTGACGCCAGTACCCACCTCTCTACCGACCAGGCCAAACCCCCCTTTCTCATTAACTGGGGAGATTTAGAGAATAGATGCATCACGTCTAAGCTTCGTGCAGATAGAAGCCTGCAGTCAGCGGACGGAGACTGTACCGCCCCCCACTCCCCCCAAGGTCATCAATGAGGCTGGCTAATGAAATAATTACTCAGCACGGTCTGAAATCCCTCATATTCATTTCCCAATCCTCTTGGTCAACTACAGCTTCTAAGAACAATCTGGCATTCATAAAAGAATGCCTTGTTTTTGGACACATTCCTGTTACTTGACCAAATCTGAGAATGTGACCAGCTTGAGCCCTCTAGCCAGGAAGCGAACTTTAAGGGGCGTGTAGTGTGTGTGTGTGTGTGTGTGTGTGTGTGTGAGAGATTATTTTATACTTCATCACTTTGGAAAACGTGCTACATTTTATTTTTATTTTTTAAATATATTTGTATTGATTCCAGAGAGGAAAGGAGAGGGAGAGAGATAGAAACATCTATGATGAGAGAGAATCATTGATCGGCTGCCTCCTGCACGCCCCCTACTGGGGATCGAGCCAGGTGCCCTGACCAGTATCAAATCTGGGACCCTTCAGTCCACAGGCTGACACTATCCACTGAGCCAAACTGGCTAGAGCAACGTGTTACATTTTAATTGAGAGTATAGGAGATCAGAACGAGTCACCCCAAGATGTCCTCTGTGATATGTGGATTATTTTGAGCTAAAGGCAACCGAGACCCCCTCAGGCTCAAGAAAAATTTCTGCCCCACCTCCCTTAACTACCTAGAAGAATTTAAATTAGGGGCCTTGCCCATAATAAGAGTTGTCACCAGAAATAACTTTTTATCACCTAGCTGTAGGGCAGAGCAAACTTCTAATTATTGAACATCTGTGCATCTTATTGTCCTTCAAATGACCTTCCTTCCCTCAAGCCCTAAGGCGCCTTACCTCATCCTTAGCTCAGAATGTCAGATGCCTCAGTTTCCCTTTCTGTGTCTGAACCCTTCCTGTACATGGGGTTCCCATGGGAACATATGCAATTAAATTTGATTATTGTCTCTGGTTAATTTGTCTCATATAGGTTTAATTGTTAGACCAGAGGTAGAGTAATCTTTATAGCACAAAGGGATTCAAATACAGTTACAGAACAGCGGGAAATGGTACCTACTTTATAAATAGAGTGCCAAGGGCATTTAGATGTTCACTTATGGGGTATAAAATTGCTCATTTGCTTTATTTCTGTTAGTAAGGCATTGTTATTTGTAGGCGTGACAATAATCACTTTATTAAACATTTAGTACTCTTAAACAGGCATCTGTACTTTATATAAAATAATTAGTTTGGGAAGACATATCTAAACTTAGTTATGTATGAGTGTGTATTTGCTCGTCATAAAAAAAAAAAATCAAACACTATTCACACTGTGGACTTCTCATTGGCTTCTAGTTTGAGCCACTCCTGTCACATAAGTGCTTGGTTAACTCCTCGGCAAAAAGTTCACTTTAGAAATCTGCAGAATCATTCTGCACTTGATAAAATACAGACTCTGGGTCTTTGCAGACTTGGCATGAGGGAGGTTTCTGTGCAGTTTGCCACGGTGCCAGCCAAAGGCCCTCAGAGCGGCTGTTCCCTGTGTCATCGCGAGATCTCCTGCATCACCTTTGAGTTGCATTTCCATCATGCGTCCTACCCTTTGGCCCCGTGCAGTGCCTGTTGCAGAATCCTGCTCCTGGGAGAGCTGCTTGCATGAGAAATTGTCTGGGAAGCCTCGCCTCCAGCGAGACCTGCTCCTCCTTCCCTTACTTCATGAATCCGGTTTTATTTGGTTTGTCAATCACCCTCCTCATTTTCATTTTTATTTTTATTTTTCCGTTTCAGAGCCACTCAGTACACATGCATGTTGCTTAGGTATTTGTTAGAGCCTAAACCTGACAAAGAGAAGGTGGTACTGAAGCTCAAGAAACTGGAGTCTAGTGTGAGCACTGGCCGCAAATGTAAGTACCCTGTTTCTCCAGGGCCAGTGGGCCCTGGCTTGGATCCTCGGGCTCTGTAATTCACAAAACACTTTCTAGAACATTCCTTTCTAGTCAGGTTTGCCGATGAAGCCAGCCAGTCAGTCTGCCCTCATGGAATGACAGGCCCCACACGGTGACTGTTTTGCTGCTGCGGACCATTCACAAACACCTGCAGCGCTCCCCGTCGGCGCTGCTGCACATCTTTGTGGTTAATCACAACCCTTGGGACACACACTGTGTTAGCTCACCTTTATTTACTTATTTTTTAAATATATTTTTATTGATTTCAGAGAGGAAAGGAGAGGGAGATAGAAACATCCATAGTGAGAGAGAACCTGCCTCCTGCACACCCCCTACTGGGGAGGGGGATCGAGCCCACAACCCGGGCATGTGCTCTTGACTGGAATCGAACCCAGAACCCGTCAGTCTGCAGGCCAACGCTCTATCCACTGAGCCAAACCAGCCAGGGCTGGTTCACCTTTAGTTCTTAGAATCCCCATGTTTGGGCAGTCCCCGACATGAGCTCCTGCCTCCGGGAGCCCCTATATTCTGTGGAAGAACAGAATAGCTGTAACCTGGACCCCCTGCCTCTCCCCTTCTTCTCTTGAGGAATTGCTAGGGGAAATGGACGGAGTCGTTCTTTTTCTTTTTATATATATGTATATATGTATATATATATATGTTTTTTTTATTGATTTCAGAGAGGGAGAGATTGATAGAAACATCAATAATGAGAGAGAATCATTGATTGGCTGCCTCCTTCCCACCTCCTACTGAGAGGATCAAGCCCACAACCTGGGCATGTGCCCTTGAATCGAACTTGTGACCCTCCAGTCCACAGACCGACGCTCTGTCCACTGAGCCAAACCAGCCAGGGGCAGATACATTTTCTTAGACCAGTTGTGGCGTGGTTTCACATTAAAGGCAAAAAGTGAGGTCAGGTGTTTTATACTCACTTAGTTCACTTGACCAGTAAGGCTTAGTGGGAAACCTGTCCTTCCGGTAGCAGTGGTGTGCCCGACTCCGAGTTGTCGGAGGAGAGCCAGAAGTTGCTGCAGCAGGTGGGCAGGGACTAGAGGAAATGTAGAAATCAGATGTTGCGCAATTACTTGTGAGCGCCGACTTCATGGAGGCATCGTCCCGAGCTTTGTGGGAGATCTGAGAGCACATGGTGTGACAGTGCGATTAGATTTAGTGCCAGATATGTTGGTGGAGGACAAGGAAGGCTTCTGAGGAGGTGGGCTGGGGGCGTGGCTAGCAAGAGGAGGAGGGAGAGCATCTTGGGGGTGGTTTCCTTCAGTGACAGCTCAGACTTTTCAGAGCAAACAGTTGTGTTGGAGGATCAGTGAGGAAACTGGTTTGACTAGAAAAGACTTAACTTTGTCAAGCAGGAGGGGAAGGGCAGGGTGAGCTGTCTGGACGGCTTTGAAGAGCAAGAATAGACGTGCTCAGATTCTCTACAGTGTTGGCGCTCAGAGGCCCTTTGCAGTCACCGTCTCCGAAGTCCAGAAAGGACGTGCCCAAGGTCACTCAGTCATTAGTGCAAGAGGCGAACGGAACCCAGGATTATCCCTTGCGTTCTATGTTCTGCGTTACCTTTGATAAGATGATACCAGACATTCTTCTGAGATTATTAAGTTTCCTCAGGGAAGATACTTCCGAGCATTTGCTGAGTCTAAGATACAGTTCTTGAAGGAAAGCACTTCTTTTGTACCCTCCATAGTGTTCAGGACGGTAATGCATACTGAGTATTTGACTGATGCATAAATATTTGATTGATAGCTCCCTGATTAATGGAATTACAGCCTCAGATAAAGGCATGTCTTGCAGTGATTGATTTAATTCACTAGGAGTCATATATGACGACATTACTCATTGTCCTATCCACTAAATCCTACCATCTTCACTTCTTTTAAATTCTTTTTTAAAAATACAGGTTTTTATTAATTTCAGAGAGGAACAGAGAAGGAGAGATAGAAACATCAATGATGAAAGAGAATCATTGATCAGCTGCCTCCCGCACACCCCCTACTGGGGATGGAGACAGCAGCTCGGGCCTGTGCCCTGAACTGTGACCTCCTGGTTCATAGGTCAACGTTCAACCACTGAGCCAGTTATTTACTTTGTCTTGACAGTAGGAGCCAAAGGGGGTTGGGCCAGAGAAATGGCAGATTGATAATGGTGTTGTTTTCAAAGCAACCTTTTGCGTGGGAAGTAAATAAAATGTAGGGCCTCAGACTCTCCAGAAGGATGCTGCATCTGGAGTTCTTGTTGCCATAGAGCCTTCCTGGTAAAGAAGTGTAAGCTGGTCATGGGCAGATGGACGCTGGTTCCTGACCTCAAGTCCCGGTGTTATAAGGCGGTGGTGAGCATTCAGTGCAGTGGAGGCAGGGAAATCAAAGAGCCACCGTCTGTCTCTTCCGGTGTCGTTTTGTTTATTTACTTGTTTGTTTGTTTGTTTATTTTTGTTAATCCTCATCCGAGGATATATTTCCGTTGATTTTTAGGGAGAGTAGAAGAGAGAGGGAAAGACAGAGAGAAACATCGATGTGAGAGGAACACATTGATTGGTTGCCTCCTGCACGAGCCCCGACCAGGGCCTGGGCCAGAGAGGAGCCTACACCCGAGGTACGTGCCCTTGACCGGAATCGAACCTGGGCCTTTTGGTCCGCAGGCTGACGCTCTATCCACTGAGCCCAACCGGCCAGGGCTGGGATCGCGTTAGGTGTCTGAGGCCTACTGTGAAGTGTAGTCTTTCTCCTTTCCTGATCACGGACAGAGCCTCAGTGACAGTGTGGTGTCAAGGACCAGGGCCCTGCCTTCCTGCCGCACACAGTTCAATAACCGTTTGCTGCCGTGGGTTCTTGCAGGGTTCAGGCTGGGCAACGTGGTACACGCTGTGCAGGCCACTCAGCAGAGCATTCACGCCACGGACCTGGTGCCCCGCTTCTGCCTGACACTCGCCAACCTGAACCGTGTGGTTTACTTCATCTGTGACACCGTCCTCTGGGTGAGGAGCGTCGGGCTCACCTCCGGCATTAACAAAGAGAAATGGCGACTGTGGGCCGCACGCCACTACTACTATTCCCTCCTGCTGAGCCTGGTCAGGGATCTGTACGAAATCGCCCTGCAGATGGAACAGGCCGCGCAGGACAAGGCAAAGAGGGACAGGTCGCTCTCCCAGAATCCTCTGGGGTACAGCGTGGCCGATGAGGAGACGGAATGGCTCCAGTCCTTTCTCCTGCTCTTGTTCCGATCGCTGCGCAAGCACCCTCCCCTGCTCCTGGACACAGTGAAGAACCTCTGTGACCTCCTGAATCCTCTGGACCAGTTGGGGATCTATAAGTCCAACCCTGGCATCATTGGACTCGGGGGGCTCGTGTCCTCGGTCGCCGGCATCATCACGGTGGCCTGGCCTCACCTGAAGCTGAAGATCCACTGAGGCTGCTCCAGGCTGAAGACTCACACCTCTTGGGGGACGGACATTAGCATTGGGCAGAGTCCATGCTTGGGTCAGTCTGTCCTTAACGACTCATTCGCATGAGCATTCAGTGACCTGGTGGGTGAGCGGAGGTCGGGCCAAGGATGGAGGAGGGAAAGCATGAAGATGGACATGTTTTGTGGAGTGCTGCGATCACTTCCGAATTTCTGAGTATTTTCCCTTCGTCTAACATTCATTGAGCCTCTCTTCTGCACATAGTAGGAGCTTCGTGTTTGCTGAATGAATAAACATTGAAAGAAAACAAGTTTTTAAAGGTCCAAACCAATAAGTGAACGCTAATACACAGTCATTAGGGGGCTGTGCCGCCTCACTGCTTTTTTTTTTTTTAAATATATATTTTACTGATTTTTTACAGAGAGAAAGGGGGAGGGATAGAGAGTTAGAAACATCGACGAGGGTGAAACATCGACCAGCTGCCTCCTGTACACCCCCCACTGGAGATGTGCCCGCAACCTAGGTACATGCCCTTGACCGGAATTGAACCTGGGACCCTTGAGTCCGCAGGCCGATGCTCCATCCACTGAGCCAAACCGGTTAGGGCCGCCTCACTGCTTCTGCACACCGACAGCAGCTCTGATTCACAGCCCTCAGAGCCAGCAGAGGCCCCTTCCGCCCTAGAGCCCATGCGGGATGGGGGGAGCTGGGCTTCCGGCCTCGGGAATCGATCGCCCTGACATCACTGCTCCCCTGTCCCCCTGCCCGGAAGTGGAATCAGAAATGCATCAGGCACCTCCAAGGTACCAGTTGTGTCTGAGGTAGTGCAGTGACCAAGCAAAAAGGCAGAAGCACTTAGAAAGAACTTGAGGCAAAAAGAACATGGAAGATCTCCACGGGGTGGCCTGGGACAGATGGGGAAACGGGGTTGAAAGAAAGCCGAGGCCACACCTCATTCCTCTGCCGGCCAGTCCAAGGTCCCTCAGTCATGAGTGCAGGAGCCAAATTGGGGCCCAGGATCAGTCGCTGCATCACCTCCGTGATAGCTCACTGCCAGCGGGTGGAGGGAGTGGGAGGCTCCGAATCTGGTGCAAGCACCCTTTCTGAGACTCTGTGTTGGTCAATGGTTTCTATTTTGTACAAAAATTAAAACTAGGGTTGTCCCCCCCCCCAAAAAAAAATGTATACACACACTTTGAATAATTACAAAGGCAGTGTTTATTAAAATCCATCTTATTTTCAAAATTGAGCTGTTAGCGTGTATATACATTTTGGGGGGGACACCCTGTATATTTAGACTTGTCAGCAAGATTGTTTTATTTAAAACCACAGGACAGTTTGGGCATTTCCACATAAATTTATGCAGTGAAGTTTCACAAATAGTCTGAATGTCGGAGGGTTGCAGTTTTCTATGATCAATCCCGCTCCGTGTGTGTGTGTGTGTGTGTGTGTGTGTGTGTGTGTGTAGCGGGTGGGGGCGGTGGACGGGGCCGTAGGCATCAGTGAAGGAGATGTTTCAGTGTTGAGCAGAGACCACTTACTCGTGTTCCTGCTTCCCATCTTGGGTGTCGGGTTCTTTTTTTTTTTTTTTTTAAATATATTTTATTGATTTTTTACAGAGAGGAAGGGAGAGAGATAGAGAGTTAGAAACATCGATGAGAGAGAAACATCGACCAGCTGCCTCCTGCACACCTCCTACTGGGGATGTGCCCGCAACCCAGGTACATGCCCTTGACCGGAATCGAACCTGGGACCTTTCAGTCCTCAGGCCGACGCTCTATCCACTGAGCCAAACCGGTTTCGGCGGGTGTCGGGTTCTTTTGTGATCACAGATCTAAGCTTCCCGTACAAGTGATTGAGCTTCTTAGAAAGTAGGCTCAGGTTCTTGGCTCTTAATTTTTAAAGCGATCAAGATTCAGGATTTGAGAAGAAACCTTTAGGGAATTTTAAGAGACATGAAAGCTAGATCAGGGCACATAAAACGTTTTAACAACTCTTGATACTTTGTCCAGATCCTTTACTGTAATAGATTTAATTAAACATGTCTCATTAAGTCTCTAGACAAAATTGATTCTGTATCTGAGTGTGCTGTGGGCATGGAGAAGCCTTCAAAGGAAGGCGGTCCCGAGACGACCTTCAGCAGAGTCTGCACAGGGCGGCGTGAGCTCAGGCCTGGAACCCCCGCTGAGGAGGAGGACGAAGAGGGATTTAGGCTAGAACACCTGGGTCGCTAGAGGCTGCTACCCAGGCGAAGTCCTCTGTCAGCCACGAAGCTGGGGTTTTGCTTCTCCTGGAGGCATGTTACAGTGGTATCCTGGTGGTACTATTTTTTTTTCCTTTTTCAAATATTTTATTTTATTTTAGAGAGGAAGTGAGGGAGAGGGAGAGAGAGAGATAGAAACATCAATGATGACAGAGAATCATTGATCAGCTGCCTCCTGCACGCCCCACACTGGGGATCAAGCCCCCAACCCAGGCATGTGCCCTGACTGGGAATCGAACCGTGATCTCCTAGTTCAGTGGTCTGCAAACTGCGGCCCCTTGAGTGTGGCTCTTCCACAAAACACCGCCTGCGGGCGCGCACGAACAGTGCGATTGAAACTTCGTGGCCCACTCAAGGAGCCAAAGAGCTGCATGTGGCTCGTGAGCCGCAGTTTGCCAACCACTGTCCTAGTTCATAGGTCAACACTCAACCACTGAGCCACACCAGCTAGGCTCATGGTGGTACTTTTGTCCTCTCCAAGTTAGAGTGGTCAGTGATGGTGAACCTATGACACGCGTGTCAGAGGTGACACGTGGGCTCATTTTTGTGGTTGATTTTTCTTTGTTAAATGGCATTTAAACATATAAAATAAATATCAAAAATAGAAGTCTTTGTTTTACTATGGTTGCAAAGATCAAAAAATTTCTATATGTGACACGGCACCAGAGTTAAGTTAGGGTTTTTCAAAATGCTGACACGCCGAGCTCAAAAGGTTCGCCATCACTGGAGTAGGTGGTGGGGAGTCTGGGGAAGGCTCCTCTTCTAGAATTTGTGAAGAGCTAGAATGTGTGTGCCCTGGTACCTCCCTCCCTGTGCACCTTTTTAAGTAACACCCCCACCTCCGCGCCTCCACATTCATGAGTGATTCAAAAAGCAAGACCCTCCTAATAAAGTACAAGCCAGCACCTCACAGCTGAACCCGGTGCCCGAGAAATGCATTCAGGGGTGAGCGTCTGAGTGCCTTGCCTAGTTCTGGGACCCACTGTGCACAGATGGCAAGGTCCCTGTGTGTGTGGTGGGCGTTGGGGGCGGGGCGGGGGGGCGGGCAGACAGAGATGGGGGAGGAAGGTAACCCTGTCCTTGAAGCTGCTGGTGGAAAGCGGACCCTTCCCAAGGGACTCCCCTGGCCCTTTCACCTCGCTCACCTCTCACCCGCACACTGGCTTCCCGGCAGCTCGGCCAGAGGACCAGTGATGTCAGCAGCGCTCTGGGCCCAGCGCCCTCTCCTCCCTCTGGCCCACAGCCACTTCTCCAAGGGCTGGAGCTGCCCTTTGGCCGGCTTGCTCTCCAGACACGGCCCGAGGGCAGAGGCCATGCCTTAGACACTCCCCCCACCCCCCTCCCATTACCACCTTTCCTTCTTGAAGTCTGGGTCGGACCCATAAGTAGTGAACGTTTCAGATACAACTCCCCACTGGACTCTCCCTTTCCTCACCTCCCAGTTCCTGCTTTATTGTCTCACAGATACCGACTGGACTATGAGGACCTATCAGAGAGCTCAGTTTTCCCCCACCCTCAGCCCCTCTTTTTTTAAAAAATATTTTTATTGATTTCAGAGAGGAAGAGAGAGGGGGAGAGAGATAGAAACATCAATGATGAGAGAGAATCATCGATCGGCTGCCTCCTGCGCGCCCCTCACTGGGGATGGAGCCCGCAACCCGGGCATGTGCCCTGACAGGGAAACAAACCTGTGACCTCCTGGTTCATAGGTTGATGCTCACTGAGCCACACCGGCCGAGCCCCACCCTCTGCCTCCTTCTCCACTCCCCACAGCACACAACCTAGACCAGTGGTTCTCAACCTTCCTAATGCCGCGACCCTTTAATACAGTTCCCCATGCTGTGGTGACCCCTAATTTCCTTGTTACAAATTGAACATAATTAAAGCATAGTGATGAATCACAAAAACAGTATGTAATGATATATGTGTTTTCCGATGGTCTTAGGCGACCCCTGTGAAAGGGTCATTCGACCCCCAAAGGGGTCGCGACCCAAAGGTTGAGAACCGCTGACCTAGAGAGTCAACAATAGATACAGTTCCACCAACAGCCAGGGAAGTCAGCGTTGTTTTGCTCCTGTCCGTTGTCATTAAGAGGCCTTCCTCAGTGTGAACACCGTGGCTCACACCATAGCCCTCCATCCTTTGCAGCCAGGAACCGGGCCTCTGGCTCAGCCTGACCGGTGGCCAAGGCAGGGGTGCGAGGCCACAGTTCTTGGTTACTGATCAGTGACAGATTCTTGGGCGAATCCAGGTGGCTCTCCAGCGGCATGTTCTGGTGGCATCTTAGAGCAGGTGGAGTTTAAGAAACTTCCTTGAAATGTAGGAATGGACAGAGGTTGAAGCTGCTCCCTTAAAGGCTGGACTGTCAGGGAGTCCACCCCAGCTGGGGTTCCCTTCCTCACTGAGAACCCTAGCCGGTGTGGCTCAGTGGATAGACCATCGGGCTTCGGACTGAAGGGTCCCAGGTTCGATTCCAGTCAAGGGCACATGCCCGGGTTGTGGGTTCGATCTCCAGAAGGGGGATGTACAGGGGGCAGCCCATCAATGATTCTCATTATTGATGTTTCTATCTCTCTCACTCTCTCCCTTCCGCTCTGAAATCAATACAAATTTTTAAAGAAATTCCCTCCGATAGTGATAATAAGGGGTGGGAAATGGGTTGAAAACAGTCCCGCAGGACCCTCCGTGGAAGAGGAGCGAAAGGTTATAGCATCCACGTTTAATGACACATATCCCCACACTTTCCTTATGGAAAACAGGATTTTGAGAACGGGCGGGGGGGGGGGGGGGGGCAGAAACCTGCTACAGAACTGATGGAAAGCTCTGGAATAATGACTGCTGTGAGCCCGGATCCCCGTCAGCTCCGCCATCTACCTCCCTCCTAGTTGGCTAAATCTTACAGAAGTTAGGGTATGCCCGGGGGACCCTGGGCCAAGTAACCATGGCAACGGGCTGACTAAGCTTTCTCGTCTCTGCCCTCCTCTAGCTGGGAGGTGTCAGTGCCATTGCCCAAGACTCCTCGGAGCGACCGGGATTGTTTCTGTCGGAGGAGACACTGCAGCCCAGGCTCTGGGACTGAGGAGGCGTCAGCCGGAGTGAGTGTGGGGGTCCCAGGACGCCTGCCTTACCTGCCTTACCTGGTTGGTCTCTGAGAGTCAAAGGGAAGAAGAGGAGGGTCGGGCAGGGAGAGGTCTCCTGGGAATTTGCCGGGTGAATGACCAAGAGTGTAGATTCGATAGTCTGGGGCCGCTAGCTTTTCTAGAATGCAGTCGAAAATAGCCAGTAACTACTTTCTCGCCTGGTTGAGTATAGAGGGGGAGGACTGGCAGGTATGCCTTCTTAAAAAGTGTTAATGCAAAGCTTGTTCTTTGTTAAGGAATATGTTTTTATTCCTCAACCTGGGCATGTGCCCTGACCAGGAATCGAACCAGCAACCTTTGGATGTATGGGATGATGCCCAACCTACCGAGTCACTCGGCCGGGGCAGAACTCTTAACTCTTTTTTTTAAAATTTTTTAAAATATATTTTTATTGATTTCAGAGAGGAAGGGAGAGGGAGAGGGATAGAGAAACATCAATGATGACAGAGAATCATGGATCGGCTGCCTCCTGCATGACCCCTACTGGGGATCAAGCCCGCAACCTGGGCATGTGCCCTTGACGGGAATCGAACCCAGGACGCTTCAGTCCGCAGGCTGACACTCTATCCACTGAGCCAAACCAGCTAGGGCAGAACCTTTTAACTGTTAAAGTGACCTTCATTTTTTTACTTCTTACCCTGCATCCTTGTAAGAAACACCAAACTTTTTCTTTTTTTAAAATATATTTTTATTGATTTCAGAGAGGAAGGGAGAGAGAAAGAGAGAGATAGAAACATCAATAATGAAAGAGACTCATGGATTGGCTGCCTCCTGCAAGCCCCCTCCTGGGGATCAAGCCGGCAATCCGGGCATGTGCCTGACTGGGAATCGAACCCGGGACCTCTTGGTCCATGGGACGACACTGAGCCACCACAGCCGGGCAGAAACACCAGTCTTGACAAGCAGGCTGTGGGCACCTCATCCCAGTGGGACCCCCAGGAGTGGCTGCTTGTCTGTGCCATCCGCCCTCCAGGCTAGTGCCTCCTGTTCAGGGCACCCCAGCTCCCAGGCAGCCTGGGCCCAGCTGGAGGCCCGAGAGGGAGGGACTGGCCCTGCGCGTCTGCAGCTGAGGGTTTGCTGATGCACCGGGGCCTTCTGCTTTGCAGCGTGAAGAGCTACGATGGCCGTGAACAAGAGCCCCACCCTGATGGACGGAGACTGCCCCGTAAGTAACCTGGGCGCATGCGGTGGGGTGGACCCCGAGCCGAGGAAGGAGCCGCGAGGGGAGGCTCGGGAGACGTGGAGCAAGATGCGTGGAGAGCAGCAGTCACCAACCAGTGGTCCGCGGACGTTGGCGTTCATTGACCGTTAGGTCTTAGTTATTCTTGCTCTCACTTCATTCTGCAGAGGACTGTTAGAGGATCGGGGGGCAGGGGGGCAAGGAAGATGCCATTCAAAACAAAGGACGTTGGAGAAAAAAGGACAGAAATGCCAGCTGGGAGGGAGAGGAGAAGGGACCTGCTGTATTCTTCCTTTTTTAAAAAAAATATTTTTATTGATTTGGGAGAGGGAGAGAGAGACAGAAACATCAGTGATGAGAGAGAATCATAGAGCGGCTGCCTCCTGCACACCCCCGCACTGGGGATGGAGCCCACAACCAGGCATGTGCCCTTGACTGGGAATCGAACCGTGACCTCCTGGTTCATAGGTTGATGCTAAACCACTGAGCCACACCGGCCAGACAGAACTACTGTATTTTAAACCCCGGCGTGGAGGCCCACGCTCTGCCCGCCCAGGCGGAGGTCCCTGCAGTAGGAGCCGCTGCGCGCTGTAACCAGGCGTTGTTCCTGCCGTGGTCTGTGGCCATGGCGCCTCGCAGTCACACAGGGCACAGCCTGCACTGCTGCAGGTGGGACAGGGGAGGGGCGTGTGTCCAGGGCTGTGTCCAGCTGGCTCCCACGTGATATGGGATGGTTTGACATGTTTGGGTGTACCTGCTCACCTCCTGGCCAAGCCTCTCTGATTTAGACACAGTTCAAATAGTGAAACTGCCCAGCCGGCGTAGCTCAGCGATTGAGCCCCGACCTATGAGCCTGGGGGGTGGAGTGGGTTACGGATTGATTCCCGGTCAGGGCACATGCCCGGGTTGCGGGCTCCATCCCCAGTGTGGGGCGTGCAGGAGGCAGCCAGTCAATGATGGATGGTTCTCATCATTGATGTTTTTCTCTCTCCCTCTCCCTTCCTCTCTGAAATCAATAAAAATATATTTTTAAAAATTTTGAAATGAAAAAATGATGAAGCCACACCATACTCACCTTGCCCCAAGTTACCCTTTACTTACCCTTTGCCCTGGGACTCGTCGTGTTAAGTTTTGTGTTGATCGTGGAGCACACGGAGGCTCAAGCTGACGAGGCACACAGTGGAGCCATCCTAATGGGGGGGGGGGGGGGGCGCAGTATTTTCTTCCCAGGACCCCTTTCTTCCTTGGCTTTGCCTAAAAGAACCCCTGAGGACTCTGTCCAAAACATGAAAGAAAAGGTTCGCTGTTATCAGTCATAATATTTTTTTGGCTCAGATTCAAACTCACCTGCAGGACAGGAAGCTCAGAGACTGTAGCCTGGGCCTAGTGGACGCTCACACCTCCCGGGTGGGTCTCTAGCTCAGCCTCCCACCCGCGGACACGGCTGGGAGCTCGCCTCCCCAGCAGAACCATGTACCAGTGGCAAATTCAAAGCGAGTCAGAGCTGGGGACCTTTCTTCTTTTCCTTTTTTAAAAAAATATATTTGGCCTAACTGGTTTGGCTCAGCAGATAGAGCATCGGCCTGCGGACTGAAGGGTCCCAGGTTCGATTCCGGTCAAGGGCATGTACCTTGGTTGCGGGCACATCCCCAGTGGGGGGTGTGCAGGAGGCAACTGATCGATGTTTCTCTCTCATCGATATTTCTAACTCTCTATTCCTCTCCCTTCCTCTCTGTAAAAAATCAATAAAAATATATTTTAAAATTATATATATATTTTTTATTGATTTCAGAGAGGAAGGGAGAGAGAGAAAGAGATAGAAACATCAATGATAAGAGAGAATCATGGATCGGCTGCCTCCTGCACGCCCCGTACTGGGGATCGAGCGTGCAATCCGGGCATGTGCCCTTGACCAGGAATTGAACCCAGGACCCTTCAGTCTGCTCTATCCACTGAGCCAAACCAGCTATATAATAAACGGTAAGATGCAAACTGACCAAACGGGAGAATGACCAGTTGCTATGACGCACACCAGAGGGCAGATGCACAACACAGGAGCGGCCCCCGGTGAGCACGGCTCAGCCAGAAGCCCTGAGCTGGGCTCATGGCCGGCGAGCGCAGCGGCAGTGGCAGGAGCCTCTCCCCGCCTCCACGGCAGCGCTAAGGCTATCCGACTGCCCCCAAGGGCTCCTGCACTGCGAGAGGGCGCAGGCCAGGCTGAAGGACCCCCACACGGTGCACAGATTTCATGCACCAGGCCTCTAGTGTTTAGATAAAACCCCCAAACCAACATGGACAGAAGCTTTGCGCCCAACGGTGTCAGTGGGTGGGCTGGAGCCTGGGGGGAGTGCCGTGCCCTGGGAGCCCTGCAGAGCTGGGCTGTGGCCCGTTTCCCTGTCGGGGGAGCAGAGACCACTGAGACCTGGCTTCCTGCTAGGTCACTGGACCCAGGCTGGCCTCGCCAGTGGGCTCTGTGGCTGCCTTAGGGGAGTGCGTGGTGGGAGAGGGAGGTGCGACCACTCGCACGCCTTTGCCTGTCTTCCTCCCACGCCAGGAGCAGGAGAACGTGCTGCAGCGCGTCCTGCAGCTGCCGGTGGTGAGCGGCACCTGCGAGTGCGTCCAGAAGACCTACACCAGCACCAAGGAGGCCCACCCGCTGGTGGCCTCCGTGTGCAACGCCTACGAGAAGGGCGTGCAGGGCGCCAGCAGCCTGGCCGCCTGGAGCATGGAGCCCGTGGTCCGCAGGCTGTCCACCCAATGTGAGTCCTCGTGGCACGTGGGCCGCCCGCCTCCTCACGCATGCTCCCTGCCTGCCTGCCAGTCTGTATGTCCACCGTCAGTCTGTCTGGTCACGTCACAGCTTGCTGTGCTGTCTGCTTATACGTGTGTCTGACTCATTGCATAGCCTTCTCATCTATAGATATGGATCATAGAGCTATGGAGATGCAGAGATGGCTATAGCTATAGCTCTTCTTGTCGATAGATGCCCAGCTGGCATTTTCCTAGGATAACAGTGATGGGCCAAGGAATTGGCAGGAGGCGTGGGCAGAGCTGTGGGCGGTGGTGGGAGTGGGCCCCGTGGCAGGGCAGACACCCACTTCAGCTCCAGATGCAGCTGCAGGAACTAGCAGAGCCCGGCACAGAGGCCGGGGCAGCGGGCACCAGGCTGGCCTGCAGGCTGTGGAGAGCGGAGGCCAGGGAAGCCCTCGGGGCTCAGCCGCTGGTGGTACCAGCTCGTGACACATGGGGGCAGCAGAGAGCTGCCAGCCAGGGCCCTAGAGGGGCAGGGCACCCTTCCCTGCGCCTTCCCAGGCCTGCCCCTGATCAGTGTCCTGCCCCCATGTAAACCTGCCTCCCAGGCCCAGCCCTGGGTGGGGGGGTGGAGATGGGGGGTGAGGGAAACCCCAACAACACCAGGAAGCCTAGAAGTTTCCACCATCCTGATTAGAGAATCACAGGGTCTGAGGTGTCCATACAGCAAGCAGGAGAGCACAGGGGTGAGGAGGACCCAGGCCCCGGCCCCTTCCCCCCCTACATGCTCCTCAGATAATCCCTTGGTCTCCTTTTGCCCAGTCAGAAGGCAGTCAGGTCATCTGGCCCTCTGCTAAAAACTTTGTAAAGAGAAATAAGATACCTGGCGGAAGAGCATATGAAAGGGTACATATAAAACCCATCTCCAGCCCTGGCCAGTGTGGCTCAGTGGATAGAGCATCAGCCTGTGGACTGAAGGGTCCCGGGTTCGATTCCGGTCAAGGGCATGGACCTCGGTTGCAGGCCACTCCACCGCCCGGGCCCTGGTCCGGGCATGTGCAGGAGGCAACCAATCGATGTGTTTCTCTCACATCGATGTTTCTCTCTGTCTCTCCCTCTCTCTTCCACTCTCTCTAAAAGATCAATGGGAAAAGTGTCCTTGGGTGAGGCTTAACAAAACAAAACAACAACAACAACAAACCATCTCCATGGCCAGTGGCAGAGCTGGTCCCCGCTGTCCCTGGGCAGGGTCTCCCGGAAGCCTGTGCCTCCTCGGGCGCTTGTCCCGCCCAGGGCGCCACTCCTTTCTCTGCCCTGCGCACTGTTGACCGTCTCACCCCTAGAGGCTCAAAGGAAGGGCTGGGGACAGAATGGGGCCTGGACAGGCTGTGACTGGGAGTCTGGCCCCACCAAGGCCCCCAGGCCCTGCTGCCCCCTCTCCCACCTCTGCTCCCGCCGGTCTTAGCCGCTGATTCACCCAGTTTCCCTCCCTTTCTCCCCACCACCCCGCCAGGCAGGCACCGTTAATCCTCACTGACAGTGAGGGACCTGGGGCCAGGCAGGCTGTGACTTGCCCGGAGCCACTCACTGCAGACTCGAGTGCAGATCTGCCTGGCTCCAGTGCCCACATGGAGGGCAGGAGCCGACCAGTCTCCAGGGGTCACGGCAGACGGGGGCTGGAGGGAGCAGATGCCCTCAGGCTCCGTGATGCTCTGGAGGGAGCAGGGCTGGGGGGTCTGAGGGGTCTGAGGGCTCCCGGCGCCTTGCTTGGCACAGAGGCCACCGCAAGGTTGTCACTCGGCCCTTTGCTTCCAGTCACAGCTGCTAATGAGCTGGCCTGCCGAGGCCTGGACCACCTGGAGGAGAAGATCCCGGCCCTCCAGTACCCCCCTGAGAAGGTGAGCCCCTCTCTCATCTCTCAGGGCAGGGGGGTGCAGACCCTGGATGCCCTGACCGGAAATCGTTCATTTCTGTGTTGAGCGCTTTCCCAGGCTGGGGGCAGCTGCCTGTCCCTCGGGCCATGCACTGCGCTCCTTCCTGGCCCCGTGGAGCCATAGGAAGGCAGGCTTTCTGGCACCAGCAGGTACAGGGTGGGTCTCCTAATCCAAACACCCCCCTCACATCCCCCCCCACCCCCCTGAGATCCCCCGGGGGCCTGCATTGGACCCGGTGGTGTCCGCAGCCACCTAAGATCCTGGTCACACCCATAGATCCCAGGATTGCAGGCCCATGTCCTCCAGATCAGCCCGGTATGGGCCTGAGGCTGAGGAGGCACCGCCCCTGGATACATAGTTGCTGGGTATTTGTTATGGTAACGCCCCTGTCAGGTGCTTTGGGGCAGTAAGTCTCTGACCTCAACCATCTCACTGACCAACCATTTATCCACCCCACAGGCAGTTACTGATTTCCCCCCCACCCCCGCGCCAGGGCCGCAGTGCGTGATTTCTAGAGCTGTCTCATGTCACCCTCCTGTCAGTCCTGGGGATGGGTGGTTGTCCCCATTTTACAGATGGAAAAACTGGTGACTTCCCCGCTGGTCACAGCCTCAGGGGAGGCCCTGAGAGCGGGTCTGTTTGGCTCCCAGGCCTGTGCTCTGCTGTGTTCTTTTTTCCAGATGAAGGGCATCATCTTTGTCACAAAGGAGGTCCCAGGCTAATGGGAGAGACTCTTTTTTTTTTTTTTTTTTAATCCTCATCTGATGATACTTTCCCATTGATTTTTAGGGAGAGCGGAAGAGAGAGGGAAAGACAGAGAGAAACATGGATGTGAGAGAAACACATCGATGGGTTGCCTCCTGCATGAACCCTGACCAGGGCCCAGGCCGGGGAGGAGCCTACAACCGAGGTCTGTGCCCTTGACCGGAATCATACCCGGGACCCTTTGGTCTGCAGGCCGACGCTCTATCCGCTGAGCCAAACCGGCCAGGGCGAGACACGTTCTTTCATTGCAGAACGTGCAGGAAGCTCAGCCACGTCCATAAATCCCTGTAGATGCAGCCGGGCTGTGAGCAGTGCTCTGAAGTGAGGTCAGAGCAGACAGAGGAGTTTTTTTTATTTTATTTTATTTTTTTTATTTTTATTTTTTTATTTTTTTAAAATATATTTTATTGATTTTTTACAGAGAGGAAGGGAGAGAGATAGAGAGTTAGAAACATCGATGAGAGAGAAACATCGATCAGCTGCCTCCTGCACATCTCCTACTGGGGATGTGCCCGCAACCCAGGTACATGCCCTTGACCGGAATCGAACCTGGGACCTTTCAGTCCGCAGGCCGACGCGCTATCCACTGAGCCAAACCGGTTTCGGCAGTTTTTTTTATTTTTATTTTTAATATATTTTATTGATTTTTTACAGAGAGGAAGGGAGAGAAATAGAGAGTTAGAAGCATCAATGAGAGAGAAACATCGATCAGCTGCCTCTTGCACACCCCCCACTGGGGATGTGCCTGCAACCAAGGTACATGCCCTTGACCAGAATCGAACCTGGGACCCTTGAGTCCGCAGGCCGACGCTCTATCCACTGAGCCAAGCCGGCCAGGGCAGACAGAGGAGTTTTGAAGAACAGACGTCTGTGTGCACAGGGCATCAGGGCGGCCCTGGGGCACACCCAGAGAGGTTAGGTCAGGGGTGGGCAATCTTTTTGACTCGAGGGCCACAATGGGTTCTTAAACTGGACCGGAGGGCCGGAACAAAAGCATGGATGGAGTGTTTGTGTGAACTAATATAAATTCAAAGTAAACATCATTACATAAAAGGGTACGGTCTTTTTTTTTGTTTAGTTTTATTCATTTCAAACGGGCCGGATCCGGCCCGCAGGCCGTAGTTTGCCCACGGCTGGGTTAGGGTCTCAGTAGGCAGTACCGGTGCAAAGAAGCCTGGTGATTAGGTGGTTGGCAGGGGAGGGTTAAAGCCCTTTCCTTCTTAAGCCCTGCTTAATCCAGGGCCCAATTATTGGTGCCAGTACCCTGGGCCTTTATTTTTTTTTTTAATTTTTAAAAAATTTTTTTTATTGATTTCAGAGAGGAAGGGAGAGGGTGAGAGATAGAAACATCAATGATGAGAGAGAATCATGGATCGGCTGCCTCCTGCATGCCCCCTACTGGGGATCAAACCTGCAACCCGGGCATGTGCCCTGACTGGGGGTCGAACCGTGACCTCCAGGTTCATAGGTTGATGCTCAACCACTGAGCCACGCCGGCCGGGCTCCCCTGGGCCTTTCACGTACCTGACCCTCCTCCGCACTCCCCCAGATCGCCTCCGAGCTGAAGGGCACCATCTCCACCCGCCTCCGCAGCGCCCGGAACAGCATCAGCGTGCCCATCACCAGCACGTCGGACAAGGTCCTGGGGGCCGCCCTGACCAGCTGTGAGCTCGCCTTGGGGGTGGCCAAAGACACTGTGGAGTACGCTGCCAAAACCCGAGTCGGCCGGCTGGCCTCCGGGGGCGCCGAGCTGGCCGTGGGCGGTATGGAGAAGGTGGTGGAGTTCCTCATCCCTCCAGCCAAGGACGAGTCAGGTATCTGCCCGCAGGGGCTGCCAGTCCCTCCCTGGGGAGTGAGTTGGCCCGTGGAAATGAGGAAAGTGGGCAAGGGCTCATCCAGCCCCTGCTCCGGAGCAGGGGAGGCCCCGCGGGGTTTCCCATGCACCCATCCTCGCTTAGCCTGTCTCCCATTTGCAAGCAGGGAAAGTGGGTGGTGGCCCAGGTCACCATGAGCCTGTGGAGCTGGGACAGCAGCGGCAGCCCTAACCCAGCTCAGCTTTCCCTGCGCCTCTGATTCACTCTCCCTTCTCTCCCCACAACTCCTCCCCAGCCCCCTCTCCGGGACGCCAGCAGGCCCAGAAGCCTCCCAAGACCAATCGCAGCCTCATGAGCAGGGTGGGGAACCTGGCCAACACCGTCTCTCAACACACCTTCCAGACCACAAAGCAGGTGCTGAAGCAGGGCCACGCCCTGGCCATGTGGATCCCCGGGGTGGCGCCCTTGGTGAGTGTCTGCCCTGAGCTCTGACTGCCCCCCTCCCCCTGCTCCCCACAGGACGCAAGCTGAGGGTGGTGCCTTGCTAGGTGGTCCTGCCCCACCACCCGTTCTCCCACTGGGTCCCATCCCCCTTCATTTCCCTAATTGGGCCTCTCGCTGTGGGCCCTCCCACCTGTGAGGGAGCAGACGCCCCCCCCCCCCCCACACACACAGCTGCTGTCCAGGCACTCACTCGGGCGTGTCACCTGTAAATAAACAAGGCACCATCCATTCTGTTGGGGAAGCTCTAGCTGGGCGGTGTCTGCCGTTCCCAGGTTTCTGATTCCCCTCTGGAGGCTTCTGATTTGTACCCCCTGCACCCGAGGTAGAGCTGCTTTCCTAGGCCCCGGGAGGGGCAGCTTCTCTTCCCCCATCTCTCTGTGTGTTTCAGCAGGGATGGGCTGGACTTTTAAAAAACATATTTGTATTGCTTTCCGAGAGGAAGGGAGAGGAAGAAAGAGAGAAACATCAATGATGAGAGAGAATCATGGATCGCTGCCTCCTGCACTCCCCCTACTGGGCATGTGCCCTGACTGGGAATCAAACCGTGACCTCCTGGTTCCTGGGTCAATGCTCAACCACTGAGCCACACCGGCCGGGCTTGGCTGGGCTGGATTTTTTCGTGGGGAACTTTAGTGAGACACTAAGGCCGAAAAGGAAACGAAGGCAGTATTAAAGCATCAGGTCAGCAAACACATTTCAGCCATCATTCGGGTGATCCTTTTGAAAGCATCGCCAGACCTGGCCCATTCATTCAAGCTGAGAACCTACTGTGCGCTGGGTTCTGCGGCTCCAGTAGGAAGGCACCGTGGGGCCATTTACCACTGGGGCCTGCTGGTCTCCTCCCATGGGACTCTGGCCCACTTGGTTTTGTCACTCTGTAAAGATCTGCAACCACTTACTAAAGTTAAACACACACCTCCCCCGTGACCTGGCAATCCCGCCAGCAGAATGAGAGCCGATATCCCCCAAGCGACAGGTCAGAAATATTCCTCTCAGCTGTACCCTTGGCCGAGAACTTAGACCAACTCAAATAGCCGCCAACAGTGGAATGGGCAAATGTGGTCCATTTCTACAGTGGAATATTACACAGGAGTGAAAAAGGAGGGCCACTTGGGCCTGCAAAGCATGCGTAAACCTCACAACATAGTGTTGAACCAAAGAAGCTCTTCCTGAAAACACTCAGTAGGAGTCCATTTAGGTGACGTTCAGAAATAGGCAGAACCAGTGCCTGGTGAGAGGGCAGAAGGTCACCCTCGGGGTACTGACCGGGTCGGGGTCACGGGAGCGCCCTGGGCTGTCGAGAGTGGTCTCCGTCTTGACCTGCGCTGATCACACAGGCGTGTGCCCTGTGTGTCACTTGCCTCAGTGAGAAGTTCTAAGAACAGTCCCCTGGGGGTAGGCCCTGTGACCTACCCTCCCTGACCCGGGGGAGAGGGGAGGCCCGTTGGCTGCGGGGCTGTGATGCCAGAGGCCCCCCTCCCTCCCCCGCCTTGGCGCCCGCAGAGCAGCCTGGCCCAGTGGGGAGCGTCAGCGGCCTCGCAGGTGGTGATCCGGCGGCCGAGCGAGGTGCGGGTGCCCTGGCTACACAACCTGGCCGCTGCCGCCGCCGCCGCCCGCGAGGCGGACCACGATGACCAGATAGACAGCGAGGGGGACGAGGCCAAGGAGAAGGAGAAGGAGGACTCGGACTCGGAGACCGAGGAGCAGCTTAGCGAGGTGAGAGGGAGCTGAGGGGTGCACAGGCCGGGGGCGTGAGAAGCAGAGGCCCAGCCACCAGGACCTCCATGCCCTGCCCGCAGCATAGTCAGGTTCAGAGAGGGCAAGTGGCCTGCCCGAGGCCACACAGCAGCCGAGCCAGGGGTCCATGTTCTTGCCCCTCTAGGCCTGGGGTGGGGGGAGGGGAAGGGCCAGGGATGCTGCAGGAGGCCCTGACCTTGCTCTGGTCCCCAGGCAGCAGACCTGGCGCGCCCACAGGGCCTCCTGGGCAGCGCGGTGCACACCCTGCAGAAGGCTGTCCAGGGCACCATCTCGGCCATGCTATGGGTGCCCACCACTGTGCTGGGCACGGCAGGGAGGATGCTGCACCTCACGTCGGCCCCCGCTGCCACCTCGACCAAGAGCAGGGCCATGTCGCTGTCAGACGCCCTGAAGGGGGTCACGGACAACGTGGTGGACACGGTGGTGCATTACGTGCCGGTGAGTCACCCCCCCAACCCCCCTCCCCTCAGGGCATGGGCAACGTGCTGACCTCCTGGGGCCCTGACAGGCCCTTCCCAGCCCCAGGAATAGAGAGACCTGGTGCCCTGGCCTGAGACCTTCCCCCACCCCCCTCCTCCCGGTCAGAATGGGGGTCCCTGTGGCCTGGCCCTCACCCCTCAGCTCCCACCTGCAGGACCTGGGGTCACCCGGTCAGTCACTCCCACCACGAGGTGTGGCAGGGCTCTTGGCAGCCAGCGGGCCTCCCTTGGGCCAGATCAGAACCAGGCAGTGTGTGGGCCGTGCCTGGCCTACAATTCAGGCCCCAGGACGGGTCAGGAAAGCCACTGGCCTTCCACTGAGAGGCCCTGGAGGAGGCCCCAGGGGTCTAGAAACTTTAGGAGGGTCTGCCTTGCCTGGGTGCAGCCCACCCCAGCCCCTGCACCTCAGGCCCTGTCCCACCCCCAGCCTGTGCCCTGCTGATGGCTGCTCCCGGGAGGCGGGGCCTCGGGGTGGGTAGGAGGCTCAAGGCGAGACCAAACCGGCCCTGAGGCGGCTGCCTGGTCTCAGCTCCCCAGGTTGTCCCTGATGGAGCCCGAGAGCGAATTCCGGGAAATCGAGGAGTTGAAGCGCAGGGCCTCGGCGGCGCCCACCTGCCCGGAGCCCCCACAGCGCCCGGCGCAGCACCGGGGCAGCCTGCGCAGCGCCCGGGGGCCGGGCCTGGAGGACAGAGGGGACCTGCCCACAGCGCTGAGCAACACGTTCCCGGCCGTGCCCCGCGAGAAGGCGCGCAGGGTCAGCGACAGCTTCTTCCGGCCCAGCCACATGGAGCCCATCCTGGGCCGCGCGCAGTACAACCAGCTGCGCAAGAAGAGCTGAGCGCCCGGCCCGCCGCCGCCGCACCGGGAGCCCGCGTCGCCAGCGAGTAAGAACCTCCGCGCCCGCGAGAGCGTGGACTTCTTCAAAGCAGCCCCTGGCACCGGAGCCCCGCACCCCATCTTTTGAGCATCCTTTTGGGGCTTAGTCTGCAGCCAATTTTTAAGAAAAATCAGAGCAGCAACCTGCTTTGATTCTCTTTTGTTTATTTTGTTATTCCTCACCTGAGGATATTTTTCCACTGATTTTTAGGGAGAGTAGAAGAGAGAGGGAAAGACAGAGAGAAACATCGATGTGAGAGAGACACAGGGGTTGGTTGCCTCCTGCACACGCCCTGATGAGGGCGGGGGCCAGGGAGGAGCCTGCAACCAAAGCACGTGCCCTTGACCGGAATCGAACCTGGGACCCTTTGGTCCGCAGGCCGGCGCTCTATCCACTGAGCCACACCGGCCAGGGCCTGTCTTGTTTTTTTACTTAAAGATGAATTGCTTCACTTGATGTCTCACTCGTTAAGCCAACTTGCAGCCCAAGGACATGAGACTGTTTCTAAGATTTAGGTGCCTCCGTTGGAGACAAATATTTGCCACCAGTGAGTTGCATGCCGCTACCCTGCAGCTCCAACCGGCAGGAGTCCCGGGCACGGTTTTAAGCCCAGAGATTCCTGCCTGTGAGCTTCCCGGGAGGCTGCTGTGCAGGAATGATCAGGTGTGAAAGCTCTCGTGTGTGTATATGAAATATCGGCGTCATTTTGCGCACCTAGCACACCGCGTCTCACAGACCGGGTCCTGGCCGCGCTCGGAGCGCCACCTTCTGGCTCAAAACACACCCCTTTGCAGCCTTCCCGCCTGGCCTGCACATGCGCTTTCACCCAGCCTGCTGGTCCCCTTTGGACTGCTGGCGCCCCATTTGTGGGGACCACAGCGGTGACCCTTCACGTAGAAAGTCTGCACTATTAGAGCGTCCCAAGTTCTGGTTTTGAAAATGTCAATATCTGGTAAATCTAAGAAGTGCGAACATATAATTTAAAATTCAATCAATGCAAGAGGGTGCGTGTCTCCCCAACTTGAGGTCCCGGGTTCCCTCTCACAAAGACAGCCCCGGTGCCAGCCCCCTGTATCCGTCCAGCTGCCGGCTGCGCTAGTGCGGGCGCGTGTGTGCGTACTTCCCACGCTTCCACGGCCTGAGAGGCTGTACTCGCCTCTGCTCACCTCACGGTTCACCTTAGACATCTAAGTCCCCCGGCTCCTTTCAGCGGCCACATAGGAAGTGCCTCCTAACGTCATTGATGTAACTAGTTCCCTGACGAAGGGCTTTGAGGCTGTTGCCATTTTTTTGCTACTGCAGACAGTACCGCAATAAATGTCCTTGTACAGCATGTCTGTGTACACGCGTGGATGTATCTTTAGGGTGAACTTATCACTTGGAACCATGACTTGATGGGCAAAAGGGTATCTATGTTGTTATATATATATTGGGGCCCAGTGCATGAATTCGTGCACCTTGAAAGGAACTGTGGGCCATGAGGCTGCAGTGGGCACAGGGGCGGGTCTCGGCCCATCCTCCGCACCCCCCGCCCAGGCCCTCCCACTGGGCCCGTCTGCCAGCAGCCCCACTCATTCCACCACCACTCCCACGTGCTGATGGTGCCATCCCGCTCGCTCCCCTTGACAGAGTGGAGCGATTGGGGCCGGTGCCAGCAGCTGGTGTGAGTGGGGCTGTCGCCGACAGTGGGTGCAAGCCCTGATTGCCCCTCAGGAACAGGGGGAGGTGGAGAAGACCTCAGGGGTGATTGGGGCCAGCAGCTGCTGCTCACACCCACTGATGGCACCAAGTGATCGGTACCAGCGCTGGGCACCGGCAGTGGGTGCGAGCATCAGGAGGGACCGCAGCGCGCACAGGAGCAAAGAATTTTCAGTAACTACCAGAGGCTTGCCCTGATGATAGTGACTGGCGCCCCGCCCTGGTCTGGTGCCCCCACTCACCTGCTCCACTCTCCCGCCGCAACCAAAGCACCACCATGTTCCGCACATGCCCCCTGGTGGTCAGTGCATGTCATAGAGACTGATTGTTCAGTCTATTTGCATATTAACCTTTTGTTATATAGGATTTTATTGATTTCAGAGAAGGAAATATAAACATCAATAATGAGAGAGAATTATTGATTGGCTGCTTCCTGCACACCCCACACTGGGAACCAAGTCCACGACCCAGGCATGTGCCCTGACTGGGAATCAAACCGTGACCTCCTGGTTCATAGGTTGACGCTCAATCACTGAGCCACACCGGCTGAGCGAAAGGGTATCTATGTTTTAAAATGGTTAGATACTGCTAAGTAGGCTTCCAAACCAGACTCTGTTCTTATTATTTCCATCTGCAGCTGCACAGATAATTAAGTGCTCGCTCCCTTCCTTCCCGGGTGTTTTCTGTCTGAAGGTGATGGCGGAGGAGACATGGAAAGGCCAGGTGCTCTGTCACATCGCCCCCATCTCAGCCTGCCGCCTCCTCTGGTCTCTCTCTTCGCCGAGGTGTCAGGTGACTTAATTCAAGCTGCTTCATGTAGTGACTTCTGTTCCTTGAGGCTGAGGGTTTCCTTATGCAGATGCAGCCAGAGTCTTGGCAATTTTGACAGCCTCTCTGTAGAAATCTCCTGTATCCAAAATGAATTAAATGTTGCTACTAATCAGAGCTCAGTTTTTATCCTGACTTTTAAAAAAATATGTTTTTATTGATATCAGAGAGGAAGGGCGAGGGAGAGAGAGATAGGAACATCAATGAAGAGAATCTGGGGATCGAGCCCACAACCCTGGCCTGTGCCCTGAGCTGGAATTGAACCAGGTCTGCAGGCCGATGCTCTATCCACTGGGCCAAACCGGCCAGGGCTTTTTTTTTTTTTTTTTTGGCCTGTGTTACAGGGGCAGGAGGAGACCAGCCAGGAGGCTCTGCACCCATCCAGCCAGAGACAGTGGGGCGACGAGGCTGTGGGGTTTACAAAGACACTTGCCTGGACTGGAAGCTACTGTGGGAGGCAAATCAGGGCTTGGTGGTGCATGTGAGAGGAGTGTCTAGAACAGTGGTTCTCAACCTTGGCTGCACATTCGAATCACCTGGGAATCTTTTTAAAATCCTGATTTCTGGGCCTCATCCTCCAGAAATTCTGTTTCTTTGTTATGGGGTGGGGTCATGGGGCCACAACATGAGTAACAAAGAAACAGAATTTCCAGAGGATGAGGTCCGGAAATCAGGATTTTAAAAAGATTCCCAGGCCGAAACCGGTTTGGCTCAGTGGATAGAGCGTCGGCCTGCGGACTGAAAGGTCCCGGGTTCGATTCCGGTCAAGGGCATGTACATTGGTTGCAGGCACACCCCCAGTTGGAGATGTGCAGGAGGCAGCTGGTCGATGTTTCTCTCTCATCGATGTTTCTAACTCTCTATCACTCTCTCTTCCTCTCTGTAAAAAATCAATAAAATATATTAAAAAAAAAAAAAAGATTCCCAGGTGATTTGAATGTGCAGCCAAGGTTGAGAACCACTGGTCTCTAGGATGTTCCAGTGACAGGGTGGGAGGGAGCACCTGGATAGCACCTGCCCAGGCAGGTGTGGGATGAGCTCCTCTGAAAGGCTCCCACGGACCTTTTCCCACAGAATAGCCTTCCCACCTGGGTAGGTGGGTGGGCTAAGATCTCCATAGCAACCCTTACCCCCCAGTGGCCTCTCCTGGGGGCAGTGGTCCCCCCAGGAAGTCGAAGCTGCTGGCAGTGGAATCTACCAATGGACCCATGGATCCCATGCCCTTTCCAATGGGGGGGGCGGGGTGCAGGTGGGGGACGTTCCCGCCAGAGCCGTGGGCCAGGCCTTGTCAGCGCCTGCCCTGGGGGGTGGCTGCCCCAGAGGTCAGACCTCATTCTGGTGGCTTCATGCGTGGCCACCCCGGGTCTGGGGCAGAGAAGGGGCACAGCGATGACTTCCTGGTGCAGCCAGGGTCCCGACCCCCCGGGAGAAGCGTGCCCCCAGCCCAACCCTGAAAGTCATGGGGGCTGAATCCTCTCAGCCTTAGAAGGGTCGTGAAATCAGAGGAGAGAAGGGAGGTGGAGGCTCCCGGCGCCCGGGGAGGGAGAGCCTTGCGGGGGCGGGGCGTGCAGGGAGGGGGATGCGGCGGTGGGAGGAGGGCAGGTCTACACCTGAATCCACGAACGAAGCTGGGAAATCCGCCCTCCATCGCGGGGGGCGGGAGGCCCCTAGTTAATTTTCGCCATCTTACGCGTTACATCTGGCCATCAGGCCGGCTTCTCGGGTCGCTGTGTCCCCAGAGTTTGTTGAGTCTGTGCTGGGATCAGGGAGCAACGAGGACCACCCGTCGGTGTCGAGGTACCAGGGACATGTGGCCCCGCCCCCAGACGTGGCCCCGCCCTAGGGAACGCCCACATCCACGCCCCTCGCCCCGTCGCCCCGCCCCCTGTCTCGCCTGCGGACAGACTTGGCGGCGCCGCCCCGCCAGTGCCTCAGCCCCCACGAGCCCGGGCGGGCGGGGTTGCGGGGGGGGGGGGGCGGAGGGCGGGATTATTTAGGGGGCGGGGGTCGTGGTGACGGCATCAGACCGCGCGGCGTTAGGGCCCGGAGGCTGGCTGCACCTCTGCGGGTGAGTGGGGGCCGGGAGGGGGGGATGCAGGGTAAGGACGGGGCGGGCGGGAGGCGCGCTCGCCCCCTGCGCAGGCCGGCGGGGCGCACTGGGAGCCGCCACCCTGCGGAGCCCATCCTGGCTGACCAGCCTCCGGAGGGCTCTTGCCGGGGCGCGCGGCCCCCCTTCCTTACGTCCGGGGCCGGAGGCCGACACCCCGGGCCTGGCCGCGGGGAGGGGGCGCCCGGCTGCCAGCGTCGCCTCTGCATCTCTGACCGCTTTTCCGAACTTCCCCGGCCTCCGGCGCCCGCCCCCTGCGCGCTCCCGCCCGCCCCGGCGCACGGTTCTGGGAGCCTTTGGGGCGCGGAGAAGCGGGACCGCCAGGGGCTGGAAAAGTTCAGGGTGAGCGGGGCGGGGGCCGCTGTGTCCCCGGCGCCGGACACCCCGCGGGGACGGAATGGTTTCGGGAACAAAAACCGTTACCGGCGCTGAGAGAAGTGGATTATAGGCGCGTCAACCTCACGGGGCGCACCGCACACCTGGATGGGTGCACGCAGCCTGGCCCACGGGCCTGCACAGCGTGACACGGAACAAAACACGAGATAAGCCCTGGCTGGTGTGGTTCAGTGGGTAGAGCGTCCGCCTGCGAACTGAAGGGCCCCGGGTTGGAGTCCGGTCAAGGGCACGCACCTCGGTTGCAGGTTCCCAGGTCCTAGTTCGGGGTGCGTGCAGGAGGCAACCAATGGACGTCTCTCACATCGATGTTCCTCTCTGGCTCTCCCGCTCCCTTCCACTCTCTCTAAAAATCAATGGGAAAATATCCTTGGGGGTGAGGATTGACAAAAAACAAAAAAAGCAAAAACGAGATAAAACCAAGCTCTGGAGAAAATGGTTCAATCAGGAGACGCGGGACTGTTTCACAGCCAACTTTTTAAAAAAAAACAAGTAGAAACGGTACACTCTAACAATAACGATGAAAAGTGCAGCTAGTGAATGAACAAAGCGTCACGTAGGCGTTTGTCGTGACCAGGACTGTGCGGTCCTGTATGCGGTGCATCTTCTGTGCCTGGCGGCGCAGGAGGCTCACTTCCCCCAGCATCACCGCCGCGGGAGCGGTGCGTGCGGTGAAGCCGCTGTGATCTTGGCTGGGGAAGGTCTTGCCTTCAGTTTGTGGGGAAAAAAGAAAAGAAAAAGCAACACCTGTGAAGCGCAATAAAGCAAAGCCCAATAAAGGAGGTAAACCTGTGATCAATAAAGTGAGTCAGGGGCCGGCGGGCGGGGAGGACTGTGATGAGGGAGGAGGACGATGGGGAAGTTCCTTGGATAAATGTTAGGCGTCACTATTGGGCAGCAGTCGGGGGACAGGGGTCCCTGCCTCCCAGCTCCCAGCCTGGGAGGTGCGGGGAGACCAGCGCTGAGGGGGGCGGCGGGGGCCTCAGCTGGAGGCTGTGGAGGCGGAGGCAGTGGGGCAGAGGAAGGTGAGGACAGGATGGGTACCTGCCAGTGGTCCAAGTAGGAAGGGCCTGTGAAGTTTATTTTCTCTGTGAAGGTTAGAATCTCAAGGGCCATTGGGAGCCTCTTTTCGGGCCAGTTTAAGATGGTGTTTGCATTTTTTGTTTTTTTTAATATATATATTTTTTATTGATTTCAGAGAGGAAGGGAGAGGGAGATAGAAACATCAGTGATGAGAGAGAATCATGGATCGGCTGCCTTCTGCAAGCCCCACACTGGGGATCGAGCCTGAAACCTGGGCTCGATGGGGAATCATACCGTGACCTCCTGGTTCATAGGTCGATGCTCAACCACTGAGCCACACCGGCTAGGCAAGAATTTTCATTTTTTTAAAAATATATACTTTTTTATTGATTTCAGAGAGGAAGGAAGAGAGAGAGAGAGATGGAAACATTAATGATGAGAGAGAATCATGGATTGGCTGCCTCCTGCAAGTCCCCCACTGGGGATCAAGCCCACAACCTGGGCTTGTGCCCTTGACTGGAATCGAACCTGGGACCTTTCAGTTCGCAGGCTGATGCTCTATCCACTGAGCCAAACAGGCTAGGGCAAGAGTTTGCATTTTTGAAAGATGCTCCAGTTGCCCTGTAGGAGGAGCAGGGACACACCCCCTAGGGCAGCGGTTCTCAACCTGTGGGTCGCGACCCCTTTGGCGGTCGAACGACCCTTTCACAGGGGTCACCTAAATACATCCTGCATATCAGATATTTACGATTCATCACAGTAGCAACATTACAGTTATGAAGTAGCAACGAAAATCATTTTATGGTTGGGGGTCACCACAACATGAGGAACTGTATGAAAGGGTCCCGGATTTAGGAAGGTTGAGAACCACTGCTCTAGGGGCTGGGAAAAGTCACCCTGTCAGGCCACCAGCGGCCGGGACTAGGCCTTTGGCACAGGCTGAGGAGACGCAGGTGAACATGAGACACACGGTCACGGCCCCCACTCTAGCTATGGTTTCACTTTCCACGTTTTCAGCTACCCCCGGTTAACTGTGGGCGCAAATATTAAATGGAAAATTCCAGAAATAATTCGTAAGTTTTCATGTGTGCCAAGTAGTGCCATGAAATCTCGCGATGCCTTGCTTCCTCCTGCCCTGGAAGGGAATGAGTTTGTAAAAAATGCAACACCTGTGCCTCAGTGGATAGCGCGATGGCCTGCGGACTGAAAGGTCCCGGGTTCGATTCCGGTCGAGGGCACGTACCTCGGTTGCAGGCTTCTCCAAGGCCCGGACCCTGGTCAGGGCACGTTCAGGAGGCAACCAATGGATGTGTTTCTCCCTGTCTTTCCCTCTCTCTTCCACTCTCCCTAAAAATCAATGGAAACATATATTCGGGTGAGGATTGACAACAAAAAAATTGAAATAGAAAAGCAAGCAACACCTGTGAGGCGCAGTAAAGTGGCAAATTGCCCGCACGTGGCCGGCGCTCCCCGTAGAGCCAGTATCAGGCTGCCTGCGTTCAGGCCTCCCTCACTTAACAATGGCCCACAGCGATGCTGGCCTTTCGGATCTGGCAGGGAGAAGCCGGGAGGGAAGTGTTCCGTTCAGTGAACAGGGGAATTACCTGCTTCACCAGGACAGGGAAAACATGTCTGATTACTTGGCTGGGAAGATCTGCAGTAAGATCGAATCTTCTGTGAAATTGTGGAGGAAAAAGAACTTTTCAGTCGCGCCTCAAACTGCAGAAGTTATGGCCCTCGCGTGTGATGAGTGTTGGTTACGATGGAAAAGGCATGACGTGTGTGGGTGGGAGACACGGACAGAAAGCACGTTCCCACTGACCTTCCCGCTGACGGCAGCGTGCTGGGCCATAAAGCATTGAGCTTCTGCGAGGACTTCAACCAGGGCCCCCTGAAACGAACGAGTGGCTACATTCACATCACTTTTCTTGTGATAATTGTTTTTGTTTTTTTTTTAAATATATTGATCTTTTACAGAGAGGAAGGGAGAGAGATAGAGAGTTAGAAACATCGATCAGCTGCCTCCTGCACGCCCCCCACTGGGGATGTGCCCGCAACCAAGGCACATGCCCTTGACCGGAATCGAACCTGGGACCCTTCAGTCCGCAGGCTGACGCTCTATCCACTGAGCCAAACTGGTTTCGGCTAATTGTTTATTTCTTTTTTAAAGTATATTTTTATTGATGTCAGACAGGAAGGGAGAAGGAGAGAGAGAGAGAGATAGAAACGTCAATGATGAGAGAATCACTGATCGGCTGCCTCCTGCACGCCCCGAACTGGGGATCGAGCCTCCAACCCAGGCATGTGCCCTTGACCGGAATCGAACCCGGCACCCTTCAGTCTGCAGGCCGACGCTCTATCAACGGAGCCAACCCAGCCAGGGCTATAATTGCATATTTCATTGTTAGGTATTGTTGCTGATCTCTTACTGTGCTTAAGTTATAAATTACACTTTATCATAGGTATGTAAGAGAGAGAGAGAGTTTGGTACTATCCTCAGGGTAGGGGGGTCTTGGAACAATCTGTTGACTTTTTAAAAATATATATATATTTTTATTGATTTCAGAGAGGAAGGGAGAGGGAGAGAGAAACATCAATAATGAGAGAGAATCATTGATTGGCTGCCTCCACATGACCTCCACCAGGGATCAAGCCTGCAACACGGCATGAGCCCTGACCGAGAATCGAACCGTGACCTCCTGGTTCATAGGTCGATGCTCAACCACTGACTCTTTTGAAGAAGGTGGAGCAGGTGGGGTGTGAGGTGAGAAGGCAGAGACTGGAAACCTCAGTGTGCGTGCTTGTGTGCGTGTGTGTGTGTGTGTGTGTGTGTGTGCGCGCGCGTGCGCGTGTATGTGTGTGCGTGTTTTCTAGGAGGTTGGCACAGGGGAAGGTGCCGCTGGAACACAAGCGCTTGGGGGCAGGTGGCGGAGTTAGGGCCTTGCTTGCAGTGATGAGAGTCGGGACTTACTGTGTGGGGCTGCAGGTGTCCCTGGCAGCATTTGGGCCCCCGGCTGGGGCACAGAGGATGCTCTGAACTTTGACCTCCCTCCCCTCCATCCCTCCCAGGTCAGGAGCCGCAGGGTCTGGCTCAGGTCCCCTGCTGGGGGAGCCCAGCCCCTGGGGCACAGGTGCTGACCGGGGGCCTCTTCCTCTCCCCAGGCCCGCCTGGAGCAGCCCGCCCGCCCTCACCATGGGGCTGGAGGCCCAGAGGCTGCCAGGGGCCGAGGCGGCCCCCGTGAGGGTGGCCCTGCGAGTCCGCCCGCTGCTGCCCAAGGAGCTGCTGCACGGGCACCAGAGCTGCCTGCGGGTGGAGCCGGAGCGCGGCCGGGTCACCCTGGGCCGCGACCGCAGCTTCGGCTTCCACGTGGTGCTGGACGAGGCCGCCGGGCAGGAGGCCGTGTACCAGGCCTGTGTGCAGCCCCTGCTGGAGGCCTTCTTCGAGGGCTTCAATGCCACCGTCTTCGCCTACGGTCAGACGGGCTCCGGGAAGACCTACACCATGGGGGAGGCCAGTGTGGGTGAGTGGCCTGCCTGTGGGGGTGGCGTGGGGGGGGAGCGCTCAGTGGCTCCCGAGTTGGGTCCCCTGCCTCTTGCTGCTGCTCCCTGTCGGAGGTGGGGCCTGGGAGGGAGAGGAATGTCCTGAGCAGGTCTGCAGCCCAGGGTGGGGCCAGCTGTGTGGGGGGCTGGGCAGGGCGGGACGGATGGGCCTGGGAGGCGAGTGGCCTCCTTAGCTCCATAGGGATGGGGCCAGGCCGGCTGGTTCTGGGGCCGCAGGGGGAGCTGGCCTGTCTCTGCAGGGTGTCCGGCTGGCTGGCGAGGGGGAGGAGTCTGTGTGCTGGTCGGGGTGGTCGGGGTGGGGACTGTCCTGGAAGAGATACAGCCCCGGCTGGTTCCAGGAGGCGCTAGAGCAGATTTGGGGAGAGATACTTCAGGCCAATGAAGGGAACTGCCCCATTTTTTTTAATCAAATATATTTTATTGATTTTTTTACAGAGAGGAAGGGAGAGGGATAGAGAGTTAGAAACATCGACGAGAGAGAAACATCGATCAGCTGCCTCCTGCACACTCCCCACTGGGGATGTGCCCGCAACCAAGGTACATGCCCTTGACCGGAATCGAACCCGGGACCCTTGAGTCCGCAGGCCGATGCTCTATCCACTGAGCCAAACCGGTTAGCGCCCCATTTTAAATCGATTTTTTGATTGATTTCAGAGAGGAAGGGAGAGAGAGAGAAACATCAATGATGAGAGAGAATCATTCATTGGCTGCCTTCTGCACACCCCCTTCTGGGGATCGAGCCTGCAACCTGGGCATGTGCCCTTGACCGGAATCCAACCTGGGACCCTTCAGTCCGCAGGCTGACGCTCTATCCCCTGAGCCAAACCAGCCAGGGCCGGAACTGCCCCATTTTAGGTCGTACACATGTTTTCTCTTCGGTTATATAAGTATATGTTTGTCATAAAAAAATTAGGAAAGTTCAGAAAAACACACAAAAATAACACTGCCTTTCAGAAATCACGCATCCTGTAAGGGTTCCAGTTTCTTTCTCTTCGGAACTATCCTTTTAAAGAAAACGGCATTACGTTGTACCCAGTCTTTGACATCCTGTTTTATTTTCTTAACAAATATCATGAGCAGGTCTTTACCTCATTAAGTATTTTTCAATCTGATTTTTTTCATGGCTGCCTGGCATTCCATTGTGACTACAAGGTAAGGTAATTTATGTAACCAGAGCCCCTGTGGATCTTGAAATGGACGCTTCGGATGTTTGCTTTTTTTTTTTCTTCTTTTTTTAAGTTATGAAGACGATTGCTGCTCTGAACACCCTCTTATTACTTTGGGATAAATGTAGGAGGTACTTTAGGTAACTGAGCATAGACTGTGGTAATGAGCTCCCTGTCCCAGGGGGTAATCAAGCAAGGGTGTGTGGTGACCTGGCAGGAATGTAGGGGGCGGTGCTTATGTCATGAAAGGGGTTGGCTCACCCCTGAGAGGTCGCTTCCAACTCTGAAATTTGATGGTTCCGCCTGACCACCCCGGCGCTCGGCCTGGCCCCGGCTGCCGCCTTCTCCACCTGGAGCCCCATCCTCCAGCCGCTGGCGGGGCACGGGGGGGGGGGGGGGGGGGGGGCGGGTGGGGGGGTGGAGAGCCTCGGAGACCCAGCTGGCGGCACGTGGCAGGAGGCCCCACGTGTCTCCCCAGCCTCCCTCCACGAGGACCAGCAGGGCATCATCCCGCGGGTCATGGCCGAGGCCTTCAAGCTCATCGATGAGAACGACCTGCTGGACTGTCTGGTGCACGTGTCCTACCTGGAAGTGTACAAGGAGGAGTTCCGGGACCTGCTGGAGGTGGGCACCGCCAGCCGCGACATCCAGCTCCGCGAGGACGAGCGTGGGAACGTCGGTGAGGAAACCCCGGGTCCCTGGCTGGGCGGGGGCGCCTGGCTGGCGGGGAAACCCACGCTCTGGAAAGTCCTGCTTTGGTTTCTTCTGTCTGCACCGGCTTTGAGATGGGCACGGGGGACGCTGGAGCCCGCCAGCCCAAACCAAGATGGGCAGGAGCCCCGGGCATGGGGAGGGGCCCCTGGATCGGGGAGGGCTGGCGGGGTGCCCCTGCCCCGCGCTCACGCCCCGTGCGCCCGCAGTGCTGTGCGGGGTGAAGGAGGTGGACGTGGAGGGCCTGGACGAGGTGCTGAGCGTCCTGGAGATGGGCAACGCGGCGCGGCACACGGGGGCCACGCACCTCAACCGCCTGTCC